>NW_027040618.1:3227500-3670000 GCF_037179485.1 Ochlerotatus camptorhynchus
GACAAGTAGTTTTTGATGATCTTCACGAGGTAGTTCGGAAAGTTGTATCGATGCAGCTTGTACACTAGACCATCATGCCAGACATTGTCGAACGCCTTCTCGACGTCCAACAATGCCATGGCAGATGTATTGGAAACGGACTTGTTCCGCTTGATGATGTTAGTAACCCGTGCGAGTTGGTGGATGGTAGAGTGGCCTTTCCTAAACCCGAATTGCTCTTTGAGAAAGATGTTATTATCATTTGAGAACACCAGCAGACGGCTGAGTATCAATTTTTCGAATAGCTTCGAGATGGAGGACAAGAGGCTGATGGGGCGATAGCTTTTGGAACTGGTAGGGTCTTTGCCAGGTTTGTGAATTGGAATAACTTTGGCTAACTTCCAGCATGCAGGGAAGTAGCCAAGCATTAAACACTTGTTGAAGACCACTGCAAGGTGCTTGAAGAAGTCAACACTCAAGTTTTTCAGCTCGAGGTTGACCACTCCATCGACACCAGCGGCCTTCATGTTCTTTGTTGATTTAATCGCTGCTATCACCTCATCAGCCGATATTCTACTTTCGTCAGGGACAACTACGGGGGTGGCAGCGACACTAGCCATTGCCTGTGATACTGCAGGCTCGTGGGGACTTACCATGGCGTGGCCAAGGTTATGTGAATTTTCAAAGTGTTGTCCAAGAGCATTGGCCTTTTCAAATGGGGTTATTAGTAAAGATGGGTCCGAATTTTGGTTAGGAGAGGAAAGGGAAGGAATGGGCCTCGGCTTATTTTTCAAAATCTTTGCCATTTTCCAGAATGGCTTAGCACAATCTGGGAGAGAGCGAATCTTGTTTGCAAAATCGATATTTCTGAGATCCACCATCCTGGCTTGGATGATTTTGCTCAAACGGTTGCAATTGGTCTTCAGATTAGGCAGCCCAGTACGCTGGTACTGCCTACGGATCGTGTTGCGGAGTCTAATGAGGTCTTTAGTAGGCCTGTCAAGGTTCAGAGTGTTACTCACCTGTCTGGATACTGGCACATGTAGCTCCCTGGCCCGGGAAATTGCTTGATCGATGGAGCGCAGACACCGGTCAACATCTTCGGACGATTCCGGTTGGACATCGTAGTCTACAGCGGTGTCGACGCAATGTTGGAACTGACCCCAGTCAACACGATGATAGTTGCGCCGGAAAGCTTCAAATCGATTTACGGAGGATCCCACCTCAGTCACCACCGGGTAGTGGTCCGAGCTGAGTTCCTGATAGGTGATAGGTTGAGCGATGTTGTTGCCCATGTTGCTGATGAAGATATCGATGGTAGCGTGAACACCGGACCGACTCAACCGGGTGGGAGTTTCCGGACTCAAGATGTTGTACTGCGCTTCCTGCAGGTCGTTGTTCAGGATGGTGCCGTTTTGATTGCGCCGATTGTTGCCCCAAGCTTGATGTTTGGCGTTCCGGTCGCCAGCGATGATAAAGTTTTCCCGTCGTCGTGTTAGCTTGATAATATCTCGTCGCAGATCCTGCCGATCCGTTCCTGATGTTGACTTGTTTGGGGCAGTAAGCCGCGACGATGGTGATGGGGCCGATAGGAGTAGAAACTTCCACCCCTACGGCTTCGATGATCTTCAGCTGAAAGCTGAGCATCAGTCGACAGCAGATGTTTCTCCTTAGTGCAATAGCCACTCCTCCTCCTCCAGAGTTGGTTCGATCTAGCCTCACGAGCCGGAAATCGGGAAGGTAGACGTTTGTTTCAGGCTTCAGGTGGGTTTCAGTTATGATGGCAATGTCGATGTTTCGTTCATTGAGAAACTCAACAAACTCGATGTTTTTGCTCTTCAAGGAGCAAGCGTTCCAATTTACGATCTTGATGGCTTCACGGTCCATATTTAGTGACAAGGGACAGGGCAGCATGTAGCATGAGCATGAGCGAAGGAACGACAGCAGAGCTCTTATATAGTTTTACAGGTTCAAGCAAAACAATGGGCAACCAAATGGTACTCGATTATGACGACTTGGTTTGGGGAGAACGTTTATTGCATTGAAACAGTGATAAAATTATCACTTTTTATTTGTACATTTTTCAATGATTTTAGTTGAGAACATTGGAAAAGCATATCTTGTTGCAGATTGTGAGAGTTATTTCCTATCGATTGATATATTGAGATTTTAATTTCAACTATATATGACAAAGTTATAAGCGCTCAAAACCTTACATTTTTTCGTGACGGTCCCAATTCTACGCAAAAAATTGTTCCGTTTTGACAGTTCAAATTGGTTTGAAAATCATTACGTCTTCTCCAGACAAAGGGTAAAGTAAATCTGGACACTGGTTTCAGTGCACCATCGCGTCCCTAATCGGAAATACATTTTGACGAGTAACTGTTGAACATTAATCGACACGTATCAAAGTTATAGGCCATGGAGCTTGAAATAAGAAATTTAATTCTGCACAAACACCAGGAGAATTGCTCCTTGGTCTGTTTTCAAGATAGCCACAATGTTTATCTTGTTCCTTCATGTTTTCCAATTTGCGTTTGGTTGAATTAACAATCATTATTATTAGATTATAATGCATTCATATTCAATCATAATCAATCGGAACTTTTTTGTTTGACTTGAGATTCCAACTCTGCCGACTCGGAATATGATAATAGATATACCTCCAACGATAACGACCGTTTGCTGGTTTCCAAAATTCTGAGTGCCAGATTTTATTCCGAACAAATTCTGACACTATCTGTAGCCAACACCTTATCGCGTGAAGCAGCGTGTACAGCAGTTCTTGTCTCGTCCCCTCTTTCGGTTACTCTGTCAGATATGTTATTCTGAGAGCTGTCGTTTCTGCCTCTGAGCTACTGATAAAAGATGAAGTGAAAAACCGTTTCGTCGATGGAGGAAAGTGAGGGAGGGGGGGGGGTGGGGGGTGGCGGCAGTATTTTACACATTTTACGAGACAAACCGCGAGCATACCTCTCACTTTCGTGCAGCCCAACGAGTGGACGAATGTCTCTGTTGATTGATGATAGCTATCAAAGTTTTCGTTCGTGATTTATGAAGTGTACAGGAATTAGGCGGTATTGTTTGGGGAGTTAATTGTATAATTGATGAGGGCAATTACATTGGCACAGTTTTGTTGGGTCCGAAGAAAGAAGGACCGTGGGGTGCAATTGTGCAATCAGACCATCGAAGAGTGGATATGGGAAAGTCTACTGCGGCAGTAAAATACATCAGAATCGATAAATCATTCGGGTTTGATGTGTAAATGACATTTGAAATTTTTCGAATGCTTGAAAAAATGTTTCTCTGCGTGCTTTGTCTTGGTATGGTGTCACCGAGGTGACAGTTTAAAATGGATTGCGAAATCAAATTATTTCAAACATTAGAAAAACTGAAATCAATTACCCTTCCGATGCTAACTAGTCCACACTCGAGTCAACAATGTAACATTCAGATTCACCTAGATCCGTGCACTGCCCTGTAGCTCCACCACAATTCCCCTCGCCGTTTGATTTTATCTCCAGTTAATAGCAGTAAAAACAACCAATCCCCCGTTAACCGCAGCATCGCATCAATAAATTTCCTCTTATAAACAAATTAACCACAATCTTTCGCTATTAGCGCTCGCTTCGACTCGAACGACGACGACCGGTGCACATGTATCGAATGCATTTAGGATTGGAATTAAGCATCTCAAGTGACTGACTGTGTGTGTGTGTGTGCTGACCGATGCAGCAGGAGAAAAACGATCTCAGCAACTTTTCAACGAGCCGGACCTACCGCAAGCTAGAGCTTGCTTACCGCCGTCCGAGCCAGATCGATCGAGTGGCGAAAGGAGTTCGAGAATAAAATAATACTCAATCATGAATGAGAAATTGGCCAACCGGTTCGTCCGGAGCCCACGCTTGAAGGAAGGGGAGGGGGGACGAGCGCTAATGGGCAGGAAAAAGAGTTAATCTTTATTCGCCTTCTGTGAATGCTGACTGAAGCGAACTCCAGCCAGCATGGAGATGATGCTCGCGTTTGTACTTATACGGCGAGAGAGTTTTGGATTTATGTTGGCAGGTTTTCCGTGGCACTTGTACTGACCCGAAGCGAATGTGTATTTGCTCTCCTGCATCTCCTGGTGACTGCAAGACTGCGGGACAGGTTCCGTGGGGGATAGTGGGATTATTTTGAGGGAATTGAGCATCGCAATTTCGAGAATAATAAGCTTAGAAAACTTTGGTGCCACTTTTCTGCAGAGTTATGATCAAATAATCAACCAGATCAACTATGATTGAGGGAATCGTGCAGGCTATGGTGGATACAGTAGATCAAATAATTTGAATTCCTGGACGATTTGGAGAACCGAGAATATCATATACACATAGAATTGAAACGTACAAGATGTGCACAATCTTAATGCACCTGTTTGGAACTGTTTCGTTACTAGCGATCTTGTAGAGAAGATCATTTGATCAGAACTGCAAGGTAATTTGAAGATCCTTGAGCATCTTATATACCTCAAAATAGAGTATAAGTGAAGCGCAAAAACTCTATGAACATGTTTGGGTAGGTATCGTCACTGAGGACATTCCCCAGGTCTTGATGGATCCAGTAGATCAAATGGTCTGAACTCCTGTGTGGTAGATATGGCTGGTTTGAATCAATAATAGTAATACAATATAAGCATTTCTATTATAATAATAACAACATATATTTCAAAATATGTTATAAACTTGTAACCTAATTTGATCTACTCGATCTGCTCTAAACTTGAGTGAAATCAAGTCAGCGTGTAGTACGATGTAAATAAACGAGCACTAAGTCATCAATTGTGTTTACTCTTGAATCTTAACTTTGAGCTGACAGCCTTGCAAGCTTATATAATTAGTTGCAGAATGAGGTTTGGTAATTGTATAAATGAATCAAGTCTATGAGTAGTTGGGCAGATTGTGTTTGCTCAGTTGAATTATTTCGATGTTGCTGACTAGAAAATTTTGGAATTCGAGTAGGAAGCTGCTCAACAGAAGAATGCTTAGATGATTTTATCAAATAGATTTGACGACTTGTGTTTGTTCTTGAATCGTCACTCTGATAATTAGTTGCTGAGGCAAGGTTATGAATTGTCTAAATGAATCAAATATATGAGGAGCTGCGCGCTTATGTTTTCTTAGTTTAATGATTATATGTGTAGTGAATATTAAAGAACCCTATTGACATTTTGTTTCGTTTTCACATTTGTTCCTTTAATGCTATTATACTTACTATTGAAATTACAGGCAGTTGTTAAAAAGCTTTTCATAAGAGCACACGTGATCTATACTTTTCACAACAGTTGAAAGAAAACCACCTTTCGGAGGCCACATCTCTGTAGACAGGATCAATATCCTGGACGGATGTAAAGTACCTTAGTTTTGGAGTTCACAGGAAAACGGGTTCGAAGTGGAATTCGCCGAGTTATTTACGGGAATACGTTACCGCGTTGTGTGTGGAATGCAGATATCGGTGTTGAAAGTGTTCTGTTAGCGCGTGGGACGGATGATGGGCAAAGTTGATCAGGAGGTCAAGGACTGTTGGATGATGAACAGAACAATTCGGAATTCCTCCGCTAGGTGGCGCTAGTGAGCATTCGAAATGAATATGTTTGCGCTGCTGTATCTCAAGATTTAGACGGATGATTTCTTCGGCAAAGTTGATCAGAGGGTCAAGGATTGTTGGATGAAAGACAGAACAATTTGAAATTCCTCCACTAGGTGGCACTAGTGATTATTGAAAGTGAATATATTTGTGCTGCAGTATCTCAAGATCCTGACTATTTAGACGGATGATTTCTTGGGTAATATTGATCAGGAGATCAAGGACTGTTTGATGATGGACAGAACAATTCGTAATTCTTCCGCTAGGCGGCACTAGTGAGCATTCGAAGTCAATATGTTTGCGCTACTGTATCTCAAGATCCTGACTATTTAGACGAATGATTTCTTCGGCAAAGTTGATCAGGAGGTCAAGGACTGTTGGAAGAACAATTCGGATTTCCACCGCTAGTTAGTGCTATATATGTATGATCTTCTCTGGCTATTACGTCCCAACTGTAACTTAACGCCTGCTCTCAACTTAGTGCTCTAGATGCACTTCCACAGTTGTTAATTGAAAGCTTTCCAAGCCTGTTCGATTTTTACATGTGTATATTGTGTGGCAAGTACAATAATATACTATGGCCCAGGGAAGTCGAGAAATTTTCCAATCTGAAATCCTAGACCAACCGGGATCCGAACCCAGCCACCTCCAGCATGGTTTGCTTTATAGTCGCAGGCTCTACCGACCAAGCTTATGGAGGCCCTCCGGTCTATGAATGTAATCAAACTAAAATGCGAGATGGTAGCCTAATTAACAAGTTTTGAGGACAATTTGGTGAACCTAGAACGTCTTAAACATATCGAATTCAAACGTAAATAATGTGCATGATATGTTTAACCCTGTTTGGAGATGTTTTAATACAAAGGGCTTTGAATCAGTGAACCTGGATGAGAATTTGATCTGAACTCAATGACAATTTGAAGAACCGTGAGTATCTTATACCCCTCAAAATCAACTATAAACGAACAGCAGAAACTTTATAAACGTGTTTCGGAAAGTTTTGTCGGTGAGATCATCGTGCAGATTTTAGTTGATTCAGTAGATCAAATAATCTGACCTCTAGAACAATTTGAAGAACCTAGAACTTCTAATACACCAGCTAATTGAGTTGTTACAGACGCTACGTTAGCTTCAAGATGCACTCACATAGTTACCAATAGAGATTTTCACGTCCGGTTGTATTGGTGCGATATGTGAGAGCGTGTTAGTGAAAATCCGAGGAAAATACATAACAAATCGATGTCAAACTCATTTTGACAGATCTACTTTCATACATTTTTTTAGGTTAGCCAGAGGAAAATAATAAACAACTTTACATGGCGTTGCCCCCGCTAGTGTGCGTACGTTAAACGTCACTAATCTCTATACGGCCGACGATGCCAGCGCCGAGAGAAATGGAGAGTCTAGTGACGAAGTTCGATCCAAAAGACCCAACCAGTCTAAAGTGGACCCTACACGATTGCTTTTATTGACATTGATAGTGACAATATTTCTGTATTCACTTCATCAATATTATTGTCAATAATTCCCCTTCACGTCCATATATTGATATGTGTGGGGTTCGCTGAACAGCGGAAGAATGGGTAAAATCGATCGAAACTGTCGCTCGTGCGTACAACTGGACCGATGATGCAAAGCTGTATTGTGCTCGACTTCAGTTGCAAGGTGCGGCACGATTGTGATTTGAAGGTGTGAGGGACGAAGTAGCGAATTGGCAGACGTTTGCCGCAGTGTTGAAGACAGGTTTTCCGTCTTGAAAAGGGCCAATTCACTACCACAATCTCATGCAGAGCCGTCGCCGGCTGCCAACTGAGACAATAGAAGAGTTCGTGTACTGCATGAACGCGATGGGCGAACGTGGTGGTTTCGATGAGTCAACCATTATAACGTACATCATAAACGTATTGTCGGTGTTTCTTTCTTGCTCTAAAGTTTGTGTAAGCAACATCAATACAGTGCGAGAACTTTTGGTGCAGTTGAAATGGATCGAACGCTTGCAAGGCTTGGCTGGTTCACATACCGAATCACAAAGGCCGGTTACCCCTAGAACGACAAACTTCAGCTTCAAGCTTCAAGCGAGTGGTGCCAGCGTAACCGAATCACCTGTGCCTGTGTAAAGTCAGTAACAATCGGTGGTCTGAAACTTGACGCGTTAGTGGACACGGGAGCGAAAGTCTCTACTGTTTAACATTGTTTCGCTATTGAACTTGATGATCTGCAGCCATGCGAAAAAGTGCTACAAGGTTTCGGATTGAAGCAAGTGGTCGTGAAATCGTTGTGTACAGCAAAGATTAAGATGGATGAGGTGGAACTGCGGGCGAATTTTCATGTAGTGCCTGATTACGTGCAAGAAGTACCAATTATTGTTAGCGAAGATATCGTCGGGACGATGGAGTCGTCGGTTACATTGACGATCTCATAATGGCTGGAAAGTCAGAAGCGGAAGTGCTCGAGAAGTTTAGACGACTGTTGGTGGTGCTGAAGAAATCAGGGTTGAACATCAACCTGAAGAAGAGCCAATTTTTCGTGAAAACGGTGCTGTTTCTGGGCTTTGTAGTCAATCAAGCGGGGGTCAAACCGGGTTTCCTGAAAACAGAAGCTGTTCGAAGGTTCCCAACCCTCACCTCAGTTTATTGGCCTCTCTGGGTTTTTCCGCAGATTCGCCACTCTACCGGCTTCTGAAGAAGGATGCAGTTTTCGAGTGGAAGAATAAGCAGCAGGAGGCGTTTGAAGCGATCAAATACATCCTGACAAACAGACCGCTATTGGCATTATTTGATCCAAATCGTGACCTCTAATTGCATACTGATGCGTCGGCGATGGAATTGGCAGCTGTGCTACTGATGAAGGTGGAGGAAGGACTCAAGTAACCACCAAGCCCGCTAACTACCCCTTTTTGAGATATAAGGTAAATATAGGGTTTTCGAACTTTATATCAGTCGTATAGCAGCCTTATATGCCAAAAAGGGCGATTAACGGGCTTGTTGGTTACTTGGAGACTCAAGCCACTAAGCTGTTTCAGCAGACAAACAAACGCAGCCGAAGCCCGTTACCATAGTTATGAGTTAGAAATGCTAGCAGTTGTTGCAGGGATTGAGCGGTTCCGGTACTACCTGCCGGGAAGGAAATTTGTCATCAAAACGGATTGCAGTGCCGTGAGGGATGCATATAAGAAGAAGGATATTAATCATCGGGTCGCCAGATATTTTCTTAAGCTACTTGAGTACGATTTCGAGATCAAATATCGTCCGGGAGCGGCAATGACCCAAGTTGATTATCTGAGCAGGAATCCCGTGGGACCTCCAGGGGAGGTTCAGTCGGTGAGTGAGGGCATATGGTTGCTCGAGATAAGCAACTGGTGTCCATGCAGCGTATGGTTCGGTTGAGTCAGTCTTGTTAAAGATGTTGTAGGTAACTCTGCGTGTTATGTGTCTGTGTAGTGTATGTGTAGTGTGTGATGGAACCAGCTTTTGTGCATTGCGTCTTTTTTTTTCCCTTGGTTTGTTTTTTCCGTCGATCTTGTTTTCCGTGCTGAGCACCAATGCTACCGACGTGCCAGGAAGGCAGCTCCCACACCTGGACCCTACCTATCGACCCATCAACTCATGAACCGGGGACCAACGGCTTTACTTCCCATCCGAAGGAAGGCGTGATCAGAGATGTTATGCCTCAGAACATCCCGGCGGCGCCGACTGGGATTGAACCCAGGCCGGCTGGGGTGAGAGGTAATCACGCTTACCACTACACCACCGGCGCCGTTATGAACTGCGTCTGTTCACGACATTCTGGACAATATGGAGAACTTAGAACATGTTTCAACTAAGCAAATTCATCAAGAATTGTCACATTGTGTTTAATTAACATAGCAGTGTGTGATCCGCTGCTAAATATATCATCTCTGTCCAGACTAAAGTCTGTGATCGATGACATAATAACTTCATATGGTTTTGGAGATCTTGGCCTTTGAGTCGGGTTTTAAACTGGTGCTTTCATATTTTTTCCAGAATAGTTCAAACCACAACTACAACAATGCTGAAAACAGTATGTAGCTATCTATTACTTTTGATTTTATGCAACCAGTCATAGAGTGTGGTCATATATGACCACGTGGGCTCGAAAGGGTTAAAGATAAGCTAGTGGCAGTTAACATAGAAATAAAGATGTTTTTTTCGACATGGATGATGATACAGGATAGTGGTCTACCACCCATTGTAACACGAAATCTAAGTCCAAATAGCAGTGGGCTCTCTTCTCTGTTTGTCTTGATCAAGCTTAATAACCTCTGTTTGTGCTCAACATGTCGCTGTATGAAGGGCCAAAAACGAATCAGGTGGATCGAGCATGAGCATGATTGACCGCCCACGGTTGCTACTCTGTTATTACCAGATCAGCTGTAATTACACAGAGAACCAATAGACGATGCTTGGAACTAGCAATCATCCTCTTTGTGTAAAAACTGGTGATCTCAAACTACCAGTGCCGGCTGAACCCGAACACAGGTCAAGAAAGGAATGGGTAGGAATGTGTTCACGTGACACTCGCTTTGATGGAATCCGAGAACTCTGCACTTCCACGAGGAATCACTGGGACATTGTCGGACATTGTCCCGTAGATGGGCAGCATCACGCTCGAAACCGGTCGACAGTAAGGTAAATTTTAATTTATTTTAAAGTTGTAAGAACGATAAGTGTTGTGTCTTGTCTCGCGTCGCGTCTTGTGAATGTCGTGTTGTTCTTACGTTAGCACAAATCATAAAAAATAAGTGAATCACTGGGATATTGGGTAAGAAGGTTGGGATTGAAGTAGAGTTCGTTTTGGCAAACGATAAGCTGAATTGATGTCCTATGCTCAGTAAGCAAAAACGTTTGCCACTAGGCAAACGAGCTTCTTTTTGGTCATCATGTTGTTGCTATTAAGATGCAGTCGTATTAACAAATAAAGCAATTGACGAATCTTGAATTTTGATGGGCCTGATATTAGGCTCATGATGTTATGCTCAGTAAACAAAAACGATCGCTCTAAGGCCCGCGAGCCCCTCATATCACATCAAACCTTTACTCGAGCTGTTGCAACCATTCGAACCCGGCACAGACGACGACGACAAGTTTCGAAAAATACAGGATAAACAAGCGATTTGACCATAAATCTATTTAATATTAAAGGACCTGGGACCGCGTTTTTCTGCTCAGTATGCAAGCCACTGCAACCGACGATATTTCAAAAGCACTTAGGTCTTCATTAAGATCCACTTTCACTCTACGTTCAATCCCAAGTAGCATTGCAAGTTTTGTCGTGGTTTTATAGCTTTCTACAAGTCTAAATAATTGTCTTTAGAACCCTCCTAAAACCCAAATTGTTACATGGGATGCTTCGATTTGCTCGTTACGCATTGTTCAGGCTATCGTGCCTCTTATAGTCTTACATCATAACAAGCTTTGACCGACGTAACGATTGTTAGGTCCCTGATTAAACAAGATATTAAAATGAAATTACGTTCTCGAAAGCAGTCAATAATGTATCCCAAACTGGATCAAGCATGCACTCTATTTTTCTAAACATTCCCAAGCGCTCCGCTCAAGATCAAACAGATCCAGTTTTCTTCAGTAGTGGCTTGGGATAAATCGTAATGTATTACCGACAGTATCGCTTTTCTAATGTTCTATCTAAAACCGCTTAATATATCTCACGCGATCGTGGTCATCCCGCTAAGAAACAAACGGATTGTTTTTAACTGGACCAAGCTCCCCAAATACAATCATCATGGTAGCACCAACACAACATTAAACAAATTTTTGGAAAATTTCGAAAACAGCGATAATTTTAACCGATGCGGAAACCGATCCGAAAAAGTTTTTTTTTTTTCCTTGATTTGTTTTCCGTCGATCTTGTATTCCGTGCTGAGCACCAATGCTACTGACGCCAGAGAGGCAGCTTCCACACCTGGAACCTACCTATCGGCCCATCAACTCATGAGCCGAGGACCAACGGCTTTACTTCCCTTCCGAAGGAAGGCGTGATCAGATATATTATACCTCAGAACATCCCGGCGGTGCCGACTGGGATTGAACCCAGGCCTACTGGGGTGAGAGGTAAACACGCTTACCACTACACCACCGGCACTGCTTATCTGAAAAAGTTAGCGCCTCTATTTATCCTCTAAAATCGATTAATCCCAAACTAATCATCGCTTAATAATCCGAACGTCCACTGTAGTCACACTGTTTAGATCAACAGCTTCAGAAACAATCATAAACTTGTGTCAACAACCCACCGAAATCGTACAACACGAATGAAGGTCACAGGTTAAACTATGTGGGCTACCGGCAGACACGTCCCCTCGAAAATATAATCGAGAAATGTATAAGAACAATTTTCAACTGCAACGTACTCACCAAATCAATATATCCGGGAACGCATTCTCGATGCTTCCACGCATATTTTCCTCTAGTCATATTTAAACAATTCCTCCTCCAGAGATTCCAACCACACAATAATTAGATATCCCAAAAACGAATTGGGTGGTTTGATAGGCAAAGTCACATATACGCATAAACGGGACAGTAAAGAATCTCCTTCTAGCAACATGATCGCACAGTTGGTCAAAAAGACGAGCTCCCAAACAGGAAGATGTCCCAATGAGTGGGGAGAATAGCCCGCCTTTTATCCACGAAATGTTATCAACAGAGATTGATTGAAGGGTTTAACGGCTCTTTAAGTCTTTTTACTGCAGCAAAAACGTTGTATTGCTTCAACTCTCCGACGTTTCGGTGATATATTTCACCATTTTCAAGGATTTAGAGGCTATGTTTTTTTTGTTAAGTGTATGCGTGGTTTTACATAAATCCGTCTTTGATTAATTATGGCGTCCATCTACGGTAAGCGCGTTTCCACAACTCTGTGTTTCCCTGTTACGTTAGGCTTTTTTTCGCTTAGTTTTAAAACACTACCTAAGTAACTGTGCTTTTTAAGATGAAGTTTTGCGGTCGGATAGGAAACGCGTGTGGCAATTGTGCTGCTTCTCACTTTCTATGAAAACAGAAAGTGAGAAGCAGCACAATTGCCACACGCGTTTCCTATCCGACCGCAAAACTTTACCTTAAAAAGCACAGTTGCTTAGGTAGTGTTTTTAAAACTAACCAAAAAAAAGCCTAACGTAACAGGGAAACACAGAGTTGTGGAAACGCGCTTACCGTAGATGGACGCCATAATTAATCAAAGACGCATACACTTAACAAAAAAACGTAGCCTCTAAATCCTTGAAAATGGTGAAATATATCACCGAAACGTCGGAGAGTTGAAGCAATACAACGTTTTTGCTGCAGTAAAAAGACTGAAAGAGCCGTTAAACCCTTCAATCAATCCCTATAACACACCTGTCGCAAGCTCTCAAACTTTCGTTATCAACAGAGAGTTGGAATTTCCACACTCTACGTCCAAATCTTTTCAATTCAATGCCCTGACGGTCCCTACCAATGCCAAAATAGTTTTTTTTATTTGGTGCATAATGAATAATGATGTTTTTTCGACTAAAATTCAGGATTTTTCAATAAGGTGGAGCAATATGCTCCATCTATCAACAAAGAGACTGTATGCTCTATTCTAAACGAAAATTACGCCACTCACCAAAGATGTGACATGTCCCAGAGTATTTCGTTTAGATGACTCATACAGCACAAAGACGGAATAAATTTTTTATTGAATATGCTTACCAAAATGACTTAAAAAACTACAAGGGACAGCCTTATGGGGTTGTCCGCAATGGGGACGTAGGAAATACGTGTTCTTATATAATAAATCTTATTTGTTAACTGCAGCAAGAGCTTGTGTTTTGTGTAAGAATAGGAATTTGAGCGGGGTTATCTCTGTTTATACTCTTTAGTATGACGCGCTTGACATAGATTTCCCATAGGGACTCACGAAGAGCTACTGATTCCGATCAATAGCGGTGCGGCTTCTTCCACCTTCTATGGATGCTCATGTGGGCTGCATCTCGCTGCTTGCAGGCACCGTCGCGTTGTGTACTGGAGAACACCACACTCACCACGCGGTGATTGAATAAACACCGTTTGGTGAGACCGGATGGAATTCAAGTTTGAAATCTGGGTTGGGGAAATCGCTTTTCGCAGACAGTTGCACATTCGTGCAATTTTCAATAGTGACTTTTTGAAAAATGATAAAGCCAGATGCGTAGAAATATTTCTGATCGATTGGTGATAAAATTATTGAAATTGGTATTAACGTTCAAAATCTTTCATAATTTTGTTATATGTTCCATTTTCGGTTTTCACAAAGTGTGCCCCCATATAAAAATCACAGACGTAGTCCTGCGTCAAAATTACACCGGAAGGGTGCTTTTTATGATTTAATTTAGCAGAGTTTTCCCATTATACTTGGATTGTCCATCAGTATTACATTTATTTTAAGCCTGAATTCGTAGAAATACAAAAGAGGCGTTTTGCACAGGGGGAGGGGCGTTTTATACCTTCCTATCCTACTAATGCTATGAGCATTGCATCCTTCCAACGTTCAAATGTTGACCACCAGCAAATCTCTTTATCCCAATGTCCCACGCACCTATGCTATGCACTCCGGTTATGAGCGGTCAGCCTCCTCGAACCAACGACGACCGTTCGAATCTGCACAGAAGATGTGATTGCACATGAATTGCCTATTAGGCTCGCCCGGTCCGTTGTCTTTCCGATGGATGCGATGATGTGGCTGTTTTGCATGTACGCTCGTGTCCTCGCCCTCCAAAGGCAACGGAAAACAAGTGATAAATTCTCGTACAAGTAAATAATTTAAAAGATTGTCCCTGCCAACCTCAGGTTCCCTTTTACTCCGTCCCAGAAGGCGTGCGCAGATTCACGATAAATACTAACCTTATAGTTTGACTGTTCCAAACCAGGCTGGGTTGGTGGACACTGATCCGGAGTGGATCGCTCCCTTCGATACAAGTTACAATTAATTATGATGTAGCCCTGATAACGAAACGCAACCCAACATGGCTAGAAGTGTTAATGTAATTTATCAAGGCTTCACCATTCCTACCTCAATGTCCAATTTTTGCATCTGAAGACACTAATCGGAACTTAATTGTCACCCCCCCATCTCCCTTCGCTTACTTCTGCGACCGCAAAGTTCTTAAAAGCGGGCATGCCATTAAGTGGACAGTGACAACCACCACCACACCATTGCAGGATGGCCAGCACTTATCAACTAATCCGTTCCGTGTCCGTCCGTGTGATAACAATGTGGTTGAATGTTCGACTTCTCCCGGTGCTGGTCTCGATGCAGTGCAGCGACCAAATTGCACTAAGAAGCTTAAGGTCTTACGGCAGTAAAATCATTCAGATTTTAGTTTATAATTATAATGCCATTTTATGTCCCAGTTTAATGGAGGAACAAGCGGTCTGCTATGTGGCTGTTTTTTCATCTCCTGAATCGGGTTGGCAGCAAGTTGAGGTTAATCTTGGCACTCCGTTGGTTGAACCCCACCCAGGCGAGAGGAGTGGAAAATAATGCACTTGCAGGTGCTTTTGACGGAAAGGATTATTTTCAGTGGAAGGTTCGGTTGAAGTTAAATTTAAGTGCACCCAAGGTTTATGCCAAACAACAGGAAACCTATCGGGAGGAACGTTAAATCCGTTCTTTAATTTGTGGAATCGAAGGCTTACCGCTTCAGGGCAGTGACATAAAGTTCACAATACAAAGTTTGTGTCGTTAAACGAATTTCGTAAGCAGTTTAGTTCTCTCAGCAGCATTGGATGAATCAGAAAGTTGCCAATGATTTGCCGATAAACGAAGCTCCTGCGGGACGAGTTTTACGATCCAAGTGACTTAGCACCGAGCTGGCCCGACAGAGACGACAGAAGACGAACTATGACGAGAAGAAGTGATCCATCAGCGAGCATGCATCACCATCAACAACCCCGACTAGCTCCCGGGGAGCAGTTGAGAAAAGTTTTGTTTTAAATCTTGACTTCTTGCCCAGTTTACGATTGGCCAGAGCTGGACTTAGGATCTGGGAAAAGTTGCTAGCTCAAACTCAATAGGACTCCGATCCATCTCTGTCGCTCTCTTCCATCATTCGACAGACACTTTTATTATCGCGTTTTATCTGATTATAATAATGTCGAGGTCGAAGGAAATATGATACAGATTGGGAGTGATAGTTGTGGATTTTACTACCGACAACGGCGCGTATCCGACGATGTTCTTCCTCGTCGTCACGAATTGCGGAGAATAGTTCCAACACTAACGGCTACGATCGACACGAGCAGCGCCCGCTCACCGCGACATTTTACGACAATTTTACAGTTGAGAAATATGTTAAGCATTTCGGATTTTACGACGAATCGCAAGGCACTGCCATAGACAAGCAAATCTTCCCGGTCATCCGGGGTGTTTGTTTCAATATATATCTTAATTATATTCAGCGCAATAAAGAATGTTTGATCACTCTGTCAGATCGTTAGATGTTCGGAAGAATTTACAAGATCGGAAAATGATTTTAGTATCTCACAGCGAGGAGCGAGAGCGGTGACTTGATGACTATGGATGATGAAGTTTTAGTATGGATATCTACTTTTACATTAACCTTTTAGAGTCCGATTTGACCCACTTTGTTGCCCAAATCCCGAAAGTACCAGAGTATCAGATGCATGACTGTGCCAGTTTCGTCGGTCCACGATTTTTGTCCTACCGCGCTCCGGTAGGCTATAGTGTTGAGTCCAGCGGCGTACAGGACCGATATTGCACCATCACGGATTCGATTGCGGCAGCGATAAGCGACGAGTGAAATTTATTTCCCCATTGATTAGTCAATAACCCTCCCCCAGTGCCGTCATCTCCGTTAATCCACCAGGGCTTTTCTAGACAAAAGACGTCCCCTCGTGTTTCGGTACTGCTTCCTATAAGGCATATCCAGTCCTAAAGACTCCTGACCTCTCTTGGTTCGAGAAGAAGAAAGTTGTTTCATCGCGCAATTTAGCGTCTAGGGCAGGAGGAGACTCTCCGCACACGGAAAGAGTCGTGACTTTTAGCAGCTCGCGCGAAGTCGGGTTAGTCCATTGTTGGTAATGTTCCGAGCATGTTCCACTTTGACCGCCGTGGCGCTGAAAACGGGCATGTAAATGCAAACAAGAAGGAGAAAAAAATCTAAGATGGACTAGGACTAGAGCGGAGCTTGGGGAACGGTACACGCCGTGTCTGAAGTGGTGGATTAATCATCTTTCATGTACATCCGATTTTTTTTTCACCAAATGTTAAGTTGGGTACTAAGATTCCTAAATCGGTTGGTTTTAAAATATTCGGTAGGAAGACAGTTTTGGTGTATTTTTGAGAGGGGAGATTTTGGCTCCTCAGAGCCATTACCTATCCTTTTTAAGGAACATTTTGATAAAATTTAATATTTGAAAATGAACCGATTAAGGAATGCGAGGACCCAAACTAACTTTATGGGAAGAAAAATCAGATGTACATGAAAATTGATTAATCGGCCATTTTGGACACAGCGGGCGGTACAGAGTATGGGTTGGATAATAAATCCACGTCAATTGACGAAGCGATTTATTGTTTTCCTCTCCGAATCTTCGCATAATTGTTCAATAGGAGTAATGAACCTTGTTTGAGATGGAATTCAGTCATTTTGGCTCTTCGACTCTTCGAGCTTCGAACATTTTTTTCACCAATAATTTTTATTGTTTCTGACGTAGGACTACGTCTGTAATTTATATATGGAGGTACACTTTGCAAAAATCGAAAATGGAACATGTATCAAAATTATGAAATATTTTGAACGCTAATAACTCAGCTGCCTCAGGACTAATTTCAATAATTTTATCATCAATCAGTCAGAAATATTTCTACGCATCTGTTAAACTTAAGACTTTATCATTTTTCAAAATGTCACTATTGCAATTCCACGAATTTGCAACTGTTGCTGTGAACAGTGATTTCCCTAACACAGATTTCAAAATTGAATTCCATCCGGTCTCACCAAAAGGTGTCTATTCAATCACCTGTTGGTGAGTTATGGTGTTCTCCAGTACACAACAAAAGGCTCCCCCCAAGCAGCTAGCTATCAATGCTGCCCTCAACCGCTGATCGGATTGAGTTCCAATCACCGTGTGTGGTGGTGTACGGTCGTCGGCATCAGCAGCAGCAGTGCTTTCGGCGCGTGGCGTTGAACATTGTTCTCCAGTACACAACGAAAGGCTGCCTGCATGCAGTGAGCTGGAGCCCACATGTGCATCCAATCCATCTATGCCAAGCGCGTCACCCTCATTCCAAACAACATACAGCTTACCAGCCTCATATGTGTTTAATACCCTAATGGCTCAGCATTACTCAACCATCACGACAGAACGATCCTTTTCAGGACCATCATAAATTTATAGAAGAATATTTATTGGACATTTGTCAAGGTCATCAATCGGATGTCAGTTCCCGAGATAGAACTGGAATTATGGCGTAACAGATTTTGTAAACAATGAAGTCAAGGCTCGCCTACGCAAATAAACATCACCATCAGGTAGGGTAAGACTTCCTCTACCCGACTGTAATGTTGGTTTGCGTGGGCGTGTCTTGAACTCCTAAAAATCATCGAGAGAAGTTATTGTTAACAAAAACTGTTACGCCTAATTCCAGCTCTATCTTGATATGATTAAATTTAACATACCATCTTCTTGAAGGCAACATTAGGGGTGCAATTGCAAAAACCCAAGGTGCGACATGAAGGTGGTCTGATATTGATCCAAGCGAAAAGCGATTTCCCTAACACAGATTTCAAAGTTGAATACCATCCGGTCTCACCAAACGGTGATTATTAAATCACCGCGTGGTGAGTAGTGGTGTTCTCCAGTTCACAACGAAAGGCTCCCTGTAAACAGCGAGCTGCAGCCTACATGAGCATCCATAGAAGGAGGAAGAAGCCGGAATCAGTAGCTCTTCGTGAGTCACTGTGGACCATCTATGTCAAGTGCGTCATACTAAAGAGTATAAGCAGAGAGAACCCAGCTCAAACTCCTATTCCTAACGGGTGTTCGATAAAAAATGAGAATTTTGTCAGGCATATAGCTAGTAAAACATTCTTCAATAAAACGTCAATGAATATTGGAGAAGGGGCCATGGTCAGCCGTACGACGCAACTTAGGCGCTGAAATCATTCTCATTTTTTATTGAACACCCGTTATACAAGATACAAGCTCCTGCTGCAGATAACAAATAATATTTATTATAAAAGACCACGTAGTCCTACGTCACCATTGCGTACAACCCCATAGGACTGTCCCTTGTAGTTTTTTATATATATATATATATATATATATATTTTTTTTTTGTAGATACCATATCTCATTTTTTAGTCTAGAACATCGTTTCCTATGCTCTAATAACATAAATATTTTGTGAAAGTGATCAAACGTTTGATTGAAAGATGATGTTTTACGATTTTGATAAATAGTATTCTCGTCCACTCTTCTATACGCAATTTCTCAGCGTCACGCGCACATCTCAAGTAACGATAGGTACGTTTATTCACCTTTTTGACTACATACAGCTGAACAACGACTATGTCAGTGTTTGTAAGTTCTGATGAGGCCCGTATATAGCCAAAAAGGCGAAATAACGTGCCTATGGTTCCTTGGGATTTGACGTGTATGTTTGTTCTGCTGCTTGCTATAGACTTTTTCAGTGCACCACCAATGTAGAGGGCGCCAGATGATTTTGAGAGGAAACGTCAACCAAGCCGTTTGTTTATTTCAGAATACGGGTTTTTCACAACGCAAATTAAGGCATTTTCCTTTGAACATCTTGCCAATTTCCATCGGTAATTATCTTATTTTACGATTTTCCACAGATCTGAACTGATTTGTGCCTCAACTATTCACACATAAGAAATCCGGAAGATTGTAACCACTAAGGCACTATTCTGATTTTACAGGTGTGTGGGATTATTGTTGGCAGCCTCATTTTCTTCGGCAACCGTTCCATTTGAAATGCGTGCTTATTTATTTATTAATTCGTTCAATGATTAATCTGCCATACGGTTGTCTTAATGCATTAAAAAATATAATTAAAACAAAAACAGGGCATGTTCTAATTCAGGAGAGTCTACTAATAAAAAACACAGTTAACGGCACATTAAAGTCAAACAATGCATATACGTCATTAAACGCATAAGCGACGGCACGGAAAGGTTCATTCAACCCATATTGCCGATTACGAGCTGCGAGATGTACAAAATTACACTGTCTAATCACTCTCTCAGGTGCGTAAAAGAAAAGCTGCCGAAGTAATTCGGGGGAATCAATCTCGCTGGTAATGATTTTAGCAGCAAACACAGCTTGAGCGTTCCGTCTTCTTTGTTCCAAGGTGTCAATTTCAAGCAGACGACAGCGATCCACGTAAGACGGCAAGTTAGCCGTGTCACGCCAAGGCAGATGACGAAGCGCGTAGCGAACAAACTTTCTCTGTACACACTCAAATCTGGCTATCCAGCATGCTTGGTACGGGCACCAGACGACAGCACTATACTCTAAAATTGAACGTACTAACGAACAATACAGCGCCCGCAGGCAAAGCGGATCTCGAAAGTCTTCAGATATTTTGAACATTAAGCCAAGATGCCTGTGAGCTTTAGTCAGGATGTCATTGTAGTGCGGTTTGAAGGTCAATTCTCAGTCGAGTGTTACTCCCAAACCTTTGATCTGGCTAATCCTCTCTAACTTTTATCCGGAAATGGAAAAATCAAATATTATCGGGTTTAATTTACGGTGAAATGATATCACATTGCACTTGTTGATGCTGAGCGTCAAGAAATTACGGAAGCACCAACTCTGCATACGATCCACAATCAGCTGCAACTCCTCACAACGATGCAATAGATAACCACACACATTTTGACATCGTCAGCGTAGAATAGCCGGCATCCAGGTGGCAGTAGACACGAAATCTCGTTGACGAAAAGCGAAAACAGAAGAGGTCCCAGATTACTTCCTTGGGGAACGCCGGAAACGTTCGTGAACACTTCAGAACGAGAAGCTCCAATCTTAACGTAAAGCGAGTTAAGATTTGAACCACAAGATGAAGGCTCCAGACACTCCAAGTTTCTCAAACTTGCTCAAAAGAATGTTGACGTCTAGTCGGTCAAATGCAGCCTTGAGATCAGTGTAAACAGCGTCGATTTGTTCGCCAGAGTCCATTGTCCATTGGTTGTAACTGACCGTTTTGGGTAGAATCCATGTTGAGCCGTGGTGATGTCATTTTTACAAGAGCTGAAGAGCGCCTCATTGATGATGATCTCGAATACTTTGAAACAGCAACATAGTGATGTGATGCCTCTGTAATTCTGGACATTCCTTTTATCACCTTTCTTGTAGACGGAGAACATATACGAAAATTTCCACGCCTCAGGAAATTTACTCTCCAGGGTAAAAAACTTCACCATGAGAGTGAGCAACGACTCCGAACACAGCTTCAGAACGGACGCAGGAATGCCGTCTGGCCCGGCAGCTAACGAGAGTGTCAACCTTTGAAGAGCTAGTTTGACGGTATGTTCACTGATGTGAAACGGACGGAGCTCAAATGCATCTGTTGGAGAATCGCTTATAGCAATCGTGACTTGATTTGGTGAGGCCGAAAATGCATTAAACGAACTCACGAAATGTTGAGCCAAAAGGCGGCATTTCTCCGGTTCAGATTTAGCGGTTTGCTCACCGAGATGAACGGTTCCAATGGCAAACCGACTTTGTTCTTTTTAGAGTTTACAAACGACCAGAAACTCTTTGGATTTCTGCGAAGAGATGGTTGCGTACGGAAGACATATCGTCGATACAGGAATCTGTTGTATTTCCTAAAGTCGTTACTTGTGCGGTTGAACTCCTGCTTCGTAATGTATGAACGATTTTGTCAGTATCTTCATACCTATTTAGCCCTATACCGTTTCAATCGACGCAAGATACCGTTAGACCACGGTGACTTTGGTGCGGGCAGCCAATAGGTACAAATTCAGCCATGATATCCCAAATCATTTGATTGAAATATTCAACACATCCAGCTAATTCTAATGGTCGCCAGTTGATATAGGAAATAGCAGCACTACTCGCAACAAAGTCGGCTCGACGGAAATCCAGTGTACGATTATTTTTGGAACAATCCTCAAAAACGATTGGCGCTAGGAAGTTCATCAGCACGTCTAAATTAGGGTGGTCTGCATCAAGAAAGATCAGAGGTTCTATGGCTTCCGAAACGGTACATGCCAGAGTTGCAGCTTCGTTAGACAGTACAAGGTCTAGAAAGCGATCGTTCCTATTCGATACTTCAGCGATGAACTAGCAGCCGATAGAACCGATTGAGGCTCAACTTGGAAAGACCCATCGTACGACTTACGCCACCGGAGCAAAGGCTGGTTATAATCTCCAAGCTGCAGAGCATAGTCATTGAATTCCAAATTGGAAACAATAGCACCGATAGAGTTCACATACTAATGACATCGATGCGATGGCGGTAATTCAACTTGGCGTAGTGATTCTAACCCTCAGCTGTTCTGGAGCATCGGAAACAGGTGTCGGATCGATATAACTGTTCCAACGAGATGAAACAGCGATTAGGATACCTCCACCAAGGAGTTTTTGCACTATTGAAGGCATTACGGTCTGTGCGATAAACCGAAAAGGCATTCCCGTACTGTTGAGCACTGTATAAGCCGCCGAGCCATGTCTCCGTCAAAACAATGACATCATAATCGCAGCGGACAAAAAGAACGAATCTACCTTTGTCCGTTGTCCTCGAAAATTCTGGTAGCATATGCGCAGGAGATGAGTTACGTTTACAGCGCTAACTGCAACAGATGCGTTGTCAGACGATGGAGCCGTGGTGGAAAGTGAAGAGCTGCATACAATACCACTGAAATTCGAAGAGGCAATCCTACATTAAAGTGGTACTTTCCTACTAGAGCAGGTTGGAAGACCCTCTCTCTACATCCAACAACGGGTCTGGGACGACTATGAAGAGCGCAGGTAGCGGTATGCAGGACCGTGTCGGAGAGATCGAGGGCTTCCAAAGTACTTTCCACGGCGCTTCCCGGGAATCCAGTGTTTGAAGCATCCTCAACGTGTTCAGAATGAAGTCCAATGTGACAAGTACAGTGCGCAGTGACAGAACAAATAGTCCAACTGTGGGGCTAAACATCTTCAGGAAGGGAATACACATTACTACATTGATACTTGCCTTGATGAGCAAGCTGGAAGACCAGCTGTATAATTGGCACCTCGAAATCACCCGTATTTAGTAGTGGGTATGTTTCATGTGAAGAAAAATGTTACATAACAGGTTGGCTCAGTCGTAAAAAAAAAAACGTAAACAGATTGAAGTTGAAAGACTATGGAATCGTTTAAGTGCATTCACTGATGTGTTTTGGTGCGAAAATACAACGAAATTATCGTTTAAATTTTGGTTACTGAAAACAATCAATGTGGGCCAATACCATCATTTACCCTAATAGAATTATAATATAATTTCCATCGGGTGATGAAGGTTCTATCAAACCACAAAACGGAGCGATGCGGCTGTTAACGGCTGCTCTCCGTTGAGTGCATTGCTGGCTGCTTAAAACTTGGCTGCTTGATCACTATAGTGTCGTATTGAGCAGGGTTGCGAAAATACAAAACCACAAAATACAAAACAGAATTAGCACTATTAAAATAGTTTACTTTGACGAGCAAACAGAAAAACCGAACTGCTTCGGTCGAACGTTCGACTGAGAGTGAATAGTCGACATAATGTTTCTCAAAATAACTAGGATAGATTTTTTTTTTGGTCAACTTTGAAAATAATCACGATCACGAAAATAACCATAGTCACCGGATATCGGAGATATTCCGTTTCTCCGGAGGGCTTGTCTAACTTGCTAAATTTGAAGAAACAGAAAGCGAATGATGCACCAAGAATTAAAATAGGCCTATAATCAACTAAGATATGGCCATTTCCATGGAAATCGGTTCTGATGGAGGGTTCTGAATGCGGTCAGATCTTTTAATTACTCTTAACATGCCGTGCGACAGCTATTTCTCATGGTTTTTAATAAAACAAAATTTTCCTTGATTTGTTTTCCGTTGATCTTGTTTTCCGTACTGAGTACCAATGCTACGCAGCTTCCACACCTGGACTCTACCATCGACCCATCAACTCATGGACCGGGGTCCAACGGCTTTACTTCCCTTCCAATGGAATGCGTGGGTTTTTAATCAATAGGCTTTCGATAGACTTTAAATGCATCATTTATCACATTAGCCGCTCTCGGAACTTGATGCCCTCTGGGGTACCGACTGCTCAATTCTTTGTGGATTGTAGATAGGTTTCCGGTTCTAACTTGATACAAATTTCTCATCGTTAATTTTTTTTATTATCAGTCATCAATTTTGTTTTGGTATCTTTCAGTATGGATTTCACCCATTTTCCTCCCATCAGTCATCAGTCATCAAAACAAAATATCGTAAATTGATTCGAGCACTTATTTGAATGTTGCCTGTCGGTCAGGCGTAACCAACTCTAACGCTTCTTATATGAAACGATCGATTGACCGTTTCAAGGCTACCCCGGGGCATCCCGAAGGTTCCGGAAGCGGCCACCGACGGACCCTACCTATCGACGTAACAACTCATAGACCAGGGACCAACGGTTTTACTTCCCCGTGATCAGAGATTTAATGCTTAAAAAAATCCCGGCGACGCCGATTGGGAGTGAACCCAGCCCTTTTGGGTTGAGAGTTTATTTGAACAATGATAAAGCAATATTCAATAATTAGCATTATATTTTTTAAACATTGCACAGTGGTTTAAAAGTGCAAATTCGTGAACTTAATTGTTTTCTGAGATGTACGTACGTTTTAGCATTAAGGTGTCTTCAGAAGATTTTCATAGTTTTGGATTCCGCACCTTTTGGAATGTTCACTTTAATTTTTCTTAAGGTGCAACTGCACTTCAAAAAACTAACTTTTTTATATTAACAGATATCGAGATGATGTCTTCTACAAATTTGTAGGGCTTTCAATTTCAAGAAACTTTGCTCAAGACATCAAGTTGCTATGACTTCATTGTATGAACATATAAGAGATTATTTGCCAGTTGCACCTTAAAATCAGTTGTTTGAGTTTTTCCATGTCTTATTCACGTTGTATCTCTTTGGTGTATTCTGCAAAGTTTTAGATAATATCTAAACACACAACTTTTTTCAAGACACCAAAGTGCTATGATTTGATTGGCGAGAGATACAGTGATTTTTAAGCAAAAAATCACCCTTTTTCAAAAAGCTATAACTAAGCTGGCCGCAAATTGCCGCACTTGCAACAAGTTTCATTTGAAAGCTCAGAATTTGTACTTGAAATGTTGTGGAGATCATTAGTATCCGTTAGTATCCTGGAAACTGTGGTGGATTTTAGTAAACAAAGATTTAAGATTTTTGTATGGGGCTATTCAAGTAAAAATGATATTTTGCTATCTAACAATGGTCTTGATTTTTTGTTTAATTTCTAGTTTGTTTTTACTTATTTTAAACTAACTTAAAAGTAAAATAACATGTTAAACTAATCCAAACATAAAACCAAAGTAACAATTAAAAATTTCTGATAAACAAATAAAACTTCAAAATCATCTGAAACATCATGTTCATCCTCCGAATCCATTTCTTCTCCATCATCTAAGCTCAACAAGAACTTTGCGTCTTGAGACAAATTTTTTGTCTCCTTTTTGGGGCTTTTCCGCATGCTTGAGATTAGTGGATCTGAAGACACTAGCAAACGGCGAATCAAATCAAGATTCAAGATCGTTCTGGAACATTTTCTAGTGTGGTCTCGGCGGTATCGTTTGAGGTCTTTATTCCTCGATTCCTGTGCTTCTTCGGAAAGCTGTCCGATAGGAACCGTGAAATGATTGATGACCTGGGCACCATGAATCAGGATTTTATGCACTGAAGCTGGCATGTAGTACCAGTCCACTAGAAACTTTGCTGTTTCAATGCAATAACTAGAAAACCGTTCCGTGTTGATTTTGTGCCCTGACGCTAATACCTAAGAATATTGTATTGTTTGTATGTACATCTGGTTTTTCAGTATTCCATTTTATTACCTGTAATATGGTACCACATCGTTCCAGTGCTGTCACATCCAGTCCAGTTATTGCAGCTGTTTTCTTGGGATCGGACAAGAAACGTCGGGCAGTATTGCCGTCGTTGGACGTTCCAGATCCTCCAGGCTTAGGCTTGTCAACAATCAGGCCAGTTTCCACTTTGAACCGTTTTTGGATTTGATTCTTTCTAATCTTCATGGCTTGAACATTCTGTCCTCTTACCTGCCATTTTTTTAATTTCAAGTCGGTAAGACAAGTGAAGAAAGTATTCCATAAAGCTCTAAAATATTGATATTGTATCAAACCATAATACTTAACACTTAATTTTAATAAATCTCACCGGATCCAGGCATGCAAAGTTGAAAGCCCAAACTGGAAAGCATCGCTGTTCTCCACGCGTTCAGTTACTGAATCAAGATTGTTCATCAATTTCGGGGTTGCATTACAAATATAGCAAGTTTGTGACGATTTGTTGCCCGTAACAGCATTGCAGACCTTTCCGTCTACCATTGTCAAAACCATCTCATAGCGCACAATAATGGTACGGCCTTCTACCGTAATTACTGTTGGAACAAGCTGGTCAATCTGATTCTCTATATGTTTCTTCTCGTTGATGGATACTTCCGTAGTTTCACTCACGAGCTGAATCCTCACAGGTCTACAGAATCGGGTTGATGATGGTCGGGGATTTTGGAACAAAACATTTCCGTTTACATCTGCCTTTATAGGAACTAAGGAAGTAATAAAGATATTTGAATCACTAGATTCTCCGTCGTCATTCTCAAATTTTTGTTTGTATTCCGCATGTACGCTGCTGCCATCGAATCCCCATTTTACCAAAAGTACAACCTGAGGAAAATATTTTTTTTTTTTTTTTTTTTTTTATTATTATAGTCACTTTAACGCTCTTGGGTCATTCGTGACTTGTCCGGGGGTGAGATTTGAACTCGTGACTTTGGCGTGAGAGGTATGGATGCTAACCACTACGCCGGGGTCACCCCCATAAAGAGGAAAATAAATTATTGGTTCAAAGTCTCTATAATGAAAAATAAAAAAAAAAAAAAAAAGGTACAACCTGCTTGAGCTCGTCATCTGAAAAATCTTCAAGATGCTCCTTGTTTGCCAAAACAATCCTACTTGAGGTATGGTCCAAAAGCTTTTGAAGATTTACTTCGGCATTTTTTTCATCAACCATAATAAATTGATCTTCCGGATTGCACTGTTTCTTGGCATTGACAATTTTATTGTACGACGGGTAAATATTCACGTTTCTCAGTTTTGCTTCTCCTTGGATTTTGAGGTATTGTGACTTGGTCAAGTTGGCATCTATGATCATTGCTAGTGCTTCCAGGTCAGAATACTGTAAGGGGTGCTTCTCCTAAGAATTTCTCCACGAAACAAGTATCTTTGATGCTCGGGTAGGGGTTGTCATTGTTGCTTCCTTCACTACTTTTGCCGCATCTACGGATCCACCTTCACGAAACTTCATTTGAGTAGCGTAAGTCAAGTTGCTAACGGAATGACCCCGTCTTAGATACGCAGTCTTTCGGCGTTTTACAGCCGAAGATTGAAGGGTTTTTCGAAGTAGCGGATATTGCATTTGATCATTTTTGTCTCGGATCGGTGGAACTTGCGATAAAGCTTTTTAAAATATTTGCCAATCGGTAACAGAGCCTTCTCCACATCATCTCTATTTAAATCGGACTCGTCAATGTTGTACGCTTTATACACTTCTTGACTCATTTTTCGAACTTTTTCAATTTCACTTCCTTGGGTTTCCTTCCAGAGTTGCAGCAACTTACGCTTATCAATTTTAACTGAACAAAAAAGTTAGCATGTTCCTTCAATGTTTCACAATTTTCAATAAGTTTTACGAAGATTAAAATCAATACCTGATGAATAATTGGACATTTTCGATGGATGTTTCTTGAAAACGATGTTCTGATCTTCTCTTGGTACTTGAAATGCAGTAACAGGTCTTACGACAGCAGCCGACAAACTATATTTTTTTTTCAAATAAAATATATAGTTTGCTTTGATCATTTTTCCTCCTTAAAAACAAATTACAATCGAATCTCCCTAGCTCGATATCAAAGGGTCCATTGTGTAAGAGAGGGTGTCAAAATCTTTTTGTATTAAAAACATCACTTTTAAATTCGGTGTTATGTTTTGATTAATCTTACATGTTATTTTACTTTTAAGTTACTTTAGAATAATAAAAAACAAACTAGAAATTAAACAAAAATCGAGACCATTGTTAGATAGCAAAATATCGTTTTTACTTGAATAGCCCCATACAAAAATCTTAAATCTTTGTTTACTAAAATCCACCACAGTTTCCAGGATACAAACGGATACTAATGATCTCCACAACATTTCAAGTACAAATTCTGAGCTTTCAAATGAAACTTGTTGCAAGTGCGGCAATTTGCGGCCAGCTTAGTTATAGCTTTTTGAAAAAGGGTGATTTTTTGCTTAAAAATCACTGTATCTCTCGCCAATCAAATCATAGCACTTTGGTGTCTTGAAAAAAGTTGTGTGTTTAGATATTATCTAAAACTTTGCAGAATACACCAAAGAGATACAACGTGAATAAGACATGGAAAAACTCAAACAACTGATTTTAAGGTGCAACTGGCAAATAATCTCTTATATGTTCATACAATGAAGTCATAGCAACTTGATGTCTTGAGCAAAGTTTCTTGAAATTGAAAGCCCTACAAATTTGTAGAAGACATCATCTCGATATCTGTTAATATAAAAAAGTTAGTTTTTTGAAGTGCAGTTGCACCATAAGAAAAATTAAGGTGAACATTCCAAAAGGTGCGGAATCTAGAACTATGAAAATCTTCTGAAGACACCTTAATGCTAAAACGTACGTACATCTCAGAAAACAATTAAGTTCACGAATTTGCACTTTTAAACCACAGTGCATTGTTAGTATCACTCAACAAATAATAAATTTTAAATATTTTTTAAAACGTCGTGAAAAACCAAGCTTGCAACATTTTACTGAACATCGTGAAAATCAACATTTTACTGAACATCAAATGAAAGAATTGAACGAAAGTATTTCACAATGCTTTTCAAACCATGAAGTACGGTTCGCCCAAGGGGTAAGACATATTTCAAAATATCATCGGAAAAAAATTTAGTATTTTCTAAACATAATACATGTAAAAGATAGAGCTTTTTAGGCTAAGCGATGTTAGTTCTACGAATATGTCCAGGCTATCCTAAGTAAGGATAAACTTCAAAAAACATTTTGATATATTGACCAAACTTGTTCCGCCCCTAGCTTTCCCCATACTTCAGTTGAATCAGTCTGGATGTGTCTGGAAATTTTGGGACAAAAATTAGTTCTCGCGTGGGAGGCGATATTGAATGTTCATACTTCACATTTTAGAATTGAACAATCATAATAATTCTCGCGATAATAATATATTCAGGAGATCAGAAAAATGAAAAATAAATTTATTATGGGCACTTTAACACCTTCAGGATATTCGTAACTTAACTTGCAAACGTTAATTAATTGAGGAATAATTTGTTTCTTTCGATATCAAATTATTTTCTTAAAATCCCTGGATACCGGTATTTTACCGGTACTACCAGTACTGAATCTCTGAATACCGAAATACCGGAACTAACAAAGCGGGGCCGGTATTGAAAACCATAATCACTAATTTAGCAAGTTTGACAAATCCGGAATATCTACGTTATTTTGTGACCATGGATATTGTCGTACACCATAGGACTACATGAGTTGAATGCTTTCGAAAGAATTAAAATCGATATTGACGAAGTGAAAACACTCCAAAGTTGACCAAATAAGTTAGGTGATCTAAAGATTGAACAAGCCTTATTTTAGCTTAACACTACTTCACAAATCAGCAATGCACTACAAATATTTTGATAGCCTAATTGATTAAAGGTAATCAGTGTCAATCGTTGCATTTCCTGCATTTTAGTTCTTCTAAATTCACTGTTTACCTTTCTAATCCCAAGCAGCGGCAGCAGTAAAGAAAATGTAGAGGAGTTTTTGCGGAATAGCTCCACGTAGAAGTGGGCTGCGATGACGTCGGAAGTATTAACATTTGTATTTCTGTGTTTTGACTGCTATATTGCACTGAATTTTCAGGCAGAGTTCCAAAAATATAACTCAAATATGACACTAAAACAGCTTCCACATGACCATCGAAATAAATCACGCACTTGTGTCCACATTGTGTTAACTACACTTGAAAATGATAGGAATGTTTTCCTTTCAACAGTTGTTGTTTACAATTCTGCATTGCTGTACAATACTCTTCCCGTTGCTGTTATTCAACCTCAATTTGACGTGATTCAAGTTAATGATCATACCTTTTGCCACACATATGCTAAAGGGGTCCAGTAGGTATGATTGATGCCTTTGAATCCCGTGGTTTTCCATTATTTTATTTTGACGTAGGACTATGTCTGTGATTTCTATATTGGGGTACTGAAAATGGAACATGTAACAAAAATATGAAAGATTTTGAACGTTAATAACTCAGCTGCCCCTCGACCAATTTCAATAATTTTATCACCAATCGATCAGATATATTTCTACGCATCTGATAAATTTGAGATTTTATCATTTTTCAAAATGTCACTATTGAAAATTTCACGAATGTGCAACTGTTGCTTTGATAATTAAAATTATCAACGATTGCCTGCGAAAAAAAGCGATTTCCCTAACACAGATTTTAAATTTGAATTCCATCCTGTCTCACCAAACGGTGTTTATTCAATCACCGCGTGGTGAGTGGTAGTGTTCTCTAGTACACAACGAAAGGGTCCCCGTAAGCAACTAGCTACCAAGGCTGGCCTCAACCGCTGACCGAATTCCATTCCAATCACCGTGTGTGGTGGTATCCGGTCTTTGGCATGAACTGCAGCAGCAGCAGGACTTTCGGCGCGTGGCGTTGAACATTGTCCTCCAGTGCACAATGAAAGGCTGCCTGCAAGTAGTGAGCTGCAGTCCACATGAGCATCCATAGAAATAGGAAGAAGCCGCACCGCTATTGATCGGAATCAGAATTCAGAAGGGACACAGATCGAAAAAGTTGTGCTTAGTGCATATTAGCTTATTGCGTGCTTTCAACTTAGTATTCTAAATGCACTTCTTCGGTTATTAACTGAGAGCTTTCGATGCCAGTAACCAATGCATGAATTTGTATATTGTGTGGCAAGGCAAGCACAATAATACTCTATGCCCAGGGAAGTCGAGAAAATTTCCTACCCGAAAGATTCCCTCGGCCGGACCGGGAATCGAACACGCCACCTCCGGCTTGGTAATACCATGCCTTTACTGACTAGGCTATGAGGCCCCAGTATAATGCACATGCAAATATGCAAATACATATACTTAGAGTGATGCAAAATTTGAAATTTTTGCTCCACAATACTTAAACGATTCCAAATCGGATCCTGACTAACCTCTCAAAATCTGAACCCATTTGGTGAGAAACTGAGATGGCACAAACCATTTGAAGTTTGTATGGAAATGACTATGGTAAAACCAAGATTTTTGATCATGTCCATCTAATAATTCACCATATCGGTCTACTTCAAAAACTTTCAACTGTACTTGTAGGAAATTTTCCCAGCTACAACTTTGACCACTTTTTGATTAAATAGGTACAAGGATCGAATGTTATCAATGGTTCAATGCGCTGATGTCTTATGATCATGCTCAATCAACTGCTCAGCAGGCAACATTGGTGTTTCTGGGGCGTTGAATAGGACACAAAAATCATGGCTACTATGTCACACTGCAAAATACACTGTTGCCTACAGAGCAGCTGCTTGATCATGTCATAAGTTTACCAATCTCTTAAATAATTAATAACTTTTTCCTGTCTCGTTTTACATAGCAACAATCTTCAGCAAAGTTGTAGCTGAAAAAATGTTCTATAAGAATGGCTATCAAACTGTTTTTCAGCTGAATATGGAAAAAGACTAGAAGGCAATGAACAAAAAGTTGAGATTTCCCATACTAATTTTCATGCAAACTTCAAATGGCTTGTGCGAAGTCTGTTTCAAACCAAATGAGTTGTAACTTTGGGAGGCTAATCAGGACCCAATTTGAAACCATTTAAGCACTGTGGAGCGAAAAAGTCAAATTTTGCATCAGTCTAATATACATCATACACATGCAAATATGATGCGCATGAATGGAGCTTGAATTGAATGAGCACAATGAGCAATGATTCACATTTTCGCTAAAATTTAGCCATTTCGGATCTTAGAAAATTAAAGAAACATTGTAAAAAGTCAAAAGAATGTCGGCTCCGTAAAACTTCTGTATTCAATTTATTTAAACAAAAAATGTATTTTTGCTTGACATTACTAAAAACTTTTTATTCTTGTATATTTTTCTCCACTTATTTGTCTCAGACGTCATTTCGATCGAAAGTGCCGATCAGCGCTACATTTTTTTGAAAATTACGAATGTACCATTTTCAATATTTAACAAGCTCCAAAATGGCTGAATTTTAGTAAAAATGTGAATAGTTTAAAAAAAACGGGAAGATCGAGCTTTTTCGAGTCGTCATTTGGCATGAAACTGCTCCATGGCTATGAGAGAAGTAATAAATTATTACAAATATTGTACCGACCCGTTCATTTTTATAAGAAATACTAATTTACATGCATGAGTGTTTACATCACCAGTAAAATTCAGATTTTTTACTGTGTAGATAGTCTGTCTTTTCTATCTTCTGAAACTAGTTCTGTCTTGTTAAATTTACCCTCTCAAATATTCTTGCGACCAAATTGTCTTTCAGCTAATTGTCCGCTTGGTTAAATGTCAATTTGGCCATATTGAATAAATCACTTCCAAGTAGCTCTACGAGAGAACTGCTTGACGTAAGTTTAGATGACCTTCCATCATGATTCTGGACATTTCCGTTCAATCTCAATGCACCGCATCCCCGCACTCAAAATTCCGTCGAACCCATCTCGATGCTCATACGCAATGCACCGACCGAGCCGCAAGTGGCGATAAATGCTGAGCACTTCAATTCAAGTTAGTGACGATAACGACGACGACAACGGCGATGCTGCTGGTCTGGTGATTGTTTTATGAAAATCATATTCAAATGCGAGAGTAGTCTCTGCCGTCGTTGCTCTTTGCCACATTGACTTCCTGATCTCGTATAGGCTGGTGTTATTGTTTCGAGAGGTGGAGAGAGAACGTGGCTGGATGGTGGATGGAATTAATGTGTCGCATAAATATGGAATCACTTCACTTCCAGAAACAATCATTGCGTGTCGATTGACTGTTTGTAGGTAGTCGCTGGGAGAGACGGTGGATGCATGGATGTATGTAGCTTTCATGTAGCAGGTCAGCTCACGCAGGGTGTGAAGGAAGGTGGTTCATTCAGTACGGCCTATGGTGGATGCTTGTTTGTGGATGGAGAGACAGTGTGTGTGTAGGTCGTAAAATGTTACGCACCGATTGACTGTAGACAAACATGGATTTGAATATTCAATTAGGTATTGTTTCGGAAGCACGCTTGGCTGCTGCTGCTGTTGCCTTCTGGGTGGGTGGGTAGAAATAAGGGGGTGTGGTGCAATGCTACTGTATATGAGACGAAAGGAGGTAAGGATTAAGCAAAGATTTACATAGATGAAGGTACATGTAGCGAGTGCAGAAATGGAAATATTTACCTAAATTAGGGCCTGCCAACCATGCGTAAGGCAATTCGGTTTGATGAACGGTGTCAAGCGCAGAATGCAACTCTGTTCCTATGGGAGGTGAGCAACTGTCCAGAATTATTCAAATCATTGTCATTCTGAATGAATATGGAGAAGATTTCCAATATCGAATCAATGCGATGGAGGATTATCTTCTAGTAGACCTTTCGAGCAAAATCTCAGCTATTACTTAAACCAAACAGCTTCACAAACGAGCAAATCCATAAATTATACTCTAAGCTTTCTGTTTCCACAATTGTTTTAGAATGCAAAAAGTTTTTCCCTCAGCTAATCTGTCCGTACCAATTGATATTTAAATCAGAACACAAACGGAATGCGAAAAAAAGTTCTCACAAAAATAAACCACACTCGGCCAAACGGACTGCTACTTGAGTTCACAAGGCTATTTGTGGAAAATGACGCAAACGGTGGAAACCACTGATATCACACCGAGTTTGTGACCCGAGGGAAGGAAAATTAGCTTCCTCATTTGCTGTGGTGGACAGTAAAATCATAAAAATGTTCAAACCTTTTGAATGGTTTCCCACACCCGTCGTCATCATCAGCCCTTTGGCGTGCAGTTGGCGTCAGCAATCATACCATCGGATTTTTCGTTTTAATTAAAATCAATTAAACAGAAACAATGAGATGTCAGCACACGATGAATCGTCATACGCCCACTGATGCCTTCTGGTGCCGAAAAATTTCACCGCGGGCGTCAGCAACCGACACAACGGACGGCGGGTGTCAGAATGGGTCTGTATTAAATTAAATTCCTAACCACTTAATTATCATGGAATTTTCAACACCACCGACCGCAGCAGATTTTTCGTTGTATTCAATTTTAATGAAACGAGATTGATTTTCAACCCACCAACAACCAGGTTCATTTCAACCGTTTTGATACATTGTCGTTTTGGTTTCACGAGGAATGTGAGAAGTTCGTGAAATTTAATAATTTCCGTCACGCCAGTACAGTGGTACGTGCTATCGGGAGAAACTTTATCCACGGTGCAATTCAGAACTGCTTCAAATCCCTTAACCTGCATAAGGGTGCGGTTACCTTCCAGGCGAATCCAGTAAAACTTTTGCCCACTTCACACCTGATGGTTTCGCTTTGTCGGCATCGTCGGTGGGGGAATGCAACTCGCGTTACTGGTGAGTTTCAAAACTCCTAGTAGCCACTACTGGCACGGGCAAGTAACTAGCATCCACACGTGCAAAAGTGGTGCTTGGATGAAGTAATTAGAACAAAATCGAAGTCCTCCAGCCACCGGTAACTTTGTCTGCCGAGTGGCATGTGATGGGGTAACATGTAGGGCAGGATTGGTTACGGTCGGATCGGGGAATGTGTGAGTTTAAGAGCATTCACATCCTGGTTGCATTCGGCTGTTGTTTTGGAAAATACTCTCGATAAATGAGGACACTTTTAAAATCGGGCACCGTTTCAGAAGCGATCAGTTACGTCTTCAGGGGAATTAACAGTAATATATTTTAAAAACATTGCATAAAATCATATTTATACGCTCAAATATCAAGGGAATATAGATCAAATTTCAAAGATTCTGGACGCTGGAAAAAATTCAAAGTCCGGGTAAAATGCCATTGTCGTAATTGACCAAATTACTTCGAACTTTGACCTAATCGCATTTGACCTAATTACCCATCATGAACAAAACTCGTATTTCTCCCATTCGTTATGAAAATTTGTTACGCCTTTGCTAAAATACGCATTAAATAGCCAAAGTGCCAAATTAAACTTTTTTTTAATTTTTTTGCTTATCAACATATTTTCTTTAAAATACTGGCAACTCTGTACCCGAATCTCATTCCAATCTGACAAAATCGTCTGATTCAGGTTCTCTGGGAGATTTGAGAATAATGGGAAAACAGTTGGAATTCTTGTAAGGATGAATTGGAGCTGTTGTTTTCAGAATTCTCTTGAAATTCTCGTTAGAAGTCCCTTCGCATACGTGTTAGAATTCCAGGGTGTCTACTCAATCCAAGGAATCAAATTCCCTGAGTTTTCCAGGTTTTTTCAGGTCGGATGAATAAAATTCCAGGTGCATACAAATTATACACATTATTTTTTTTTCTATTTATCCACCTGGAATCCTTTTGAATGTACTTATTGATTTATGTTATTTTCAATTGTTCAAACTTGGGCGTTGGTACTTGTAAGTCGGCTCAGCAAAAAAGTTATTGAATATTACAGCAGAACAGATGCACATAGGTTGTTTAATATTAATTTGTACAATTTATGTTTAGTAAATGCACCAATAGTGGAGGTACGTTAGTACAATGTACTTCTACAGCGGCTTAGGGAGACTCTATAAGCCACCATAGGAACACATTGCACTAAAGTACCTCCACTATTGGTGCATTTATCCTACACATAATTTGCGAAAAGGAATTATATCCATGGGTGTAATATTGTATTTGGTTTTTGCAATCACATTAGTTATTCATACAGTAGCATGCATTACGTCAATCAATATTATATTCTTTTTTGGTATTTGTGTAGTATTTTTTAATCCAAGAATATAAATACAAGTGAGAAACCTGTCTATACTATTCGATAAAACGACATATCAAAATTTGATAACAATATGCTTTCAAAAACAAAATATAATTTTAATAATATGTTTGAGTCCAACTCTGTTTGGAAGATCAAGACAGAATAAATCATGGTTTCACATGTCTACAATCTCTTAAGGTCCGTTTAGACTATCCTATTTCTTGGTCTGATTTTGACCGCCGCCATAATGAAAAATCTGCTCAAATTTACTTTCGACACACTTTGTCGAACCCCCCTGTTTGCTGGTGTTCACACTGCTTGCACATGTCGAAAGAACTGTCAATTTAGATTTCAAAATAAAACTGTATCAGGAATCAAAAGTAAATACTTCCATCATGAATTACCGGAAAATTGCTCTAGTTTCGGCAGACGTATTTGCTTTTATTATTTTAAATAAAATGAGAAGGAGAAGGTGAACTTTGTGGAGTAGGAAATGGTTGCTCAGGAGGAACACCGGCAGGGATCTGGCTCATCTTGTCCTTCAAGAGCTGCGATATGAAGATGAAAATGGATTTAAAAACTTCGCCAGGATGTCGATACCAAGCTAGTGGGAAAAGTTCTCACTAGATCTACATGATTCCTTGAGTTCTGAAAATTTCTGTTAACAACGCAATTCTGCAAGGTCTTCAAACCTTTTGACGTCCCTGAAGTTTTGTTTCTGTTCTCCGGTAAAATTTCTTTAAAGATCAACAATCTTTAATTTTTTAAATTTTTTAGCTTTCCGGAAGTTTTAGGAAGTATTCTGAAGTTTTTCTAATTTTTCTCAAGCTGTGCAAATATCTCTTAAGATCAGCGAACATACCTGAAGCTCTGACATTCACTCTCAAAATTCAAGAACCGCAGTAAAATTTTGAAAATTTATTTAAACATCTGCTAATTTTTGAGTAGATTTACGATCTACCCTCTGAGCTTTTCTGAAGTTCGTAAAATTTATTTCAAATTCTGTAATGTTTTCTAAAGTACTGTATTTCTGCTCTAAAGATCTACGAACTGCCCTGAAGTACAATAAATTTCACAGTAGATCTTCGAACTTTTCTAAAGTTCTTTAAATTTCTTTGTGGATTCTTGATCTAAAGATCAGCAAACTTTCCTGAAGATCTGTTAGTTTTGCTGAAGTTTTGCAAATTTTTCTAAAAACGTACGAACTTTCTGACGTTCTACAGACTTCTTTTAAGGTCTACGGACGTCTCTGAAGTTCTTTAGATCTATCTATTTCCGACTTCCATGGAGTTCTGCAAAATATTGTACTTTTGTACTTCGCTGCGATTTGTTTTTGGAATTGAGGTGCTTTTCTGACATTTAACGAATTTTTCTGAAGATCTCACAATTTGTGTGAAATTTTCTGTCAAATTCCTGCAAATATCTTTAAAGTTCTGTAAAGTTGTCTTAAGCTCCGTAGCTCTATTCCCAAAATCTACAAAAAAAACTTGAGGCACAATAAATTTCTCAGTAGACCTGCAAACTTCTCTGATGTTTTGTAAATTCCTCTCGGGTTACCTTGAAGATTTGAAAATTTCCTTGAAGATTACCTAAAGTTGTCTAAATTTATCTGAAAATATTTGAGCTTCCTTGAAGTTTTAAATGTCTCTCTCAGAATCTAAAATTTTTCCTGAAATCGTTTAAATATTTTTTTTTTTAAATCGCCGAACTTCCCTGAAGTTCTGCAATTTTAACTGAAGATCCAATAACATTTCTGAGATTCTTGTGATTTTTTCAGAAGTCCTGTAATTTTTTTTTCAACATTCTATAGCTTTGTTCTGAAGATCTACGAACTTTCCTGATGTTGAATAATGTTTCGAGGATCTCCAAACTTATGTGAAATACTTTATATTTCACTGTAGATTCTTGGACTTGTCTAAAGTTATGCGAATTTCCCTGAAGATTTGCAAAATTTCGCTTATAGTTTTACAAATTGATTCGAAATTATTTTTGCTTGCTTGAAGTTTTGAAAATTTCTTTGAACATTGATCTGAAGATCTACGACCTCTCTTGTGATTTAGTTTTTATGAATTTCTGTTAATAACTTTTAATTTGTTTGTAGTTCTGTTCTCAAGATCTACGAACTACCCTGAAACTCAACACATTTCTCAGTAGATTTCCGACCCTCTCTGAAGCTCAAAAAAAAAAAATTCTATGTAGGCTCTCAGACCTGCTGTCTAGCATGCTTATTCTTATACAATACATGACGGTTGCCAGTCTCTCTTCTTCGACTGTTTCCTTTTTACGACGATTTTGATCCTCCACATACAAATCAGCGAAGAGCGAGCGTGACAAGACTCTCTGAATGAACTTGTCTCGTTCGCACACGTTGTCTTTGCTGTCAGATGCTTGTCAAGTTCAGTGCCCTTAAGAAACGTTTCGACAAACTGAACGAAAAACTTCTTTTGAATTACGAATGAAGTGATAATTGGAAAATTCCCTGAGTGGAACCAAAATTCCCTGAATATTCCAGGTTTTTCCAGAAAAAAGTAAAATTCCCTGTAAATTCCCGGTTTTTCCAGGTAGTAGACACCCTGAATTCTCTTGAAATTCTCATCATTTTTTGTTTGTAGATTATTTTTAGAATCTTAAATTTTTCTTTGAAATTTTAAAGGTCTTAAGAGAGCAGTCTAGACGAGGCTCGGTAGCTCAGTGGTTACCGTTTCTGCTTACTGAGCAGAAGGTTGGGAGTTCAATCCCAGGCCCGTCCCCTTCCTTGCAATTTTTCACTTTGCCTTATTCTATACCCACTAGATTTTAATGAAAAACAAATTCTTCTTTAACACCGATCGCATCACTTACCACAGTGTGGGTCCTGATCTAAAAATAGAAATTGGATGAGTGCGCGCGCGCGTGTGTGTGTGTGTGTGTTTGTGTATTATAATCGCTCTACCAAAAAACGATCCCTGCGTGTGCGTGCAACCTTTCCCCACATCCAACATCCCAGTGATTTCTCGTGGAAGCGCAGAGGATTTCTCGGTTTCCTTCACAGCGAGTACCACGTCAACACATTCCTTCCCATTCCCTAGTTGACCTGCATTCGGACACGGCCGGCGCTGGTATTGCTAAATATTAGATCTCCAGTTCTTACACATTGAGGATGAATGTTAGTCCCAAACATCATCTGTTGGTTCTCTGTGTAATTGCAGCTGATCTGGTAATAACAGAGCAGCAACCGTGGGCGGTCAATCTGATTTGATTTTGATTTGAAATTTTAAAGGTCTTAAGAGAGCAGTCCAGGCAAAATAGCGAATAAACATTGCACCACTGGCACCACTCCTGCTCTGCTGGCATTTTGTGAATCACGACGCCGCCGACGTATTTAAAAAAGTAAGAGGTTCTATCCAAGACACGACCGTAGATTTGACGTAGGATTACGTGCTCGGTATCAATATTCGGCGACTGTGTTAGAGAAAGCACTTTTTACAGGCAATCGGTGATAATTTCAATCACCAGTGCAGTAGTTGAACATTTGTGTAAATTTCAATAGTGACCTATTGAAAATTAAAAAAATATTCATTATAGCAGATTTGTAGAAAAATTTCTAATCGATTTGCTTGTTTCGAATTAAAATCCATCCGCTATGGACAGAGTTATAAGTGGTCGAAACCTGACAACTTTTCGTCACGCGGTTGATTTTGTTTTTTTAAACTGCATTCCCAAAATGTTGCCGAAAGACGCAGTCCTACGTCAAAAATTAAAATTTTTGAAAATTTCATGCTTGAAAACTGATTTAAAGTGAAGAACTAGAACTTTTAGACGTATTTTTGAATATTTTGATACCATGCTTTGTTTGGTTATTTTTTCACTTACAATAATTTAAAATGTTTAAAACGTTGATTTATGATTATAAATTACATAAAACAACGTCTTAGCATATATAAAAAAAAATCCAAAAGTTCTTGTTCTACAATTTTTGTCAATTTGTAACTCTCCATAATTTTAAACCTTTTGAAAATTTGCGTTTTACATGAGCTTTTTTTCATCAGCAACAACAGTTTTAGATAGTTAGCTGGCTTACATTTTTTTGAAATTTTTTCTTCAAATCAGGGTTACTTCCACTCACTTGGTATAAAAAAATGTTTTTCGGAATTATGTTATCATGAAATAGTTTGATGCTAATTAGGACTTGTAAGTTACAAGAAGAGGTCATGAAGTATATGTTTGACGCATAAAATCTGTCAATATTGATTTCAGTGCGCCACAATCAGCGATTTTACGACTCGTGAGCGCTCGCTCTGAGTGAACGCTCACGAATCATAAGATCGCTGATTGTGACGCTCTCAAAGCGAAATTGACAGGTTTTATGAATCAAACACATACTTTACACCCTCTTCTTGTTACTTACAAGTGCAGCATATAATTATAACATCTAATGATTGCATAATTCACAAAAATATATTTTTTTTTTATAGCAAGTGAGTGGAAGCAACCCTGCTTCAAATTACTAAAAACATTTTCTTTAAACGTTTTTCTTTTCAAAACACTTAGCTGAATGTATTTAAACGTTTCCTTATACTTTCAGCTTCAATTTGTGTACATTTTTACCGTTTTGGACAATTCTATCGATTCGAATGGATAGAGTAGTAAGCAGCAAATAAATTTTTATCAAAGATACACGTCATATGTGTGCATTGTGAAAAAAAATTACAAGATCTTAAATGGCCGAACTTTGAAAAAAAAAATATGATGCATTGTTCATGAACAACAATAAGAGTAGATCAATAATATCAATGATCTCACCGTGCCCAAATCAATAATCGGTTTGTCTCGATGCGTTAGTTCATTAGCTACAACATAAATCCTATGTTACAGCGCATTGTATGAATATTTACGCTCAATGTTCTCAAAACAAAAGAAGCGCTCCTAGCGAATCCCCTTTTTCTACGTTTATCCGTAGGACGAAGAAAATCTAATGACGTTTCAATGCGATAGGACGGAATTGAAACTCATAGGACGAATTTAGAATCAAGAAGCAGTATTAGATTTTAAACAATATCTCAACAATTTGTGACTCTTTATCAAATCCAAGGGTACGTATGGAAAGGTGAATAAATTTAAAAGTCATCTTTGACAGAAATGTTCCATTTTTTGTTTAAACTCGTTCAGAAAAAAAGGTTAAGCGCGGGATGTGCTTAGTAGGACGGACAATAGATCAAAAACCCTATGCAAAGTTTCATGCAAATCAGAGAAGGTCGACTGTTTTTTCCGGTTCATCATTTGGCGTGGAAATGCTCAAGAGTTCAGATTATATTCGAATTTTGCCTTGAACTCTCCTCTAAAGTTTTGAGTCAGAACTAGCTCCCGATTTTGTTACCCTCCCTTTTAAAATCTTTTCAAATGTTATACGAAACCCGTGCGCTTTTTCAGTGGTCTTATTGCATCAGAGTATATCTTAAACATCCATCTTGAAGCTGAACGAGGATTTATTCTCTGCTTGAGCGTCAAGCAGTTCATTTCGGTGTTAGCTCGCTCTCTCGAGTTTTTTGAAAAGTTCGTGGCGATAGTATTCGCGCTCTCTCTTTCGCGGTTTGTCGTGCGTGTGCGTGTGTGTGTGCCCCGAAATGGGGAAGCATCGGTTGCGAAGCCCGGTGAAGGTCCAAAACCCCGGTGAAGGAAGCTCCGGTGTGCCTATCTCGAACAGGTTTGCTGTTCTCCCCATGGATGGGAATATCCAGCCAGCTGTGTTGGAAAAACGCAGCAAGAAGAGGAAGAAGAAACGAGGCCAGTCCGATGGCACGATTGGTCGAGACGATGCCTCAGCGACGAACGGAGATTTCGGTGACGCTGCCGATAAAGAAAATGCTGCCGCCATGAGTGCGGCAAGAGTGAAGCTACCTCCGCTGGTAGTGAAAAATGCCCATCTCTGGCGTCGCTGGGCGTCAAAGCCGAATTCAAATTGGGCAGAGTCGGCACCAAGGTGGTGCTCCGTACCAAAGCGGACTATGACTTGGTCATCGCCCACCTGAGGACTTCCAAGGTGGAATTCTTCGCCCACGACATTCCCAGTGAAAAACCGTTCAAGGTCGTCATCAGGGGCCTACCAAATTTCGACCCGAAGTTTATCGAACATGAAATCAGGGACCGGTACAAGCTGGCTCAAGTGCCGTGTATCGAATGACAAGAAGAGACGAGAATGTGAAGGCGTATCTGGATAGCCTTTTCCTGGTACACTTCCAGAAGGGAACGGTGACGCTCAACGCACTGAAAGCCATCCAGTCCATCAATTCCATCATCGTTCGCTGGGAGCCATACCGTGACGGCCATCGCAATGTGACTCAGTGCCAGCGGTGTCTGAACTTCGGACACGGCACCCGCAACTGCAACATTAAGCCTCGCTGCGGCAATTGCGCTCAAGACCACGCCACTTCCGACTGCCCTGCGGATGGAGCGGTGGCGTTAAAATGCGCCAACTGTGGTGGTGCTCACCAAGGATCCAACAAGCAGTGCCCTAAACGCGAGGATTTCAAGCGCATCCGAAATCAGGCATCCACCAACAAGGCCCCGGCTTTCAGGGTGGAAAACTTTCCGCCTCTTCATGGACAAGCGAATCCAAGGGTGCGATCCACCCCCTCTCAAGAAACTCTCTGGATCTTCTGCTGGATTCTGGAGACAACCAACAGCTCAACCAAATAATCCCGATCTGTTCTCAGCGGATGAATTGATGGAGATTTTCAGCAACATGACCGGTGCTCTACGTAAGTGCCGCAATAAGCCCGAACAGATTAAAGTGCTCGGTAAGTTCATCATCTAATATGGTGTCAAAACCGCTAACCATCGTTACCTGGAACGCTTGATCTGTAAGGGCAAAACAGATTGAGCTTGCCGACTTCCTCCGCAAGCATAGCATCGATGTGGGTCTTCTAACCGAAACCCACCTAAAGTCCGGTGACAGCTTCTGGTTGCCTGACCACAACATTATCCGGCTTGATCGCACCTTCTCCAGGGGGGGTGGTGTAGCGGTCATCGTCAGAAAGGGAATCAAGTTCTGCAGTCTGCCCCACATCCACACTTCTATCATCGAGGCCGTTAGTGTGGAGGTGGAATCACCAAACTGGAAACGTCCGGCTTATCGCAGTTTACTGCCCTCGCCAGTGTACCACAAGCAACGGCCTAGGCATCCAATTCAAGAACGACCTGACCGCTATCACTCGTACTAGCTCCCGATTCATCGTTGGGGGCGACCTGAACGCCCGCCATGAAGCTTGGCGGAACTACCAGTGGAACCGGAACGGATGTCTATTGTTCGACCACGCACAACATGGACTGTACACTGTGCAATTTCCGGACGAACCAACTTTGATCTCTCCGACGGGAAATCCCTACACCCTGGACTTCTCCCTGTCAAACATCGGACTATCCAAGCCGGAGGCGCACAACGATCTCAGCTCCGACCACCAACCGGTGGTGACTGAAGTCGGTGTCAACGTGGTTCGTGCTAGAAGCTGCCTGCGTAAAGACTACCACCATGTCAATTGGACTCCAACAGGCCATTTCCGTGGCGACGAGGCGTGTGTTCGACAAGTTCCTGTGAGGGGTAAGTTTGTTGCTATTGATTCCCACACCCAATTACTGATTCGGTTGAGAAATGTTCGTAGACGCCAGTTTCAGAGGACTGGAGATCTGGGCAAAAAACGTGAAATGGCTGATCTCAGCAGGCAGATTGCTTCCAGAATGGACTCACTCCGAAATGAAAGTTTCGGGCGTGTTGTCCAAAATCTGGATGAACGCTCCAGACCATTCTGGAAGGTAGCGAAGATCCTGAAAACTCATCCCAAACCCGTTCCACCTCTCAGAGTCGAAAATGATGACGATCGGCTTTTAATCACCCCACAGGAGAAAGCAAATGCGATCGGCAAGCATGTCGCTTCATCGCATTTGCTTGGCTCGACTATCCAAAGTCCACTCGATGATCAGGTTCCGCAATGCGTTCAAAACCTAGATGCCTCCCCTTGTGTCGTGCCTCCGGCGGATATGATTACAGTACAACAGATTTGCTCAGCGCTGAAATACACCAAGTACATGAAGGCTCCCGGGTTTGACGGTATATTCAACTTGATCTTGAAAAGACTCAGTATGAAAGTGCAGTCTCTTCTAACCGCTATCTTCAACAGATGTTTGGAACTGCACTACTTTCCAAGCATCTGGAAAGTAGCTAAAATCATACCAATCCGCAAACCCGGTAAGGATCCAACATTGCCTTCAAGCTACAGACCAATCAGCCTCTTTTCATCGCTGAGCAAATTGTTCGAGAAACTCATTCTCAATCGTTTGCTCAAGTTTGTCGAGGAAAACAACATTCTCCTTCCGGAACAGTTTGGATTCAGAGAGGGGCACTCCACCAATCATCAGCTAGTACGGGTGATGAATAACATCCGAAGTAACAAAGCTGTATCCAAGTCCACAGCCAAGGCCTCGTTAGACGTTGAAAAGGCGTTTGACAATGTTTTGCATGACGGACTTGTGTACAAGCTTTGTAACTTCAACTTTCCTTTACATCTGGTTAAAGTCACCCATAACTACCTCCAGCAAAGGTCGTTTAAGGTCGTTGAATGGTTGTCTTTCAGACATGTTTTCCATGCCAGCAGAAGTCCCGCAAGGCAGTCTGCTGGGCCCCTTGCTTTACAGCATTTATACTTCCGACATTCCCCCCTTCAGTGACGGTTGCGTGTTTTTCCTGTTCGCAGATGATACCGCAATAGCCGTCAAAGGAAGGATGCCTCGCGAAATAACGAACAAACTTCAACGATGCCTCAACGCTTTTGCTGATTATGCCACCACGTGGAAAATCAAAATCAATGCCTCCAAAACACAAGTAAAATAACATATTTTACGAATCTATACGAAAATCAAAATGCCTGTATTAACTCTGTAGACACTGCACAAATGGTTTACCCAAACTGAAAATACGCTACCGATGAAGACACCCTTAATGCCAACATCGTAGCGAAACTAACCGCTCAAAACAGTCAAGCTGGCCGAGGCGAAGAGCGAGAGCAATTGATGAAACATCTCGTGGTGCAGATTGTGTGCTATGTCCTACGGAAAAGATGCACATGCTCACTTCAACAATGTCTTAATCAATCGCCGACAGGTGTGTACGTAAACTGCTTCCATTTCCTGTTGCTACTGCAGAAATGAACTTACGGATGAGAAGCGCTCGAGGACTTCTTGATTGTTTCCCGACTCTCCTGGATTGGCCCGGGAAGTTGTTGAAGGAAAAGTTAATTCTCTGCCAAGTGCAAATATGCTTTCATGCGGCATATGTGAACCCGGGATGGACGATTACTTGAGAGTACACTTTGCGCATATGGTACGGTCTGTTTACGTGTCAAGCGATAGCCGGAGGGCTGACATTCATTGAACGTAATTACGATTCATTTTCGATATTGCAAACCGAAGGAAGCCCACGAATGTGTGTGCCGAGCACTTGATTTTCCGGTGGGAGATTTATCAAGTGATTGAATTTGAAGAACTATTTCAGTGCACCCACAGGAAGTGATTGACTCCGCTTGGCTGGAGCAGGTACTGGACATTTATGGCCGCCCTTAATTTCCAGGAAAGCCCCATTTGAGCGTGCATTGAAACTGATCCCCTTCGCCGCTGATCCGATTTGGCATAATTTCCAGTTTAAACTTTACTTCTTCCCTGAACGTTGCCCTGAACCATGCTTGCTCGTATGCTACGGGCAACACACTTGAGTCCTCTAGCCGTAGTCTGCCTTAGAACACCGTCGTCGTTGTCGTAGCCGATGACGACCACCGCTTGTGGGGGATCCTCCAAGCGTAAATAAGATAATATTATTATTGCTTTTATATTTCGTTCACCTTCTTCTACGGGTGGAGCACGAAGAAGCCGAGCAGTGGTGGTCGGCTTGTTGGCTTCAGAGACGTGTGAATATCGGCGTGAAATGTGATATGCCTTCGGAGTGTGGTAGCCAGCACCATCCTACTCCCCGTAATCGGCGTCGTTTTCATAGTCTCCGTTGACCAAGAATATGACTGACAGGGTTCCATGCATTGACACCTTCGAGTTCTTCGTTCCTTATTCAGAAACATGAGCATAAAGCAGCAAGCTCGTTGCATTATTGTGATGGAATGACAGGCACCTCACGTAAGGAGCTTCGGTTGATCGGAGCCAAATTTTCCAGACTTACCAAAGATGACACGCATTTTTCGGCAATCACAATACAACATCAGTACGTGCTTCATGTAGCCTCCGTTTTCCGGTGGGAGAATGTGCACACTGTACAGCGTCATGAAGGATCAGATTCCTTGTGAACAATACGGCGATTGAATTGATTGAATCGTACACAATTGATCAATAGTATTCTCATGAGAAATGCTCAACAAGAAGGGCTTTTGCTAATTTAATGCACAGTCATCTGGCGGTGGCCAGGCGATGCTACAGTAAGCGCACTATCCAGGACTGTAAGTAGGGTTTTTTCATGAGGGCCAGTGTTAAAATTGGACTCAACGAACCTTAATTTTTATCATTATTAGCGTTGACATTTTCCGTTTGTCACCCTGCTCAAAACTTGTTAGAGAAAAGTTCCGTTTTGCAACGGTTTTCATTGCACACAGATGAAGAACAAAGGCCTCTGCTGCCAAAAGCGAGCACCTTTTTCCCACTGCCACAAAACAACAACTCCAGAGATGTTCCGGAACCGACCCACTTTTGGTGAGTTCAATTGTTCCCGAAATGCTCGTTCGTTGTCTTTATGAGCCGGTGAAGAGTTTCTCATCGGGGATGATGGGAGTCAGGGACGGACGGACGGTACTTGATTTAGGATTTTCCACCTGAGTCCAACAACTTTTGCCACACTAGGAATCCGACTGACTGCCGGTTGTCGGTTAGCTGCTACTCTCGTGGTTGTTGGAATAAGATGCATTGCGCCGAGCTACACAGCCTATGGAAGGTATGTATGTGACTGCTGAAGAGATAGATTTATGTGAGGGAGCCGTGTGACAACTTGCTTTTCTTTGGGTAAGGCTTTTTTCTCGCAGCGTTCTTCCTTGGCCAAGCGATGAGGAAATGAGAGTGAGTGAGTGTGTGTGAATTGGGTTTGATTTATGGTGCTGTTTTCTTATAGCGAACGAGGGAGAAATATGAGCCTGCAAAGTTTTAGTGGGATGATTCATGGCGGTACTTGAAGCAACTGCCAAGGATTGGGTTGTCTTAGGGAAGCGTGCTTTCGCAAAAGTTTGCACAATGCAACGCGATTTGCGCGGGTGTTTTAGCATGACATCATTAAAAATGACAGATTACTTGCAGTCCAAAAAGCGACCGTCATCGTTTCTAATAAATAAGGGTTGGGCAAGGGTAATCATCCCGCAAGTCCCGTTGTCACGGCTAACTAACAACCAGTGCGTGTGCGTGATATGCTTCGATTGCCGTCCAATCTACCGAAAAACTGCAATCTGACACAACCAAATTTTCTGCGTTACCCTGTGACTTGCAATCTGAAATCTGTTCTGACAGCTGAACGAATGAAGCCACTCTCAGGCTGCTACCAACTGGCTGAATCTCGTCACAATTGGGGACAAAATTGCCGAGTCATGTTCTATTGATGGATGCAAAATAAAAATTTCAAACACAATTGCATCCAACTGTGAACCACTCTTCCGAACATTAAGTGTGCTGTCACGGTTTGTGAGAACCCGAAAGATTGCACCGAAGGCGTGCACAGGAGGGATGATCAATGAAGTTGAGAACTGTGCTATTGGAAGGTTGTTGATGGTCAGTATTTTTTATGAACAAACATATTATTAAAACTCTTCAGACAAATCAATGTGAATGAAAGAACGGAATAATTTCGGGAAAATGTTCTTCTGTCCAATTTTTTAATCATCAAATTCTATTCAATTTCAAAGACAACCCCAAAAAAGGTGCTATTACATAAGTTGAAATGCTAAATAAAAAATGTAGAGGTTCGATAACTAAGTAAAAATGCAAGATAAATTATCAATAAGAAAGATAAAATGTTCCCTCAAAAAGTTATGAAATGCTCCCTAAAAATTTTCAACTAAAATATGATATACGCCAATAAAAAAGATGAAATGTTCTATGAGCTTCATGGATTTTTTATGGAATATTGCATTTTTGTATTTTATGTTTCATATTCTTAATTGGTGAATTTCATATCTTTAAGAGAGCATTCAATCTTATTTAGCCCCAGGGAGGATCCCAGTCGAGTCCTTCCAATCAGCGACCAGCAGCCGTCCCGGCCCTGTATTTGGGCTTGGGGGTCTTCCGAAATGGCAATTCAGGCAAATACACTGACTTCTCGAGCATTTTCCAGCCACTTTACATCAACTGAATCTCTTCACCGGAGTCCGGGACGCTCCTTCAGCGACAGCCCTTGATCCTCTCATTGCAGTCGAGCCATTCCAGTCAGCGACCTGCAGCCATCCCGGCCCTGTGTTTGAGATCGGAGAGAGGGTCTTCCGAAATGAAAATTCTGGCAAGTACGCTATAATTTCGAGCCTTTCGCTCTCTGATGCGGTTTTATTTCTAATCATCTTACGCCAGCTGATTCTCTCTACCGAACTCCGGGACGCACCTTCTACGACAGCACTATGGAAGTCTCCAATCCTCACGTGACAGTCAAGCCAGCGTCTAGCAGCCGTTCCGGCCTTGTGTTTGAGTTTGGAGAGGGAGTCTTCCAAACCCCTACCGCAGGCAAGTGTAATCAGTCAATGACATTTTTCCTGCCTGGAAACAACGTTACAGAGAAAGGGCAGTATACCACCGACTCCTGGCATCTGCCGATGAAAACAACTTGTTGCTCGAGGAGCAATTTAGCTTCCGTCGCTCGACTGTTCACCAGCTAACACTAAAACGTGTTCGACAATGTCTGGCATGATGGCCTGGTTTACAAATTGCAACGATACGATCTTCCAACCTTCCTTGTGAAGATAATGAAAAATTGTCTCTCGAACAGGACATTCCGAGTCTCTCTGAATGGCATCACATCAGATGCCTTCAACATCGGTGCGGATGTTCCACATGGAAGTATCCTTGGACCCATTGTTCAACCTGTTCACCTCCGATATGCTGGCTCTGCTTGATGGTGGATCGTTGTCCCTGTTCGCAGATGATACATCCATCATCAATAAGGGCAGAGTCATCGGAGCTCTGACCACCAAACTTCAGAGAGGACTGAATGTGGAAGATCCGTATAAACGTGGCAAAGACCCAGGTCATCATCTTTCCTCATTCCAAATCTCCCAGACTTGTTCCGTCATAGAATAAAAAGATCAACTTGAACGGCACAGTGGTGGAATGGTGCAAAGTCGTAGTCTACCTCGGCCTTACACTGGACAGCAATCTGCTTTTCAGGTAACACGTTGGCTTAACGAAAACGAAATGCAACATCCTAATGAGATCCCTGTATCCGCTCATCAACAGGAGAACCTCTTTGTGTCTGAAAAACAAGCTTGCTGTCAATAAGCAAATAATCCTTCCCGTGATAGAATACGGGGCCCCAATCTGGGAAAGTTGCACGAATTGCCATCAACTAAAACTATAAAGGGTCCAAAACAAGATCCTGAAGATAATCCTCAACTGTCCTCCACGCACTCGAAACTCTGAGGTGTATCTGGTCTTCAGACGCTGGAGTTATGGACTATTGCTACCATTGAAAGGTTCAGAGATTGCTGTAGGCGATCCAATCAGCAGATCATCAGGGATCTGGCACGTTAGGTTAAGCTTTAGCTTAAATAGGTAGGATATCAAATTTTTAAAGTTCAAACTTAACAAACCCTTTGACGGGTATTCTCATTGTTCACTCGGCTGTCGACAAAAGCAGGCCACTCTCGATGTGTGCCACGTGATCGTCTGTTTTCTCGGCAGCAACCATTGTGTGGTCCTCCTCATTGTTCTTCATCAGCAGTTCTTTCGGTCGATGCGTCGTCGACTTTGGAAAGCAACCGTTTCGTGATGAGTGTGTGAGTGCTGACCATGTTTTGCGTCCATTGCTGCAATGGAAGCGCTCTGCCCTTCCATGGCGTAACTGCCATACAATGAAACCAGTAGTAGAAAAAAAAAGCAAAATTGTAAGAGATCTAGGTGTAATCCTAGACTCCAAACTAACTTTTATAGAACATTATAATACTATCATTAGTAAAGCAAACAGAATTCTAGGCTTCATCAAAAGGTTCAGTCATAATTTCGAAGACCCATACACTATTAAGCTTTTATATACCACATATGTAAGGCCAATTCTGGAATACTGCCACCTAGTATGGAATCCATACATTTCCATACACGAAGAACGCATATAATCTGTCCAAAAACAATTCCTTTTATATGCTTTACGTAAATTGAATTGGACTGCATTTCCATTACCATCTTATGAAGCGCGCTGCATGCTCATCAATATACAAACACTTAAGGAGCGCCGCCAATTTGCAATGCTTTTCTTCATCAACGACATTATTTCAATGCGCATAGATTCGGCAGAAATTCTCGCACTATTAAATTTTTACACACCTTGTCGATATCTTAGAACACGGAATTTATTTTCAGAAACATCGTACAGAACAAACTATGCAAAAAATAACCCAATCAATCGAATGATGCGCCTATATAATTTGCATTGCGGAACTATTGACATCACTATGTCCAAGCAGCAAATAAAAACTTAGCTAAAACAGAATAGAATTAATGCATAGTATGTAAGTAAACATTGTAATAATCATTGTATGTAGTCTACACTGGCTTGACGAAATGGAAATAAACTAACTGGAAGCGACTCCATATCTGATGGACGAGGCTTTTTGGAAAGCGGAAGATAAAGTGTTTATTGTGTTGTACCTTTTGACTATATTTTTAAGATGTATTGTATAGTAACCAAGAGTAACTGTCCTCGGCTCTGTAAAATTAATTCGGCCTTATCAAATAAATTAAATTAATAAAACAAAGGGTACTCTGTAAATTATCGCTGAACGCAATCGTCATACTAGAATAATTAATTAAACCGAACAAGGATGATGTTATAGTTTAAACAGACGTGCCTTGATTCTTACACATCATCACCTCTGCAGATTGGAGGTGCTTACACATTCTTTCGGACTTATCGCAATCCTATGAACAGTTGGAAGCTATGTGGAAGATAGCGTTCTTCTCGAAGTTATGCTGTTGTGCGGTGCCGATTTCAGTGAGTGATGCTCTGGATCAGCAGGTACGAATTAAATTGGAAACATGTTCAGTGAGCATCGGAGTGATATATTTGCCACCTGATCGTAGAGATGATTTGTCTCTCATCCGGCTTCATTCTGAATCTATAAGCTCTGTTTTATCGAACCTCAAAACTCTAGATATTGCACTCCACTTCGGTGACTATAATCACCCAAATATGAATTGGATTGTATCAGTTGACTCCAGATCATCGCATTTCTCTTCCTCTGATTGTGCTTTGAAAGACGCTTTTTGTTTCAATAGCCTGACACAAATCAACCCTGTGGACAATAATCGGGCCTGGATTAATGATCTAGCACTTGTAAATGGTATTGTTCTACCTAACTGCTTAACATCTGAAGCGATGGAAGCATTTGCAGAAGTTCACCCTGCACATCCTTCTATCGATGTAGCTGAAGCTTAACCCGTTGGATTTGAACAGCCTAACGAAAACTCACAATTCGATTTCCATCGCTCTGATTATGACTTACTAAATTAAGTTCTCTCCACGAATGATTGGCATTTTTTTTTAATGAAGATCAAGATCTGGATGATACCGTTGAGTCTTTCAACTTCGAGATTCGTCGTGTTATGGAAGCTCACGTGCCATTTCAGCGTCCTCATTTGAAACCTCCAAGAACTAACAGTCGTCTTTGTAGCTTAAAGCGCCATCGAAATAGTGCTCTTCGGGAATATAACCGGAATCGTTCACTATATCGGAAGCGTCGTTTTGTGTCAGCTAGTAATGAATACCAACGCTACAATCGCTTCATGTATGCTCGTTATGTTGATCGCCAACAAGAATTCTTCCCTAAAAGATCGGCAAGCACAAATCTTGCGCAAATACACAATCTTGTGTATTCGATCGATGTACGGTGGATTGCAAGTAGATGCTATTTAAATTTGCCTTTGACCGAGTAAATCATGATATGCTGCTTCGAAAACTTGAAAAACTCGGAGTATCTATAGCCTGGGTGATTTAAATCGTACCTTGCAGATCAATCTATGAGAGTGAAAATTGTCTCATCTCACTCATTCACATTTACGGATATGTCTGGAGTACCGCTGGAAGTAACCTGGGTCCCTTGCTGTTGTCACTTTTCATAAATGATGTGGCATTCGTTCTAACATTCGAAACTCGAGAGTTCTATGCTGATGACGTGAAAATGATCATGGTTATTACATGTAAAGAGGACTGTACCTACCTTCAGAAACTGTTGGATTCATTCGAGGATTGGAGCTGTCGTAACTCCCTTGAGCTTTGCGTAGCGATGTGCAATACTATTTCCTTGACAAGGAAGCGTCATCCGATCCACTTTCAATATCGTCTTGCTGGCCACGTTCGAGAACGATTGAATCAGGCCAGACACCTCGCTGTAATTTTGGACTCTGAACTCAATTTCCGCGTACATTAAAATGATGTGATTTCGAAAACGAGCAGACAACTTGTATTGATCTTTAAGCTCGCCGCTGGCTTCCATGATGCTCTATGCCTGAAATCACCGTACTGCCTTCTAGTTTGCTCCATTCTGGAATCCGCTGTATTGGTTTGCTGTCCATAAACAGTTCATTACAGTTTATTTATTGTTTTTTGTTATGGTTTTAATCGGTTTTAATTGCATCGGAACAAAGCCATATAAATTATTGACTTAATGCCATAACACATATCGCATGAGCTAAATGTCATATTTGCTTCAACAAATTCTTCGTATCCGTGTCTAGGATTATAAAATAAATGAACTAGTGCTGGGGCTTTGGTTCGAATCAATCCATAATCAGTGCTGTCCATTCAATTCCCTCCAATTGTCACTGGGGTATGGGTAAAAATTTACTGCCATTAGTATGCCATAAAACTTGAAACGAGAGTTGAACCCAGATCCTGGATAGCCAAACCCCTAGTTCCTGTTCAATCTCACCGTACTTTTTCCACTGTCATCGTTCACAAATAAGAATTGGGAGGCAATCGTAACGAAACTGTATAACCGGAAAAGGATGCCATTAATTTAAGCGAGAATAAAAATCTCCAATAGACATCATACCTTGAAACGTGACACAGTCAGATTTCGATGTATGGCAAAATCCATAGAGATCCTACATTTTTTTCAGATATTCAAAGAACATCCCTTAAAATCAATAAATTTTCCTGAAGTTCTAGGAATTTTCCGTGAAATTCTCTGGACTTGCTCGAAGTTCTCTGGACTTCTCCGAGATACTATTGACTTCCCTGAAGTGCAATGTACTTTTATAAAGTCCTCAGAGCCTTTAAAAGATTTCACAAGCAAAAAGGATTTTGAAGTAAATAGAACTGCTTTGAAGTTATTATTATTATTATTTTTTTTTATTGAAGAGACTTCAAGTCATAGACAGGTTCATCTCTACAACTGATAAGAAGATTTCAAACCTACCTGAATGTTGAACCTAAACTTCTCTGGACTTTCCAAAAGTTCCCACAACATTTCTGGAGTTCTAGGAAGCTCCTGAAGTTTAAAAAAATTTCCCAGACGTTCTCGAAAGTTCTTTAAAATTCCTGTAATTTGCCTGAAGCTAATGGAACTATTCTCAAATTCTCTGATCTTCTCTAAAGTTCTCTGAACTACCTAGAATTCTTTAAATTCTTCAGACGCTCTTTTTTTCCTCTGTTTGCACTGCGACCAGTGATTTGATCTATTGTAGTATCCCGTTTTCTTAGTTAAGTTCATGTCGTATTCCTCCATCACTATGAGATGTGCTTAAGTATTCAGTTTTGAGACAGTTGTCATTCTTACCTTCATCGCATAGAATCGATTCTAATTGAAAGGTTCCGCTATTTATATCCTTTCGAAGAGTGAGAGGGCACCCTTTGGCAGTCGAAATTGGTTTCTTTAGCAACAAAATTAAGCAATGACACCGATAATGACCATGCATCAGCACCCTAGACTTAACCATTTCTAACTAGGAAACAACGAATAGAAGATTAATCACATAGATAGATAGTTACAAGGACAAAGCTATGTTCCTTTGATCACTGAAAAATCCTGTTCCCCTAGTTTGAAGTAGTCAGGACTAGGAATCGGTGGCAGATCTTACATCCCGTAACGTACCACGAAAAGGTGATCTACCCACGTTACGGGGTCTAAAGCTCTTTGTACTACCCTGAACTTTATAAAACAGTCCTGATTTTTTTTTTTTTTTTTTTTTCCTTTGGTTTGTTTTTTTCCGTCGATCTTGTTTTCCGTGCTGAGCACCAATGCTACCGACGTGCCAGGAAGGCAGCTCCCATCCGAAGGAAGACGTGATCAGAGATGTTATGCCTCAGAACATCCCGGCGGCGCCGACTGGGATTGAATCCAGGCCTGTTGGGGTGAGAGGTAATCACGCTTAGCACTACACCACTGGCGCCGTTAACAGTCCTGATAGACCCAAAGCTTCATTGACAACATCTGAAATATAGTAGAGCTGTAACCAATTTATTATTTTTTTAAGTTTTCACATCTCTGAAGTTTTCAATCATCTCATGTCCAGATATTTTCTTGAAATTCATGAAACTGCAATAATCTTCAGTGAAGTTTCCCCAACTCTTGAAACTGCCCTGAAGCTTACGCAAATTATGATATTTTCCCGCATATTCCTGATGTTCATGAATCATGCTTGATGATCTCGGAGTTTTCTTGAATTTCTTGTGTCTCCCCAGAAATTTTCTGAACTTCTACGAATTTCCCAAAATTATCAGGACATCTATGCTCTCGAATATTTTCTGAAAATCCCAAATTTTGCTGAAGTTCTTTGGACTTCCCTCAAATTTACAGAACTTCTTTAATGATGATTTAATTTGCATGAAATTAAACTGTATTAATTTATGATATTCATAGGTTGTGAATGAAGTTCTTTAAATTTTAATATAAAATAATGAAACTGCCCAAAAGTCTAGGTTTTCCCCTTGAAGTTTCACGTGTGTGTTATTCGATTGTATTTGAACTGCCCAAAGATCTCTGAACTTCTTTACAATTCTCAAGACAACCCAGAAAATTGTCAGTGTTTTACAAAAGATCCCACGTAAATTGAATTGTCATGAAGTTGCTAGGTCTCCTCGAAGTTCGCTTGTTTTTCCAGAAGCTTTGAAAACTTTGTTAAAGCTCGAGTAACTTTCCCCTAATCTTCCCGACCTCATATGGACTTCCCTGATTTTTTGGTTTTTCCTTGATGTTCCCTTAATTTGCTGATGATTTGAAAATTAATGTGACATTCATATAGCTTCCCTGTTGCATTTTGGACCAATTCTGACAACAAATTCTTATTTTTGGGGTCATCTTGACAGTTTTGGACCATTTAGTAGGAATATTTTTGCTGTTTTCAGGAATTTAGGAATATTTCTGAAAATAAAGGCCATTTTGTTATTTTTTTTTATTTTTGTTTTCCGTCGATTTTGTTTTCCGTGCTGAGCACCAATACAACCAACGCCAGGGAGGCAGTTCCCACACCTGAACCCTACTTGTCGACCCATCAACTCATGAACCGGGGAACAACGGCTTTACTTCTTTTCCGAAGGAAGGCGTGATCAGAGACGTTATGCCTCAGGACATCCCGGTGGCGCTGACTGGAATTGAGCCCAGGCCTGCTGGGGTGAGAGGCAATCACGCTTACCACTACACCACCGGTGCCCACCATTTTGATATATTCGTGCTTTTTAGAGTGTTTCGAGACACAATGAAACTTCAGGCATTTTTTTTTTTCGTTTGTTTTTGGGACAATCTTGGTATTTTTACTAAATTTTTGGCGGTTTTTGGGCCATTTTCGATGTTTTTGACCAGTTTGGAATTTTTGGCTCAGTTTGAAAAGTGTAGCTCATTCTGACGTTTTGGTCCTTTTTTTTACGGTTTATTAAAAGTCAACCCTGAGGTTTTACTGATTCTAACCCATTAAGGTGAAAGTTACTGCTTTCTAGTTGATACTGACTCCACATTCGCTTTAACCATACACTAATACTAACATGCATTGCAAATTTGCAAAATGGGAAGAATTGCAATTTTGGTCATATTCGTAAATACAATATTATTGAATAATTATAATAATACTACTACTGAAATGACAACTTCAATCCCAAGATTCCAAGTTCAGGAAAGGCCTGCGAAAGGACAGGGAAGTCCTATTGAAGTTCAGAGAAGTCTTTCCGTAGTTCAAGAAAAGCCTGCCGAAGCTCAGGGACATTTTTACAAACTTCGGGAAAGGTCTGCCGAAGGTCAGGGACGTCCTGCCGTAGTTTAGGGAAGGCCTGCTGATGATGATGATGATGGTCCCACCTCTTACCCCTACAAAGGTTTGAGCTGGACGATTTATCTTTAAGATAATTAAATATAAACATTTTAACCAGGTTAGCAAACAAAAACGAGCTGGTTACAGTTACAGATATAAATTCCCTCTAGACTTTACAGTTGCTTCACAGCAATATACATAAATGTGAAAAAGCTTAGGCGTCCACCTCTTAGTTCGCCTTTTTGTCCACCTAGAATATTCATAAGTATTACAAGCAATCAAGAGTTAATGAACAATCAACAAAGCATCCTATACACTAGCAACCCCGCAATGATGCTATTATAATTTTCAGCAATGTCAGGAATGCTCACGAACCCCCGACATTCAGCCAGAAAACTTAATACTAACTCAAAGTATCTTCCAAATAAGCTTCAAAGTTGCATTTTTTTTTATCAAATGTTAAATTCAGTCCTCTATATCCGTAATACGCGCGCGAGGCTCAAACCTTTGTAGACTACTACTTTTTTTTTTTAACTACTACTTTAATTCAAATATAAAAAAAAATCCATCATCACCATCGTGGCGAACAAAATAGTTTTTGCAGTGCTACAATAATTATTAAAAAGTCGTTATGACAGCTATCCATACAAAATAATCCGTTATAAATAACTTCGTCAAGATACATACTTCGTCCATTCATAAAAAAAAAATAAAAATCACTGGATAACTGTTCAAAAGACAGTTTTAACGTGTGAAACACAATGTCTCTTGAATTCTGCTAATGTTGTTGCACGTTTAATATGTCTAGGCATCGAATTGAAAACATTTACTCCTTTAAAATACAATGAATTCTGTGAAGCGCAAGTCAAGAAATGTGGTGTTCTTATTTCATCCGCGTTTCTAGTATTATATCTATGAAAATCACTTCCTCTTTCAATTCGATCACACAAATATCGAGGCAGCAAACCATTTACTACTTTAAAAATGAACACCATAGTCAAATAAACTATTCTTTGCTTCACTGACAGCCATTTTAAAGCGTCCAGCATCAAAGTTGAGGAAGTGAATCGATTACATCGCAAAATCAAACGCATTATTTTATTCTGCAAACGCTGTAATCTCGATATTTGTGTTTCATTGGCTAGAAATAAAATGGATGGGCAAAAGTCTAGATGAGGAGAGATGATTGATTTGTATAGCTGTATTTTACTGGCAATAGTTAAATCGTTTTTCAGTCGACATAGAATTCCATACTTCTTGGCAATTTTCTTGGTGACATTGTCAATGTGAGAGTTGAACTTAAGTTTGTCATCAATAATCACGCCAAGATATTTAATCTCCCGAACGCGATCAATAGCCTCATCATCAATTACCACGGAGACATTATCATTTACTCGGTTCCGCGAAATTACCATGAATTTAGTTTTACTTGTATTTAATTTCAACTGCTTACACTTCAACCATCTACTTAGAGAACGCAAATCTTCATTCAAATGTGAGACGGCAACTTCTAAATCCTTAGCTGCAATGAATAACACAGTATCATCTGCAAAAAGATTAATGTCGCAAAATCGTAAAACGCGTCGCAAATCATTAATATACATAATAAATAAAAGAGGCCCTAATACACTTCCCTGGGGCACTCCAAGGTTATTCCCCACGGGACTGGAAACAGAATCATTAAAAACAGTCCGTTGAGTTCTGTCAGATAAATAGCTTTCAAACCATTTATAAGCAGTGCTCGTAATTCCAAAGCGCTTGATTGTACTTAACAGTAAGGGCCTAGAAATTGTTTCAAAAGCGCGTTTCAGATCCAAAAAAACAGCAACAGTCGTATCTTTACGCTCCAAGTTGTCTTTCCACTTTGCTAACACCAAATTCAACGCAGTTTCACAGGAATGACCTTCCCGATATCCTGATTGTTCTGGTATCAACAAAGAGTTGCTATTCAAATACTCCAACAGCTGGCCTTTAACAACAAGTTCTAAAATTTTCTCTAATGTGTGCAACATGTTGATGGGACGAAACTCTTCGGCTTTAATCGTTCCAGCAACTTTTTGAATAGGAACCACTAAGGATTCCTTCCAAATTTGTGGCACATGTCCAGTCTGCAAAGATTCATTAATAAGGTCCAGCAAGATGTGGCCAATGACATGAAAGCAATCTTGAATAACTCTAGAATTAACATTATCTACTCCAGCCGATTTTCCTAATGAAAAGCAAATAACTCTAAGTTCATCTAAAGTAATTTGGTGAAAACCTTCAAATCTACAACTACTATTAACTGGCTGTTTTATTTCGTCAGGTTCATCGACCAATTCAATGGATTGATTAATCAATGAAACACTTTCGACAAAATAATCATTAAACATAGATGCAATTACTGGTTCTGACTGTTCTAATGTGCCATTAAAAGTTATGGACCGCGGTTTGCAATTACTAGGTTTTAATAAAGATTTCAAAATTTTCCATAACTCTTTGCTGTTGTTTTGATGCTGATCAATCTTCCTCTGGACATATTCACAACGAGTTTGTTTTATCGATTGTGAATATTTATTACGCGCGATTGTGTACCTATTCCAATGATTATCATTATTTGATCTGCAAAACTTTTTTTACCATTTGTCCCTCTTACGTTTAAGACGCAAAAGTTCCAAATTGTACCAGCTGTTCGAGTTTTTCAAAGAAACAAACTTTTGCTCAACTAATTGATTGGTACACGTTTTCAAAGTGTTAGTTAGAACAGCTGCAGATTCATCTAAATTACCGGCCGCGAATGGAAAATCCACGCTTCTCTCAACAAGATTTGAAACAGCCTGTTTCGAATATTTCCTCCAGCACTTCAATTTGACTAAGTCATCGTTATTATTGATATTATCTAATACATTAATCACTAAGGTCTCATGATCGGTTATTTTCAAATCAGCATCCGGAACTGAACAAATGGAATCAAAATTGGAATAAACGTGGTCAATTAAAGTTCTACTGTGCCTGGAAATACGCGTATACTCATCTACCGTTTGTTTTAAATTGAAAAAATCAGCTAAACGCTTCAAATGATTCGAATTATGGTTGTCACGCCAATTAATATTAAAATCACCAGCTAATATATTTAATTTACTTGAATCAAGGAATGTCTCTAGCCAGTTCTCTAAAACATCAACAAAACGCTGGTCACTAGAACTGGGAGAATGATACAAAACACCATAATTACCCATCTTCATGCCACGCACAACTGTAATGCCCAAGAACCAGTTACCATCGATAACTTCGTTGATTCGAAGGTCGAATTGAATTGATTCTTTGACATAAATAGCAACACCGCCAGTGTGTCTAGAATGTGATAAACAAGCAGCAACAATATATCCCGGAATACTATACTGGTCAAAATGCTGAAGTTCAGGGAAGTCCTGATGAAGTTCAAGGATCAAACAGAATATCTCCATCCAATTGGCTGAAATTTTCACAGAACATCCTCAAATACAAATAAAATTAAATGCTAAGATATAGCAGAATACTTTATATTAAATACTTAGGCACCAAGTTGTGAAAATTGAGGAAACTTTTGATTTAAAAAATATTTATTACTCTTCCAATTTTAAATCTTAAATCTTATCGTTAAAAATATCAATACACAGATCAGAATACCTTTTCAATTCCATTCTGGTTTTGGGCTTCAGACAATCATATAGTTTGAAGACTTTTTTTGCGTTCCAAACCAGTTTGACATTTTAAAGTAATACCGTTAGCGTTAGCGCTACCGTTGTTTTGATATACTTCGTAGATTGAATACTAGCGACACTCACGTCTCTTCTTAAATTCTCAGTTAGACTACTTTCAGGAATAATGTTGGGGAGTAAACATTGGTTCCAATCCAAACAAGAGTAACAGAAGCATGACTGTCGCTTAGGGTGTTCCAAAATTGCACTATGTCTGGAAATCTGGGGGCTCAACCTTCAAATGATAGCTAAGGGTGTTACAAACAAACTTTTGTATGGCGGCAACTCTGGAAAATGTTGTTTAGAGGTCGCCCCGACGAGGTTTTTGAAAAAAGTTCATTTTTCATAGCTATTATCCAATATATATTTTTAGTTCTTTAAATTTCAGTGAAATCTCACCCTTTTATATTTTACGCAGATTACCAAGGGTAAAACTATAAGGGAAAAAATTGCTACGGCATGTTCTGTGCCTAATTTCAAATATATCATATTAACAATATGATCCATTCATGCCTTTTCCAAATGTTGCAATGCCGACCCGCAAAATATTGCTTCATATATGTAATATATTGGTGCTAGCGTTGAAAAAGGTCAATCGAGGGGTGCGAATAAAGCACTTATTACAAAAGTAAGAGTCAAATTATTTTCATTAATTACATTGTGTATATTGCTTTAAAATTTATCTGAAATTTCTCTGTTGTCATCATATATAATTAAATGCGGAAATACATTCATGTGAAATATTAAACAAATTTTCATTTGGTTTACCCCTCGTGACGATAAACAAATACATTGGTAGCCTTTTGGCCACAGAGGTGCTTTCATCGCTAAAAATTCGGTTCGCCAGCTAAGCGAAAGAGTGGATCATATTGTTAATATAATATATTTGCTAATTTGTTAGTTACAATTTTTCAAATTCTCTTGTTCTTTTGTTGTACATCACTACATTCAATCATCAAAAGTGGGTATCAAACATAGCGTTATTATCAATCAAATGCAATATAAATATGGGAAATTTTATAGGCAAAAACTTTACCTGAGACACTTTAACCTCATTTTTAACCGTTAAAAAGTTATTTGTGATTTACTGTGGAAAGAAAAGTTCAGAATTTCAATACTTGCAATATGTCCACCAGCAAATCAAACTATCATTGAAATCGAGGTTGAGCCCCCAGATTTCCAGACATAGTGCAATTTTTGGACACCCTACTGTCGCTATTCCCGGCCACGCTCATCTTTACCATAACTAGGGATACGGAAGGAAATGTTGATGTAGTACTTACTTAACGAGAGACCACCGACTTAGCGACACCCTCATAAGTGCTACGGAGTTGGAGGGTTGGGTAGGGTATCCGGTTAGGATTCACCACAAGCTGGCGATGCAATCAAAAGTATGTATTGTTTATTCGTTGTTTGTTTAATCTCTCGATAGTCGCCTATCGAAAGAACATATTCATTTTGTTTAGTGATCATGAATTTTAAGAGTCATGACGGAGAGCTTGGGATTAAACTCATGATTTTCTGCTCAGTAAGCAAAAACGATCCCTCCAGGGTCATCGAACATCTGAGAACCATAACGCTTTGCGACAATACAGGACTACGGTTTCGCTTGATATGCAAATAGTTTCCAAGGTTAATGTTCAATACATTCAAAGTGTTTTTATGTTACTTCATACGCGAAGTTAGCGATTTTCAGAGTTGGTTGGAAATGCTAACATGAAGCTTTAGGGTGATAATTTATTAGCTAGAGAATAATCTTTAGAAGAGGGTAGGTGGATAGTTCCGCGACCCCGGCGTAGTGGTTAGCATCCATACCTCTCACGCCAAAGTCACGAGTTCAAATCTCACCCCCGTACAAGTCACGAATGACCCAAGAGCGTTAAAGTGACTATAGTATAAAAAAAAAAGTTCCTTTAGAGTACGGCAGTATGAAAATTTAATAGAAGTTGAAAATGAGCGAACTGCCAGAGTCCATATTCCGAACACAACTCCGAATTAATTTTGATAAGATGTCTATGAGTGTTTTCTAAAACAAAAACAAAAGCGCCGCGCAAAGACTGCTGTTAAAAAACTATGACCAATAAACTATGAACTATTCCGGCTTGATGGAATAGTTTATAGCTTGCAACTATTATACAAAAGCTATCGCTAAAGTGTACACACGACAATGAATTTGGGCTCTATGTCATACACTCATAAAATAAATCACATAACCAGTGGAAAATATCCATGTGAATTTCACATAACTTTCATGTTAACCCCTTAATTGGAAATTGCACGACTAAATCACATGAACTTTATGTGTCCAGTGAAATCTATATGATTTCTGACATAGAATTTCTTATGCTATGTGATATTAAGATAAAAATCATCATTTTTTTATTGGAAAAATATTATGTGCCTTCCTAATAGAAGCTAAGTGAAAACTTTTTTCAGTGTAGCTCTAAACTATAACTTGCAAGTCATAACTATGTGCTATCATGTCATAGTTTAGGTGTTCCTATGGGCTATAATATAGTTTTCTATCACTTAGCTAGCTATATACTAGAAATAGGACCGTGTGGCGGCACCTTTAGGAGCCAACTTGTGAAAATTGAGGAAACTTTTGATTTTAAAAATATTCATTTATCTTCAAATTTATCAATATCAAGACACACATCAGAATCCCCTTTCAATTCCTTTCTGTTTTTAAGCTTCAGACCACCATATAGTTTAAAGACTTTTTTTTTGCGTTTCAAACCAGTTTGACATTTTAAAGTGATATTTGCTTTTAAATATGTGTATTGAATATTGGTGGGTCGCGAGCTTATGGAATTTTTCAAAGTGGAACGCAAACGACAAAAGTTTGAGAACCGCTGTTCTTCACAAAATGTCACCTGCAAATTTGCCATCGCCTCGATAGTAAGTAAATGGAATTTAATTTTCACTTTGACAACACCGCCCGGTCTCTCACCCGTTATTTATTAGTCAACTGGTGTAAACCCTTTTTCGTCGACACTCTTCCACCGATGATGATGTGCTGGAAAATCACCACGCACAGGAAGGTGGACGGAGGACGAGCATTTGAAAATTAATTACATCTGAGACAACCATTGGATACCGTCTGCATGTGGCGATGACGATGATGCTGTTGATGACGAGGAAAATCACGTCCAATGTTTTCCCATCAACGCCAACGTCTGTCAATTTTGCGCCGAGTCACACTGCTGTAGTACTGTTTAGCAACGAGCAGCGGCCGAGAACCAAGTACCGACTGTTTATGCTAATGAGCCGGCCGACCAAGCGACGCTACCGCGTCGTGTGATCTCTCTTTACGGAACAACTGATGCGTTGGCAAAAGAGCGGTAACATATCGTACAAATGAGCGAGGAATCATATGAGTTTTGAACGAGCTTGTGCTCATCAAAGGGATCCCCAGACACGGTGGCGATGGGTGTCAGTTTCCACGCGAGAGGGTCTGACGGTGAGCCTGAGACGTAAAACAACCTCAATTAAGACAAAGAGTCTTAATTCAGTAGCTGTCGGAGAACTTCCGCCGACGTTTGATCTTCGGCTACGAGCGGCGAGGCTTAAATTAAATTTAATAAGTCAAAATATTTACTAATATGTTTAGGCTGGAATTTTTCCTCCGAGTTCGCAGTTTTCAGCGGGAATGGATGGTGATGGGGAAGGGAGGGATGGGCATCAAGGGAAGTGTGAATGATGACGGTGCTTAGTGACGACACGATTATGATGATGTTGATGGGAAGCTGTCATTGGGGCTTAATATAACATGGCACGAAGAAGTTGATTAATTTTTCATTCGAGTTCAAAAGTTTGCACGGGAAAGTGAGATTTGCGATGTACGTAAATATATACGTACGACGAGTGGTGGTGTATTTGGAGCGTTAATAAGTTTTAAATTGTGTCATTCTTGTTTCAAGTTTCACTAATTGACGAGACATGCGTGTATGTGCCTCCGCTAGAGGATGTGACTGGATGAGATTTGTTTGACTCTTCTGGAGTTCACAGGAATGGGAGAAAAAATAGGATGGAATATTTTGTTACGTGCATCAATTTAAACGAATAAGGGTCGATTCATTTCCAGAAGTGAAGAACGCCGTGAGGAAATCGATGTCATTAATTGTTTAACCCATGTCTACAACGATCATTTAAGTTTATGTCGTGGAGGCGATATGAATAAATAAATAGGCTCAAACGACAACAGTTAGTTTATTTTTCAACCCATTCATGCATCATAGAGTACGTCAGCATATTGGATGATTTCTTGCACACATCATTCTAGATGCATTACATCACCTTTGTTTGAAAAGCATGTTATTCATTAGCGGTATATGCATTAATTGTGAAGTACAGCGTGACAAATATTCAAATCAGCTTCTAGTCAACACATGATATTTTTATGTTCCTAATTACGGGTTGGTTTTCGAGCTTCCCATCGTGTAGTAACAAAACTCTCCTTAGTGCTTCCGTAATTCATCATAGCGTAGTTTCCTGAGCAATGTCGCACGATTCCATTAGACACCATTCCGGCTTCGCTACCACAACATCAAAGCCAATGCAGGGCTAATAAAAAATGCAACGAGAATTTTTTTAAACGTTGCATTTAATTAGTTGCTACTAAGTGCCACTAGTGCGATGTACTGCTTCTCTTTACCCCCACTCCTCTGAACGTATTTTTTCCAGTATCATGAGGGCGTGACACGATATGGCACATTTCCCCCAACACGACTAATGCAATGAGAAAAATTCTCTCAACCAGATTCCATTTTTGCGCTCTTCCATCAAGGCTTCAAAGAGCAAAGTGTGTTAATTAATTAATGTAGTCATTTAAATCATTTCTAATAGAGCTATGCTCGCTGGAACTACGGTTGAACCCAGAGAAAGTGACTCCATCATCGCTCAGCTCAAGGCCGTGATAGGTACCTATTCATCATCATTAGTGAGACGCGACAGGATTCAAATATTTCCCATTCCTACCCCCCTCTCGACCGGGGCGTCGACGGGAAAATTGCACCAATTCTTAGTTCCATACATGGAAGACACCGGTGTGAGGAAAACGGGCAACGGGCTCTGAATCGGTTCGAAAGGGATAGAATTAATTTGTTATCCCCAACTAATGAGCCCTTGGCACACGATGGACGTCTGGTCATGCGAAGCGATTTTTTAGCCCACCGAAATCGACGAGTGAACGGCTACTAAATAGTAGGTATATGTGGACCTTTCTTCCTGTGGAACGAGGATTAGAACGATGGAGGAAAGAATTGCAGCTTTGCATGTCCGAGGCTGGCTGCCCAGCTCGATTGAGCGAACGGGGAAAGGAGAGCAAATGGATCGCGTGTCAATCGTGCACTTTTCTCCGCCCTCTTGTCTGGATGGGATGTGAAATGCAGCAAATTAGGATTCCCATTAGCGTCGGAGTCATACTTTTTGTTCAGCAATTTAGAGCACGTTGTGTTAGGTCTCCGCTTGATGAGGGTCATTCTCTGAGGTTTGGGATTAATTCCCGGAAAAGCTTTTAAAGCGATTCATTTCTGACTCGAAAAATGGTTCTCCCAAGTCCGTAAATACTTTAAAATAATTCATTGACACAAGTTCTCGTATTTCCAAAGCCTCGTGCCGTTGATGGAAATCCCCGACAAATGAGGTTGTTTATCTTACATTACTGTCACGCAGGCTAACATCGCGCTGTCATGCATCACCGCAAATCCCCTCCACCGCCGCGGAATCGGATCACCTGGCACGCGTTCCGGAGAAAACCGGCTTTCATGGATTTTCTCCCTTAATTCGATTTTCCTCTGATTTTCCCTGACTTATGGCTGGAAATAGTTTTGCCCAATAACCTTTTAATCCCCTCGGTCGGAGTATCCAATTACTAGCGTGTAACCCTGCTCCGATCGCTCCGGCCATATGCAACGTGTTGTATCAATAAATTGCCCGCTTCCTGGAAGCCGGAACGCATCAACGACGAGGCATGTGGCACTGCACCAGTCGTCCAGGAAAATCCTAAACTGCGCCACACGACCCACCGACCGCTCTTTCCCTGTTTTTATTTTTCTCGGTTCGGCTTGGCTGACCTAATCAACTCTAGCTTCGAAATTTCACGCCCGCAAGAGTCGGCCAAGGAGAGAGAGATTAGTAAGCAAAGCACTTCCCCACCATAGAGCAGCTCAATATTTAGCCAGTCAATCATGTTACCTACCCACCTCTCGGCTCGGATGACACCGGATACCCGGAGAATATCGTTCAACTTATTTCAATCGGTCGCTTCCTGGCCTCGACTTTTCCCCTCCTCGTTCGGTTCGTTATGAGCAAGTAGGTAGGTACTCAGAACAAGAGGCTGAAATGGAAATGAAATGCAGCTCACATCGGCAAACGACAGTTGTAGCGCTTCACTCTAATGCTATTTAACTACTTTTATTTCTTGGAAAATTACACTCGGTATTGATTGTTTTATGAACGTATCTGGAATTTGGTAGTTGGACAGTCCAACCGGGGAGCGTGCTGCATCACCTTTGGCAACGGACCGAATAAGCATCGGAGGTGAATTGCTTCAAGAAGTGCAGCTTAGGGAATGCACTTTTGCACTTGTTGGGTTGGTACGCAGAATAGTGGAAGCAAAGACTATTTTTTATTAATTTCATCTATCAGTTGCATCAATTTCGCACCGAATACATCGCTGAACTCTCGATGATATTCTAATTCAATTGAATAACATCATGGATGATTTCCGCAACAGATGTCACTAGTATTTAAGAAACAGATGTGGCGTTTTATTGTGTATGCAGAAAACAAGAAAATGTTGAGTTTACGAAATCAGTACCTTGTTTGAATTAAAACAAAATTGGTACACATGTTAGTTTTTATTATAGCATAACTTGTCCACTATACATTTTGACGTAGAACTACGTCTGTGATTTCTACATGGGGGTACACTTTGTGAAAACCGAAAATGGAACATGTAACGAAATTATGAAAGATTTTGAACGTTAATAACTCAGCTGCCCCTGGACCAATTTCAATTATTTTATCACCAATCGATCAGAAATATTTCTACACATCGATAACAATGCTTTTGACCGTTGATTTTCAACAATAAACTTTTGAAAAAGTTGTAAATGTTAAGCATTGCCCAAAGGCGTCGAAATAACTAACAAATCCAGCAATTACGTACATGCATATGCTGCTTCCCCAATACAGTCATCAGAGAATCGTTTCTAGACGAAACATGTCGATGTAGCGTTACTGCTTCCCCAACACTGTCATCAGAGTGTCGTTAGGAGACGACACAAGTCGGGCGTGTGCGAATAGGCAGGATGCAATTGCAAAACATTTTGTACACGCGTTAGGCGTTTTTCTGCTAAAGCCTAAGATTTACCAACTTGTTGAGAGAAGGAGTTCAACGAGAAAAATTTAAAAGGGGCGGAGCTTTAACTGGGTGGACAGTGATATTCTGCGGCCTTCCAACCTGTCGCAGACATCAGTTCTCCGGTCCGATTTGCTGATCCAGCTGCCTACACGTCATCATCATCTTCCAAAGACTTTAAGCCTTTACTACCATCGGCCCTTTTCAGGGCCACCAAGATTTTCCAAAAGAGTAAAATTTCTGAACATGTCCCAACTAAAATTCATATCAAAAGGTTCTTTTCCGGGCAATCATAGTCATACTAAAGAGTATAAACAGAGGGAACCCCGCTCAAATTCCTATCCCTACACAAAACACAAGCTTTTGCTGCAGTTTACAAATAACATTTATTATATAAGTCCTACGTCACCATTGCGTACAACACCATAGGGCTGTCCCTTGTAGTTTTTTTTTCTGTTTTATTTTTCTTTTGAAATGGTTATTTTTATTACAATCTTGTAATCTACAAACATTATTTTTTAGAATATCCGAAAGCGTACAACCGGCATGGACGCCAGATGTCAACAAACAACTAGTAGATTGGGGCTTGAAAGGCCACATCCTACATTTTGTTAAAAATTTCCTAACCCACCGGACCTATGTATGTATCCCTGACAGTTGTTGTTATTCACATCGTCGTGATTGTGCGCTGCTAAATTTGTCGATTTTTTATCACACGGGCTATCGTTATTCGTTTTTTTTTTCCGTTCGGTATACCTGTAATATTGTACTGGTTGTTAGAGGAAAGTGCAGTTCGTTGCGATAATCGTCTAGTTAGAGCATATTTTGTGTTGTGAAAACAGTGAAAAAGTTATCCAATCGGACATATTGTATCCAATTCCTCTTTGCGTATTAGAGCATCTCCACCGCTGTTTCTAAATCACTTTTGGAAACTGAGTCAGCATGACTTCCACCTGTGACCAATGCGCTAAACCAGTTAAAGGCGATGAAGAATCCGTCTCCTGCATGGCTTTTTGCGACAGGATGATTCACCTAAAGTGCGGTGGCACAAAGCTGAATAAGGCTTTTTTGAATATTGTCCACACTAGCCCGAACCTGTTTTGGATGTGTAACGAGTGCGTCAAGCTGATGAAATGTGCTCGGTTCAAAACTGCCGTCTCGTCGTTTGGCAGTGTGATTAATTCTATCACCGAGAGACAGGAAATTGCACACGCTGAGCTTAGGAAGGATATGGCTAAGGAAGTACAACAGATCGCTCAACTATCGAAACGAATCGCATTGACAACTCCGACAAACTCCGATTTCATGCGTCAACCGCTATTAAAACGGCGCCGCGATGAAGGCTCGCTCACTAGCAAACCACTTGTTGGTGGTTCTAAAGCAGTAACAGACGACAATGCCTTTACCGATGTCCTTACTGTCCCTGAACCCACCGAGCTGTTTTGGCTGTACCTTTCTCGTATTCATCCTAGCGTGAAATCTGAATCAGCCGTATGAGCTTCATCTCGTACAAAATCGGAATGGATACCAAACTACGCGAAGCTGCTCTTAGATCGGATACATGGCCGAAAGGAATTTTGTTCCGTGAATTTGAAGACGGTTCAAAAAACATGTGGTTGCCTCGTTTGAACACGTCTACCATCACGATCTCTCCTATTCCGGGACCTTCCGAGTTCTCAACTCCCATTTCCGGACTAGACCCAGTCTGCTGATTCAGAATTGGATTATCCGTTGTGAATTGGAGCGCTGTAGACCAGAACGCACTGCCTGTCGCATTATGGGAGACCTCGAACCACTCGATCCAGTCGCACTAGCTGTTTCCCGCCATCAAAATCGTTCTATTTCCTGCCATCAGAGTCGTTCTGGCCCTGCGGTCGAGTTCGGTGGTGGGGTCTCCCAAGCACCGTCTTCATGCAAGTATACATACATTAGTTACAGTCATTTGCCTGATCAGTTTCCGTGTTCCAGTGCAACGCTTCATGATGTTTCTACGATTTCCAAGAATAATGCTGCTACCTCTATTGCTTCTGGACCACCACCATCACCACCGAGACGCATCGTGGATAGTATTGTGGAAACCCCTGATTTCTCTGCCTCAGTCGCGCTTATTCCAGCCAGCGCTCGTCGTCTCGGCCCTGAGTGTAGATGTAGGTCGGGGGTCTTCCAACCAGCTATTACTGGCAAGTATTTTGACGATTCATATTTTCGATCTTTTTAAACGACGTCGCCTTGCTGATACCATCAGGATGCCGCGTTTTCTATGCAGACGATACGAAAATCTACAGAATTATGAAAAGCCTCTCGGACTACTGGAATCTCCAGAATATGATAAGTATTTTTGCTGACTGGTGCTCAAGAAATTTGATGAGTCTAAGCATAGAAAAATGTAACATTATTTTCTATCACCGAAAAATCGAACCAATCATGTTTGACTATGTTCTCTACGGACCCTGTCTTGCTCGTGTAGAGCACATAAAGGATCTCGGCGTTACCTTGGACTGCAGATTAACTTTCAGAATCCATTACAATGACATCATCTCCAGAGCTAATCGACAATTGGGCTTTATTTTCAAAATTGCCGACGAGTTTCGTGACCCGCTATGCCTCAGGTCACTTTACTGCTCGCTTGTGCGATCCTTATTGGAGTCAAGTTCAGTTGTTTGGTGCCCGTTCCATGCTAGCTGGATCACTAGAATTGAATCCGTTCAACGCAAGTTTGTGAGATATGCTCTTCGTTTCCTCAACTGGCGTGACCCAACGAACCTACCACCGTACGAGGAGCGTTGCCGTCTCCTGGGAATCGAGCCATTAGAGGTGAGACGGACGGTCGCTCAAGCTATGTTCGCTGGAAAGCTGCTTACAGGTGACATTGACTGTCCAACACTGCTGTCACAGCTAAATATGTATGCCCCTGAGAGGTCTCTTCGTCAACGCGACTTTCTGTTTTTGGAACCACGGAGCCGGAATTATACACAACACGAGCCAATTCGAGCAATCAGCCGGCAATTCAACAACTTTTTTTTTTATATGTTCGACTTCAATGTATCAGCTGACGTGTTTCGTCATCGGCTACTTGGCCTTTTCCGTACCGTTGACCGTAACTATTTAGTTTAAGTTTTATTCATTTAGACATTAGTTGTCAGTTGAATTTTTAAGTAAATAAACAAATAAACAAACCTTCCAGGTTACAATAGGCAACTACCGATCGAACACGTTCCGCGAAGAGATGGGTATGCCCCAAGGCTCCGTACTTGCGGTCACCTTATTCCTGATTCAAATGAATAGAGTCTTCAGCAGCCGATGACATTGTACTAATGGCCGTCAAAAGTACAATTAAAGCCCTCCGTATCAAGTTAAACCAAGCCGTCAAATATATTCACCGATGGAGCATCGATGCCGGTTTTGAGCTGTCGACGGAGAAGAGCGCTTTCGCGCACATCTGCTCTCACAAGCACCGATCTCTGTCGTCACCGATCACCATCGGATATCAGGACGTACCGCAACACAAATCTGTTAAGATTCTGGGAGTTCGTATTGACCACAGCCGTATTTCGTACTCCATTTCGATGAAGTGAGATCTAAATGTCGGTCGAGGTTAAACCTCATTCGCTCGATCGCCAGACGCCGCCCAGACAGCAATCGACACCTCCGGATCCGGATTTTCAAAGCCGTCATCGACACACGACTCACCTACGGGATTGAACTAACCTGTATATCCAGAACAACCCTCATCGTGAAACTCACTCCTGTATATCAAAGAGCAATCCGAATCACCTCTGACATTCTCCCGTCAATCCCGGGTTTAGCAGCATGTGTCGAAGAAGGTGTCCTCCCCTTCGACCGTCTCATCACACTCACCATCTGCCGCCGAGCCGTCGGGTTTCTGGAAAAAAAAACTACTGGTTCGAGCGACGGAGTGTTCCTCTTACAGGAGGTAAACCAGCTCCACGCCGGCACCGCCAACCAGGCGCTTCCCTCAGTGTCCACGGTTCACTGGTGTGGAGCCAGAGGTTGGAATCTGCCCAAAATTTCTATCGAATGATAAAAAAAAATCACATGATCCGCTATTACGATGGTTCTGTCACACAAGGTAGAACCGGAATTGGGATATCTGGCCGCGAAATAAGTATATGTCACAGTTTTCCCGACCAGTGCAATATTTTCTCTGCTGAGGCAGCTGCAGCCTACGTCGCCATCACCCAGCCTACGTCTAATAAACCCATCGTGCTCTTCACGGATTCAGCCAGCATTTTAGCCGCCCTCGACGCCGAGTACCCCATACAGCCGTGGATCCAGGCCATCATCCAGTCCACTCCTCCCAACACCACCGTTGCCTGGATACTTGGCCACTGCGGCATCCAGGGTAACGATGAAGCCGACCGCCTCTTGTAGTCGACTAATGAACAAACTGACAAGCGAAGTTCCAGGTCCGGACTTAATAAATTACATAGGAGAACTGGAGCAAGGACTGGTTAGGCAGAAGAGATCTTTTTATCCGTAAGATAAAAGGAGAGACGCACCGGTGGAAAGACCTACCTGACCACCGTTTTCAAGTGGTGTTGCCTAGGCTGAGGTCAGGACACACTCGAATGTCGCACAACATTACTGGGAATGGTGAATTCCATCGACGTTGCCCAATATGCCAGATCCATCAATCGGTGGAGCACTTGATATGCCACTGCCCACAATACCAAGGAGCCAGACGGTATCTCTTGCAACATAAAAAATGCCCTCAGCAAGGACCCCTTTGCGTTCCACTGCGCTATTGGCCTCTCCGCGAGACAGGCCTGTATAACCAGATGTAACTCCATCCGATAGAGTCATCACCGCCTACAGCATACCGTGGATAAAAACAACCACCGCTATCACACCACCAGGAACACCTTTAATAACCACGACCATCGCTGCGAACTTGAACTTTCCCCTGTCAACCACCCTAGGAAACCCTCACCAGCATAAAAAGACAGCATTACTTAAGTTTTCTCTCAGGAACCCTCCCCCCCCCTTCTCTTTTCAGAAGTGTCTCTTATGGGCACTCCTTAATTTTCAACTTTGTGACTTGGGAGCGTTTGGCTGAAAGTCTCCTTAAGAAAGATAACTAACTAACTAACTAACCAAATTTTAGAATAACTTTTTTTCCATTGAAGGGTGGTACCTTGCTGTCGGCAGTTGTGGGAGCAAAACTGGCATCACTGGTTATAGTTTAAACATGAACTCGTAAATCTAGTGTTACCCGTGAGCAGTCAACGCAAAATAGCAAAACATATGAATGGTTGAATCTACCGGGAATGGAAAATTGTTCACATTTTTGCATAAATTTGGCCATTTTGGATCTTGTAAAATTTTCAAAATGGTGACCTTGAAATATTCCAAAAAACAATAGCATGGAGACGCCACTTCTGATAGAAATGACGTTTGAGACATTGTCTACCACAAATACTTTATTTCTGGGAAAAATAAACTTTGTTTTGATTATTTTAAGACTAAAAAAAAAATTTGCGAAGGACCCAAATAACTAGAAATGTTTAAAGTGTTTTTCGTTACTTCATACTTGAAGTTTACGATTTTCAGAGTTGGTTGGAATTGCTATCTGATATAAACATGAAGCTTTAGTGTGCTAATTTATTAGCTAGAGAATGTTCTGAAGAGGGTAGGTTGATAGATCCGCTAGAGTAAGGAAATGTGAAATTGAATGGAAGTTGAAAATGGGCGAAGGGCCATTAATGCGACAGTACTAGTAGTACTTGTCACATACTTCAAGTCTCTTCATCCATTAATGTATGAGTTAGGTAAAGGAGTGTGCTTTTGACTGGTGCTATCGCATTAATGACCCTTCGTTCATTTTAAACTTCCATTCAAATTTCACACTGCCTTACCCTAGCGGATCTATCAACCTATCATTGCCACAGCTAGCAAATTTTACTCGAAGGGGCTTAGGGTGGTTTTGTTAAACTACGATTAAATAGAAACTCTGGAACAACCATCCAATTAAAAGTCGCCCTGTTGGATACATTTCCACTTCATCCAATAATACTATCTATTATGGCGGAGCTTACAATTATTGTAATGATGAATATTAAATTTGATTGTATCATTTTGATAACGCTCCGGGAGCTTTACGAGCATACTGATGTTGAACAAGCAATAGTCGTTTGTTCAAGCTTTTTGTCAATTACATATTAACCAGATCTCAAAGAGATTTATGGATCTCAAACATAACAATTCTCAGGGTTAGATAATTCCATGAATTTTATAACTAGATATTGTTTAGATCACCTATATTTATTCATCAATCAAATCTCAGACATAGGAACCAACACTTAATTCAAGTACTTTTAATTTTTAATTTGAAAAAAATGTCGGTTCTGAAAAAAATTTAAAATATATGTCAATGAACAATTCTTAAAGTTCTGAAAGTTAAAATAAAAAAAGTTTTGTGATCCCAAACCCATATGTTTTCAAAAATGTTTTAAGCAAACAATATATATCTCTGATACAGAATGTAAGTATAAATAATTCGAGTTAAAATGTTATCAAAAGATCACGAAATTTGATCAATTGTTATAATCTCGGACTTAAACAAAATCGTAATTAAAAACTTGTGAAACTTACCTAGATTCCGATCCTTACATCATTTTTCGATCGGAAAATTCTTCGAGATCAGAATAGCAACAATATTAAGATTTTATAACTTTGAAAAATCTTGAATCACAGTTATAGAAAAATCATGTAATCGTTTGATTTTTTTTCAGATTTTTAAGATAGGAGGATAGGATCTAATGTTGGCCTATGGATCTAAGATTGGGCCCATCGCTAAAAATCTGCTATGTATCAATTTTATCCAGGTGAACGCGTCATTGGGACGGTACTAATGGATATTTTTGGTCGCTGTTGAAAATTAAGTCGATTATTATACTTTTTTTATTTGAGATGGAAATAGTTGTATATTAATTTATTTTATGAATCTCAATCGAATTAAATGTACAGCTAGCTATTCACTAAATACAATACACCAATAGACCTCTTCCATCAGAACGGGAGGCGCTTCCAGTAGTTTCATTGTATGGCAGTATCGCCAACGGGGACAGAGGGTTTCCATTGCAGCAATGGGCGCAAAACGTGGTCAGACCGAAAGAACTACTGATGAAGAACAATGAGGAGGACCACACAATGGTTGCGCCGAGTAAACAGTCGATCGCGTGACACACATGGAGAGTGGCCTGCTGCTGTCAACAGCCGAGTGGTTAGTGGTGGTTATTTTGATGTAACCCGTTCGGTACCAATTTAGTATTTACTCGTAATTTATACGGATAAGAGCTTTCTCGATGCTGTTTTTTTTATATTATAAATGTTTAAGATTCTAATAAATAATGTCGATAAAATCTAGATTCATCATACAAGATTCCATCAGTTTCTATTAGCTGGAGTACTTATGAATACTTTCTGATCAACCTGCTGTATTGAAAGAATATATGAGAGACTTCCTTTGTATTTTCTAATAGTTGAACATCTGCAGAACTTGATCAACCAGAAATATCCTTGTAACTTTACTAATATCTTCGTCTATCTGGTGATCTTTTGAATCTTACCTGCTGTTTAGGAAGGATGTCTAAAAGAATATCCTGTAAGCTATGCAACGATCCCTCAACATCTACCAAACCTTCTTAAGTTTTACAAAATATCCTCTAGTTCCTTGAATGTACGCCAAATGGTATATTTTTTCATCTCTTTTAATTCTACGATTACTTCTGGAAAGACCCCCATCATGTACAAATATTCTTGAACACATGGAAAATTCATTAAGTGAAATCAGCTTTGAGTTCCCAGAACTTCAAAAAAGTTCATGGGTCTATTTTAAAGTAAGATGTCAGACAAACTGCAACGAAGTTCCCTAAACTGAAGCGTTAGGAGACTTAAGTACCTACTTGTACAAGACCGCATGAAGATTTATGAACAAGCTAACATGAAATCAAACTGTTTGTTTACCAAGAGTACGACTTTTTTTTATCTGATGATCGCAAAACAATTTTCAGTCCACATTAGGGATCATCCAAAAATTACGCAGCATATTTTTGACCAATTTTAGGCCCCCTCTCCCCTCGTAGCGTTTGTTGCTATACGATTATAACTTCTGATACCCCACCCCCCTGCTTTGCATGTGTAGATGTGAGTTTTTAAAAAAAATTCCAAGTAACCACTAGCAACATAAAGTTAAAATAAAGCAGTTCCCTAGGGGAAGTACAGGGGTTACTCAAAATAACTAGGATAGGCAAATTTTTGGTCAACTTTGGAGTGTTGTAACTTCGTCAAATATGATCCGATTTTAAATCTTCCAAGAGCATTTGACTGGAAAAATAATATTGTTTTACGTTGTAGCCACGGAAATAATCCTGGTCACCGGATACCGGAGATATTCCGGGTTTCCGGAGGGCTTGTCTAACTTGCTAAATTTTTGGTGAAATTTTATACATGATGCTGGTTAAATATAGGGGAAATGACGGCTTCGGCATGCCAGACTATTTTCGGCAACCCAAATTGAAACACTATTTCACTAGATTTTCTTACGAAAACGCTTCGCTGAATGCATGCAAACGATTCTTTATGCTTTCAGCTTCAATTTGACTAGATTTTTACCACTGAGAAAAAGCAATCTAGCAAGGTTTTCTTGAAATGAAACGCACGCACTACAAATTGTAGCTGATTTCGAGTTGCCGATAATAGAACAGCAGATTTACATGCAGTTCAAATGGAACGGTTGCCTAAGAAAAACTGGTTGCCGACAATACTCGCTCTCACTAGAGAAGATTGGAGCTTTGTAAAAGCGTTTCAAAACAGTTTTTGACAATTCTTTCGACTGAAATTGTAAGAGCAGCTGGCAGCAAGAGATTGTAAACAAACCAATACTGCATATGTGTGCGTTCCTTAGAGAAAAAGGCTATAGAAAGAAGGTTGCTGCTTAGGTTGCCGAGAATACGTAAATTCCCCTATATATATTTTTAGTAAACCAAACGAAAGAAGAACCATTTTTAAAGCGAATCATATGCTAAGAACTAAAATCGGCCTATAATCAACCGAGATATGGCCATTTCCCAGGAATCGGTTCTGGTGAAGGGTTCTGAATGCGGGCAGATAATTTAATCACTCAAAACATGCCGTGCGACAGCTCTTTCTTCATGGTTTCTCGTCAATAGACTTTCGATAATCTTTAAATGACCACATTGGCCACTCTCGGAACATCCAGTATGCCCCCGGGGAAACCTGGAGCAGGGGACAATTGCATTTTTACACCAAAACATGCCGTGCGACAGCTCATTCTTCATGGTTTTTCAAGAATAGATGAATAGAATAATGAATCATTGATCGCATTGGCCGCTCTTGGAATCACGGGATACCCCCGAGGGAACCTGTAGCAGGGGTCAATTGCGTTTATACACCAATACATGCCGTGCGACAGCTTTTTCTGCAAGTTTTTTCATGATAAGGCTTTTGATAGACTTTGAATGGATTAGTGACCACATTGGCCACTCTCGGGACCTCCGGTATGCCCCCGGGGGAACCTGGAGCAGAGGACAATTGCATTTTTACACCAAAACATGCCGTGCGACAGCTCATTCTTCATGGTTTTTCATGAATAGGCATTCATTAAACTTCAAATGGATCAGTGACCACATTGGCAGCTCTCGGAATCACGAGATACCCCCGGGGGAACCTGTATTAGGGGGCAATTGCGTTTTTACTCAAAAACATGCCGTGCGACAGCTCTTTCTTCATAGATTTTCATGAATATTCTTTCTATAGACTTAAAGTGAATCATTTACCACATTGGCCGCTCTTGGAACCACTAGGATGCCCCGAGAGAACCTGTAGCAGGGGACAATTTCGTTTTAACTCAAAAACGTGCCGTGCGACAGCTCTTTTTTCATGGATTTTCATGAATATTCTTTCTATAGACTTAAAGTGAATCATTGCGTTTCAATGATGTAAAAATGTAAAAATGCAATTGTCCTCTGCTCCAGGTTTTCCCTGGGGTATGCAGTCTTTCCATGAGCGGCCAATGTGATCTGAAGTAATATTTGGTGTAAAAATTGCTCAAATTGGTAATTATTATAATTTTTAGTATAGATATTAATGATATTAACTGTCCAGCGGACAGCTTCAAAGTAAAAAAAATAACAGTGTAACTTTAACGCATACACTCAATGACGTTTCACCGTTGTTGTTTATGTTTACTGCAGCTTTCATTTTTGCCTAGATTTTCGTTTTCGATAGCTCTGATCGATTTCGACATCGACTTTTCATGATAAAAACGGTACTGGACGTTCCCCCAGCAGCAAATTTTGCCAGTTGTAGGCTCATGGCAAATCGAGTGTAATACGACCACGGAACCATCACTCTGGGACTCCGTTTACAGGGGAGGCGTAGTCAGTCGATTACCGTTCCATCGGAGGACAGCACATTGGTTCGCAGACGATGAAGAATCTGTGGAAATTAATGACTATTTTCTGGGACAGAAGTGCGACCGATTATTTGCACTGAGATCAGCTAACAAATGATGCCGAATTTTTTAGAACATGGAGCGGATTTTGGTGGCGGTGGCCAGCAAGATCATCAAAGAATGACTTGCCTCTGGTGTGAAGTCCATTTTTTATTAAACGAATGTCGAATGTACACTTCAAACCAAAAATATTCAAAAACAAAAAAAAACAACTGTCAGACTAAGTATAAGATTCGCAAATATCACACATATTGAAATATTTAATATTTCCACCATCGATATTGATGCTGATACTTGGACCTGTCCTTCCCCTAGGCAGTTCCATGTCAAGTGACGAATCGGAAAAAACGCGACCTTCTCCGATTTGGATGAATCATTGCATAATTGTTCCGCCAATGATTCAAATTTTTGCTAAAATTTGGCCATTTTAAATCATGTAAAATTTTCAAAATAGCGTCTTTGAAATTTTAAAACTATTTTGCTAAAAACCTCTTAAATAAAGAAATAAAAAAAAATATTGCACTTAAACGACATTTAAGACGAATTTTAGCAAAAGTGTGCCAATAACAATTCATTGCGTAAAATTTCATACAAATCAAAGAAGGTTCAATTAAAAATTAAATTTTGTATCAGGCTTAAAGAGCCGTTCCATCCAAATTACAAATGGATCATACGGGACCTTCTCCGATTGGCAAGAAATTTTGCACATTTTTTTATGAACAGTCATTGACATTTTTGTTAAAATTCGTCCATTATGAATTTAGCAAAAAAAAATTACCAAATTAACGTGTTTGCTATTTCCAACACACCACAACTCTAAATACCGTCTGAGACAAAGTTGTTGGTGAAAATGATTTCAATGAAAAATATAGACGGTAAAAAATTTAGTAATTTTGGGTAAAAGTGAAAAAAAACCTTTGATACCTAAGTAACAAACAATACTCTAATTAATATGTTTTCTTTTTTTTATGAACAGCTCATTAAATATTTTAACTTATGTAAAGTTTGAAAACTTTTAGAAAATTGACCACAGATCAAAAAATTTTCTAGTTTTTTTAAACTTTTTTTGACAACTTTTCATCGTTCTTTATGACTTTTAAATTGTTTTTCATTTGGGATTGACGTTTTCAGGATATGATGTTTAGAATAATATCGATTACGTCATTATGAGTTTTGTTTATGCAAGGTTCAAAATGGTCAAATCTCAGAATGAACATAACCAAAAATTTTGCAATAATTTATTCAACATTCGACAAAGGCACGTCCGATCGATCCGTCATTTGACGTGAACTGCAAAATGGATAGTTAGCGGGCAATTATAGGGAAGTTCATCGCTTCTTAAGAAGTAAATATGTTTTGATTTTTTTCTAAAAATATTGGAAAAAGATATAAACATTCAAAAAATAATAATTTTTCTAAATTTTTAAAGAAAATTTACGTGCAAAAACATTTTTTATAAGTCATCGACCTTTCGGTTTTTCTGAGGGTCCATTTTTGTTTACATGATGGTATAGATAACATATTTTTACATGTTAATCCCAATATCCCAAATCAATCTGAATATGAAATATGTTCATTAAGGGCGCACATTAAATCTGGATAGTAATCTGTATGGGAGTCCAAAAGTCTCCATTTGTATTATTATTGCAATATGGTGTCCGAAACAAGTTTGGTTGACAACATTTTTTCATGTTTGCTCTGAAATGGGAACGAAATTTTTTAATTTATCAATTTCCAACGATCCAGAAGCTAATAATCGCTCTATGATATAAGTCAAGATCTTCAATTCCTTTAACGCATTTCAAATATTCAAGCACTGCAAGCCATCGTTGCGAAAATTCACGAAAATTCCACACACATCTTTCGTTCCAACCGGCGGGATGCTTGAAATTTCCCAATCATACCATCTAAGCTCCACTCGAGCACTTTCGGTAGCAAGGGGTGAAAACCTTTCAATATTTATCGATCTCTCGATAAAAAGATGGACCATCCAACCGAAGAGCATCCACCCTTGATAATGTAAACACAGCATCAAACTATAATTTACCGAAAGCACACGCTCACATTCCCCCTCCCCCCTTGACTCACACACTCACTCACCTGTGCTTCCCCAACTCGTTCGGCCAAAGTGCAGAACGGATTCTACCCCCGAACTCTTTAGTGCCCTTTTACGGACGGTTCACTTCCTCGTTTCCGTGCATAGAACGGTTGCTGCTGTGGCCACTGCTGCCATCGTTCATCGAGTGGCCCAGGGGAAGGTAGTTCAAGGATAACAAAACTCGAAACGTGACTGAACCGCATAATTTCGGAAGCAAATATTTGCGAACCCCCGGGTCTCCATTCCATCCGAAGTGGCGCGCTTGACGAAAGGGGGGCAGCAAATGTGTAACCGTACCAGAGGCAGAGAGTCCGGCTTCGGGTCGCGATGCTCCACAGTTGGCCAATAGTTCAGGTAGTTAGTTAAAAGGTTCAATCGATCGATATCGGTCGTTAAATATATTCAGCTCATGAATTTATCTCCCGGCTGCCCCAGAATGGCTACGACGAACGACACGTGAAGACCCCCGGTCCTTAAATGGACTCATATAGGCAATCAGCGTAGCCCAACGACAACGACGACGACGACGACAACGACGACGACGACGACGACGGACGAAGTGCGGTCCAATCAACCGAAAGTAGGTTATTTAAATTTTTAACTCAATTAGAGCCGAGGAAAAAGTTTTCCCTAGCTATTCTTAAATTGCATCCCAATGACCCACACGGTGAGGCTCATGGCCAAGTAAGGGTATGCCTGCCTTCTTTCGATGCCGGCCGAATTGACTTGGCGAGGAGGAATATTATTTATGGAGCGAGCTTATTGGCAATGCAGCAGAAGTAGGTACCCATATGGTACTTGGCGAGAGAGCACAAAGGGCACAAAGTGAAGAGAAAGAGTTCCCGCTTGTCCTGTCTTCTGATCTGACTTGTTGTTCCATAGAGGAGGCTCGCAGGCAGAAAAAGCTAGTGCAAACACTTTAAAACGTAACAATAAACAATATTTATAAACACGTTTCCAGTGTCGGAGAAAGCTTCCCCGAATCTCCCGGGAGGTTAGAAAGGGGAGCGGGAGAGGAGGTCAATCGCACGCTGGTGGTAAATTATGTGGCTATTGGCGTCGTGACTCAAAAGACCTCTTAACATCTTCCTCATGCTTTCTTTCAATCGTCGTCGTCGTCGTCGCAGTCCGTGTGCTCGTCGCTGCTCACGAGAGGGTCAATGTTGCATCGGAAAAAAGGTACGATCTTTAAAAATCGTAGGTACTGGTGGCCACGGTCGGACGCCAGCCAGCCAGCAGCAGCTGGAGCATTGTGTCGTGATGGTACTCCCCGTGACGATTCAGAAATACGCGGGTTTGCATCAGCAGCAGGCGTAGTGATCGTGTCCGAGCCAGCACAGCGTCCGTGTCGTCCCTACCGCTCCGGTAGACAATGAACGTGGACTTGACGGCCGAACTTTGCGGAGTGGTGCCGTACTGTGTGCAACGGGCGTTAGTGTAGTTTATTAGCTTATTGAAGTGGCGGTTCTTGCGGCTGCCTTGGGAGAAACCTTCCGCAATAGAGTTATAAAGTAGATCTAGGCAACCTGATAACAACCTCAAATGCGCTTCATTGTTCTTGTGATGGGGATATTTATGAATTCGACTGTTTACTTAAAGAACAAAGTGTTTCTTCATCATTGTCACTGGAGAAATTTAGACTTTACTGTGAGTAATAGCTATTGGTGACTTATTCTACCATCTGAATGGTTTGAATATTTGAATCAATCGAAATATATACCTCAGCCATCATCAGCTTAGCAATTTTGGATTTCTTATGTAATTGTATCTACTGCTTTGACCGTGGTAAAACAATTCTACTGGTATCAATTAGGGTGCCCTAAAACAGTTTTATTATTCTTCTCCGTTGAGCATTTCCACGCCAAATGACAAATCAATCCGAGTCGACCTTCTTCGATTTTCATGAAGCTTTGCAAAATTGTATGTTATGGGCAATCATTCACATCTGTGCTAAAATTCAGCCATTGTGGATCTTGCAAATGTTTTCAAAATAGCGTAATTGTAATTTTTCAATAAATCTTTGTACAAAAACGTCACTTATAGTTGAGACAAAGTTGTAAAGAAGAAAAAAGTATTTCTTGAAAAATTTACAAGGTAAAATTTTGTGTTTTGCAAAAGTTCAAAAAAAAAAGTGTTGAAACCTTATAAAACAAAAAAATTTCGTGTTCAATATTTATGCAAAATCTTAAATTATATGAAATATTGGACACAAAAAGATGGGAAAAAGTCGTAGAACATAAATTTTAAGACAATTTATACATTTTGTTGTTGTTTATATTTTTAGCAAAAGAAATGCAATTTTTGTAATTTTTGCACAGATTTTTTTTTAATCTCATATATTCATTTTTTTATGTTATTATTTTGGTGTTTTGCAATTTTGCACGTTGGTAAAGTGTAAGTGTCCGATGATTTCAATATTTTCAAAATGTTGCATTTTCATATACTTTTGAAAAGAATAGAAAATATAAATCTTGAATAGGAATATAAAGAGGACATTTAGATTGGAGTGATCCTTGAATAGGTCATATGTAACATTTTGTCTCAGTTGAGAAAATCGGCTAGGAACATGTTTGTACTTATTTTTTTTAACCGAATATGTACTTCTAAACGACACTTTTCAGCATTGACACACCACCTTGATAAAGATTCAAATTATGTTAGAAAATAGGGGCCTCCCTTAGCTCAGTCGGTAAAGGCGCAGCTACAAAGCAAGACCATGTTGGAGGTGGTTGGGTTCGATTCCCGGTCCGGTCTAGGAGTTTTTCAGGTTGGAAAATTTCTCGACTTTCCTGGGCATAGAAGTATGATTGGACTTGCCACACAATTATACCAATGCAAAAATGGTACAGGCATCGACAGTTCTCTATTAATAACTGTGGAAGTGCATCTAGAACACTAAGTTGAGAGCACGCAATAAGCTAATATGCGATGCGTAATAAGCTTGAAATGCAAAGAAGAAGAAGAAGTAAAAAATGAAATGATTTGAGAAAAAGAAGAAGAGAAGGAAGGATTAGCATTATCCATGGAAATTACTAATCCTTCTCTTTCTCATTATACAGGTATTCCACTAAGACGCCTACATTCATCGGGAAAAGTTAAGGGTTGTGTCAAAAACACGACCGCATTATTGACGTAGGACTACGAGAATATTGTTTTGCCCATTTTAATAATAATTATAAAATTATTGATCATTTAAATTTATTCTAAAATAAATAAACAATTGAAAATAAGCGACAAATGAATGAAATTTCCATATTTTGGAACTCAGCTCCTATCACATTCCAAATTAGGTTCCAATCATAAACAACCAATTTAACGGCGCCGGTGGTGTAGTGGTAAGCGTGATTACCTCTCACCCCAGCAGGCCTGGGTTCAATCCCAGTCGGCGCCGCCGGGATGTTCTGAGGCATAACATCTCTGATCACGCCTTCCTTCGGATGGGAAGTAAAGCCGTTGGTCCCCGGTTCATAAGTTGATGGGTCGATAGGTAGGGTTCAGGTGTGGGAGCTGCCTTCCTGGTACGTCGGTAGCATTGGTGCTCAGCACGGAAAACAAGATCGACGGAAAAAACAAACCAAAAGAATCATAAACAACCAATTTCCAGGTACCTACTGAATAATGTTTACATACATTATCTTCTTCTTCTTATTCTCTTTTCAAGCTTATTGCTTAGCACATATAAACTTATTGCAAGCTCTCAACATAGTGTTCAAAATGCACTTCCACAGTTATTAATTGAGAGCTTTCGAAACCAATACTAATGCATGAATTTGTATATTGTGTGGCAAGCACAATGATGCTCTATGCCCAGGGAAGTCGAGACAATTTCCAACCCGAAAGATTCCCTCGACCGGACCGGGAATCGAACCAGCCGCCTCCGGCTTGGTAATACCGTGCCTTTACAGACTAGGCCATGAGGCCCCGTTTATTTACAGTAACCGGAGTGTGAATTAGTTGTTAATCGCACCATATTACGACATTTTGATGTTGCAAAATTATGACCGATCAACTGAATTTCATTTTACTTTGTGCTTTATCTGGGTTCACACAAAAATCTTTCAAATAGCAAACACTGTAATTACGAAAATATTATGTTATTATTAAATAATAATAATAATAATAATCATAACGATATATTGTCCACCTAATTTTCATTTTACTTTCTTGTCAATTCTGCGTCTTCTCTATTCAGCTTTATTCACTTTTAGTTTGATCCGAACTTGTTTTTCCATTTGACCTGCTGTTCTTTCGACCTCATGTCAAATTGCCGTTTTGTATTTTGAACTTTTGGCAAAAAATACCATGCTCACTAGAAGTCAACATTCAGATTCACTCATCCAAATTTTCATAGCTTACTGAAAATATCCGTGACGACTCTAGGAGCACTGTAAACCGGGAATATTTCCTGCACTATAGTGAGGCAGAATAGAATTTATGGGTTTGTTGAATTGAACTACATACTAGTGACATCCTGTAAAACCATTTTAGTGTATTAGAGCATTTCCTTGCAAAAAAGCAAAAGAAAATTGAATTTCAAACTCGACCTTTTCCGAATTCCATGAACCTTGTGCATAACTGTTTGTTATGGTAAATCATTCAAATTTGTGAATCGTATCAATAGCATCAAAATTACGTATTCAATATTTTTCAACAAATCATATCTCAAAACTCCTCATCCCACTGCGACCTAGCAAGAAGTACAGTCGACTTGTTTCGCGCTCCGGTATTTCGGAAGTTTTGTCGGTATTCGGTTGGTTTAAATTATCAGTTTTTTCTCGCTTAGTGATTACTGGCATAGTACCCGGCTAAACAATTATCTGAAAGTGAGTTTTTTTCTGAGAAGAAAGTGTGTTTTCGGCATCATCGGAAGGAAAATTGTTTTTGCGATTGCCAATTCGCCAACCATTTTGCCATCGGTGCGTGATCACGCATACCGGCACACAGATCATCGTCATCGAGTGTCAGCATCTGCCTCCGCATTTTTACCGGTCATCCATCATCGTGTGTCCAGCTGAGTGCCGAGCCTAATACAAGCACACCACTACAAAGATCGCCCGCACACGCGCATCGAAGGTCACCCACGCTGCGCGTCGCTCCGCTGCTGCTGTGTAATCACTCGGTGGTAGTAGTATAGCAGATAAGTTTTTTTTTCCTGTTTCTTTCTTTCTCTCGCCCATCAGTTAAATTTAATTTTGTGTTTCTGTGTTTGTAGTTTTTTTCTGTTTATTCTGTCTGTGTGGTTTTAAGCATCGTTTCAGTGGTAGAGCGTTTACCGCTCCCACTAGTACGGCAAAATGGACGTCTCGTCAGAAGACGATATGGACATTTTGTCGGAAGATGACACCAGTTTGCCACTCGATGGCAAGAAAAGACGAAAACGTCCTGTCATTCATGGTTCGTCTCAGAAAAGCCCCCGATCGCGAGCCTATCCAGATGACTCGACTGGGCCATGGGTTGTCTACTTTCAGCCCAAAAACAAACCTTTGAACTTGATGCAAATTTCCACTGATCTGACGAAGCGATACTCAGCCGTGACCGAAATCACGAAGGTTAGGCATAATAAACTTCGTGTTGTCGTTTCTAACCTGAAGCAGGCTAACGAGATTGCTGCCTCCCAGCTCTTTACGATTGAGTACAGGGTTTACATACCAGCTCGTGATGTGGAGATCGAAGGTGTGGTCACCGAAGCGAGTCTGACCCCCGAGATCTTGGAGAAGCAGGCGGTTGGCCGTTTCAAGAACCCCTTGCTCCCCCCGGTGAAGATACTGGATGTCCAAAAACTGGGCTCAGTATCTGTCAGCGAGGGTAAAAAGAGTTTTACCCCCACAGACTCGTTCCGTGTGACCTTTTCTGGTTCAGCCCTTCCTCACTACATCGAGCTGGGAAAACTTCGACTACCTGTGCGCTTGTTCGTTCCCCGGGTCATGAACTGCCAAAACTGTAAGCAGTTGGGACATACGGCGTCCCACTGTGGCAGCAAGGCACGCTGTTCCAAATGCGGAGAGAAGCACGAGGATGGCGCCTGCACAGTCACTGCACCAAAATGCGTGTACTGTAAGGGAACTCCTCATGGTCTCTCGTCATGCCCGGTGTACAAACAACGCGGGGAAAAACTAGAGCGCTCTCTTAAAGAACGTTCCAGGCGGTCTTTTGCAGAAATGCTTAAGACAGCCAAGCCATCGACCAACGAAACAAATCCCTTCGCTCTTTTGTCAGATGACGAGTCTGGCTCTGACTTGGCTGAGGAGGGAGTTTCTTTCAGTTTTCCGGAAGGTTCTGCCCGGAAACGAAAACGCATCCGTTCGCGGAAAGTTGCAGATCAAGAACCCCAAATCAGCTTGCCCAAATCAAGGAGTGGTGGAAAAAAGGAGACTTCTACTCCTCCTGGATTCCGCAGAACTGATTATACCCAGGATTTTCCACCTCTCCCGGGGACATCCAAAACCCCCGATGCCCCAATTTTCAGAACACAAGCCCCTTCTTCATCTGGGTTGTTCTCATTTGATAACATTGTGGACAGTATCCTCAATTACCTCGATATTTCTGATCCTCTGAAAAGCATTGTTCTGGCAATGCTTCCTACTGTGAAAACCCTCTTGAAGCAGTTGACATTGAAGTGGCCCCTCCTTGCAGCAATCATCTCCTTCGATGGATAATTTTCCAAACGAGGTCGGGGATTTGATCACTGTTCTACAGTGGAATTGTCGAAGTCTTATTCCTAAGATAGAATCGTTTAAGTTTTTGGTTCACAATAATGATTGTGATGCATTTGCTCTATGTGAAACTTGGCTCTCTTCAGATATCGATCTTCCTTTTCATGATTTTAACATTATTCGACTGGATCGTGAGGATTCGCGTGGAGGAGGAGTACTTTTGGGGATCAAAAAGTGCCATTCCTTCTATAGAGTGAATCTTCCACAATTTCCAGGTATTGAAGTTGTCGCATGTCAGGCTTTTGTTAAAGGCAAGAGCCTTTGTATTGCTTCTGTGTATATTCCTCCCCGAGTTTCGATTAGTCAAAAACAACTTTCAGATATCTGTTCAGTTCTTCCTACTCCACGGTTGATTATGGGAGATTTTAATTCCCACGGTACAGGCTGGGGGGAACTGTATGATGACAACCGTTCTACTTTGATATATGACCTCTGTGATAACTTCAATATGACAATTCTTAACAATGGAGAAGTAACACGTCTGGCTGGTCCATCCTCAAATGGAAGTAGATTAGACCTCACACTTTGCTCTAATTCATTATCGTTGGATTGCACGTGGAATGTGATCCAGGATCCCCACGGTAGTGATCACTTGCCGATCGGCATTTCGATTGCCAGTGGGTTCAATTCGTCGGAATCCGTTAACGTCGCGTACGACCTCACCCGTAATATCGATTGGACAACGTTCAAGACCGCGATAGATGAAGCCGTGTCGTCGGTAGAAGAGCTTCCACCGTTGGAGGAATATAACTTCCTCTCCAATCTGATCTTGGACAGCGCGCTTCGAGCTCAAACTCGGCCGGTTCCAGGATCGTCTTTTCGTAGGAAACCTCCTACCCCTTGGTGGGACCAGCAATGCACTGAGGTTTATCGTAAAAAGTCCGACGCGTTTAAGCTTTTCCGGAAACGCGGAACACCCGAGTATTTCGAAGCGTACTCGACTCTTGAACACGAACTCAAGAGCCTCATCAAAGCCAAGAAACACGGATACTGGCGGCAATTCGTGGACGGTTTATCGCGCGAAACGTCGATGAATACGCTTTGGAACACGGCGCGAAGGATGCGTAACCGGTCTTCAAACAACGAGAGCGAGGAGTACTCGGATCGGTGGATTCTCAAGTTCGCGCGAAAAGTATGTCCTGATTCCGTGCCGGCACAGATGATTCCTCGCGAAACGACGAATTCGGTAGACGAGATCAGCCAGCCTTTTTCAATGCTAGAGCTCTCACTCGCGCTCCTTTCGTGTCGCAATTCGGCTCCGGGGGCTGATAGGATCAAGTTCGACTTGTTGAAGAACCTCCCAGACGTCGCTAAGAGGCGCATGTTGAACTTGTTTTGTCAGTTCCTGGAGTTTAATATTGTTCCAGATGATTGGAGGCGAGTGAGAGTTATAGCCATTAAAAAGCCTGGAAAACCCGCGTCAGATCATAACTCGTATCGTCCCATCGCGATGTTATCGTGCATTCGAAAATTGTTGGAGAAAATGATCCTTTTTCGCCTCGACAAATGGGTTGAGACGAACCACCTACTCTCAGATACTCAATTTGGTTTCCGTAGGGGTAAGGGAACGAACGACTGTCTCGCGTTGCTTTCCACAGAAATCCAGTTGGCTTTTGCTAAAAAAGAGCAAATGGCTTCTGTGTTCTTGGATATTAAGGGGGCTTTTGATTCAGTATCGGTTGAAGTCCTTTCAGACAAACTCCACGCTTGTGGCCTTTCCCCATTAATTAATAACTTTTTGTACAATTTGCTGTCAGAGAAACATATGAGCTTTTCTCATGGAAACTCTACAGCTTCTCGATTTAGTTACATGGGTCTCCCCCAGGGCTCATGTTTAAGCCCCCTTTTGTACAATTTCTATGTCAGAGAAATTGACAATTGTCTAAGTGACAACTGCACGTTGAGACAACTTGCAGATGATGGCGTAGTGTCTACGACAGGGCCCAAAGGGGTCAACCTGCAAGGACCCTTACAGGATACCTTAGACAATTTGTCTACTTGGGCTATCCAGCTAGGTATCGAATTCTCCACGGAGAAAACTGAGTTGGTCGTTTTTTCTAGGAAGCATAGCCCAGCACAACCAAAGCTTCAACTTTTGGGTAAACCGATCACTCATTCCATGTCTTTCAAATATCTTGGGGTCTGGTTCGATTCCAAATGCACCTGGAGATCCCACATTGAGTATCTGAGACGAAAATGCCAACAAAGGATCAATTTTCTCCGAACAATTACCGGAACGTGGTGGGGAGCTCATCCGCAAGATCTTCTAACGTTGTACCGGACAACGATTTTATCGGTTTTAGAGTACGGTAGTTTTTGCTTCCAGTCGGCGGCTAAAACTCACATCATCAAACTGGAACGTATCCAGTATCGTTGTCTTCGTATCGCGTTAGGATGCATGCACTCGACTCATACGATGAGTCTCGAAGTGTTGGCGGGCATGTTGCCACTATCGGATCGGTTTTCGGAATTGTCCCTCAGGCTCCTCACCCGTTGTGAAGTTATGAACCCACTGGTAATCGAAAACTTTGAGAAGCTTCTTGAGCTAAACCCTCAAACTCGTTTTATGTCATTGTACTACGTGTACATAACTCAGGATGTCAGCCCTTCACAGCATAATCCTCATCGTGTATGCTTCTCCGACTTCGGCAATTCAGTTAGTTTTGATTTATCCATGACGCGGGAGATTCGTGGGATCCCAGAACATCATCGTTCCATGATTGTTCCGTCAATTTACGCTGCAAAGTTTGGCCAAGTTGATTCCGCAAGATCGTTCTTCACAGATGGATCACTAATAGAGTCGTCCGTTGGTTTTGGTATTTTTAACGAATTTCATAGCGCCTCTCGAATGCTTCAAGCTCCTTGTTCCGTATATGTTGCTGAACTGGCGGCAATATACAATACGCTAGAAACGATCGCCTCACTTGCACCAGATCACTATTTTATTTTTACGGATAGTCTCAGTTCTGTCGAGGCTATTCGCTCCATGAGGCCGGTAAAGCACTCCTCGTATTTTCTCATGAAAATACGAGAGCTTCTGAGTGCTTTATCTTTAAGATCTTTTGTCATCACCTTTGCATGGGTCCCATCTCATTGCTCGATTCCGGGCAATGAGAAGGCGGACTCACTTGCTAAGGTGGGCGCTATGCAAGGCGATATTTACGATCGACAAATCGCCTACAATGAATTTTTCTTCATTTATCGTCAACAGTAGCTCGCCAGCTGGCAAAATAAATGGAGTGAAGGAAGTTTGGGACGATGGCTATTCTCGATCATTCCTAAGGTGTCGAAGAGTCCTTGGTTCAAGGGGTTGGATGTGGGTCGAGACTTCATTCGTCTGATGTCTCGCCTCATGTCCAATCACTATTCGTTAAACGCTCACTTGTTTCGTGTTGGGCTGGGAGACAGCAATCTCTGTGAATGTGGACAAGGTTACCAAGACGCCGATCACATCCTTTGGTCTTGTGCTGAGCATCGTGGAGTCAGATCTGAGCTATGCGATTCCCTTCGGGCTCGAGGTAGACAACCTAATGTTCCAGTTCGGGATATTTTGGCTAGACGTGATCTGGAGTTTATGAAACTCATATATGTTTACTTTAAGAATACTAACCTTAGATTGTAAGTTTGATTAACCTTGTGTTTAGTTTGTGTATTGTGCGTGTAGTTTTTTTTTATGTTTGTCTTCAAGATGAATAGAAATAAGTTCATGTTTTAGGATTAATTAAATATTTGTATAATAAATCATATTTCAAACCTCCTTCTCCCTTTCCCCATCCAAAAAATTGTAAATCTCCACTAACCTCGAGACGACCGCGAGTAATCGGTTCAATTCCTTTAACTCTAGATTTAAGACATGAATCATGTATAATGCAAATGATAACTCGGCTCTGTAAAGTTTATTCGATTGAGCCTGTACAAATAAATTAATAAAAAAAAAAAAAAAAAAAAAAAAAAAAAAATTAATAAAAAAAAAAAAAAAAAAAAAAAAAAAATATCTCAAAACTATCACTTAAGGCTTGTTCGTGAAAAAATCTGGACACCCCTAAACACATACATCTCCTGAAATATCTCATCAACGAGTAAACTATTTTCCAGAGTGGTGGACGTATGTCTGTTCTTTCTGAAAATACCACCTTTGTTTACATTAAAAGAGCTTAGTCGAAAATGGCGTCGAATGAAGAGTAAGTTCAAAGAGCAATTGTATGCAGCCGCAATGAAAACCAGGATCTCTCGATCAGAAAACTTGCCAAAAAGCTTAGTTTTCCTGCAAACACTGTTCACAGCAAGTTAAAACCGTTTGATACTCGTATCAGCTAGTAAGACGGGAAGCGGAACAAAAACGGATTTGAGGAACCACCCGAAAGACATGCAGGTGAAACAAATATTACGGAGGAAGCCAGATCTTTCGGTACGTACTGTTGCTCGTAAAATAAAAATATCGTCAATTTTCGTGCAAACTTCGAAGCATTCAAGGTGAAAACTGTGCTGAACCGCAATCATGAGCATTATGTGGCGACCAAAACACGTGATCGTAAGTTGTATCGTGTATCGAAATGAAGCGAATGGAGTCCATGATGTACCGAAGGAGGAGAATCCACCTAACTACCTGGATCAAGGTCCTATCGAGCGATAGAAAGCTCTCCCTGTGCAAACAACAAGCACATCTCGAAAATGTTGGAGAAAATCAGCACAATCGGTTGCAGAAAGGTCTGTACTAGCTCTCATGGCTGGATTAAACTCAAAAGTTTGTTAATTTTTGATGCAGGCTCATTAAGTAATGATAAGTTGTTTCAATGCATCTTTGGCACAAATAAAAAAAAATATCCTGGATTAAATTGAAGCTATTTTGTTAAACTTATGATGTAGGAAAAAATAATTGGTGTCAGCTAAAATAATAATGTAAAAAAAAAATTAAGTGCTTTTGGTAAAAAGTCCAAAATAGCGTAAAAACTTAATTAAAAAAATATTTTATAAAGATTTTCCTGCGAAAATTCTTCTGAAAAAATTCAAGATGGTGGCTTAAAAATTAACGAAAATATTGAACAACAACTATTGGACAAATTGCCACTGGAATCTAAACGAAACTTTTTTTGGGGAGAGCTTCTAGAGAAGTCTAAAAAAAATCTGGAGAAAGTTACAAGAAGCTTCCGGAGGATGCTGACAGAATCTGTCAGGAGATAAACTTTCAAGAAAAGTTGGAAGAAATTTCCAGGGGAAGCCTGAAAGAGCATTCGGGGAAAGTCAGAAGAAACTTTTAGCGAAAGTTTAGGGAACAAATATATCGTTTCAGTTTGGCAGTCTGGCAATCACTCATCCGAAAAAAATAATTTATTATAATTTATCCCTACGTTACGGCATTGATTAGGGCCTTCTTTAGGGGAAACTGGGGGAATTTTATTTTAAACAACTATTGTTTCTCATTTCATAAATTACTGTACTCAAAATTGTTGGATATGTTCTTTGTCTAGAAACTCTTTGAAGTCCATATAAAAATACTTAACTAAGATTTCAAAAATTTACGCCCAAAAATCAAAGTCAAAATCGATAAAAATAAACTCACATTCTGTACTTATAAAAAAGTTTAACAGTTGACTCCCCAAGTAACCAAAAGTTCTGATAAAAGGCTTTTTGTGGCTTAAGCAGCTTGGTTGAAGGTGGTCTATAGAATTCTAAACAGCCTTAGTTTTAAGTCGTTATAAGCACTTGAAAGTTCCGGTACCATAATTGAAGAGCATTCTAAGCAGCTTCTGGCGGAACTTGAACGGAACTTTTAGAAAATAAATTAAAAAAGGTTTTTGTCCTCTACACCAATTCTGTATTCAGTTCGCACTTTTATGAAAGTTATTTCTAAAGGCAGGTATTACAGTGTATTGATTTATCAGCATTAGTAGTAGAATTGGAGCTATTTGAAGAATTAAACCCAGTCCTTCTGCGTGAGAGCCATAACACGAACCGCTACGTTATCTGAGATATATTAAAGTGAGCTGTTGTCCCGCCTACTGTTGGAGTTTTCAGTGCCAGCTGAGTGACTTGAATATGAAACACATCACCTTGATGAATTTTAAATTGGTGTTTTCCCGCATGGTATTCCATTACACTTGTGGTGCAGTGGACAGCAGTCGTAGATCGCATGCCGAATACACGGGTTTGAATTCAGAAAATTACTCTTATTTTTTATGTTTGGGTAGAATGTTGATGCATTGCATAAATATAAGAATTATGATTTATTCGGGCCACTGATCATTTCATATTTACGTACATTAAATTTTGTAACTTATAAAGACTTGCGCGGATTGCTTCATGTGGCTTGAAAGTTCTGTCAGAACTTTATTTGAACTTTATGGAACTTGAAAGTTCTGTCGGTACTTTGTTCAAACTTAATGGAACTTGAAAGTTCTGTTGGAACTTTATTTGCACTTTTTTTTTTTTTATTAATTTATTTGATAAGGCTCAACCGAATTAACTTTACAGAGCCGAGGATTCTTGGTCACTTTACAATACATCTTAAAACTTTAGTCAAAAGGTACAACACAATAAACACTTTATCGTCCGCTATCCAAAACGCCTCCTCCATCAGAACTGGAGCCGCTTCCAGTAGTTTCATTGTATGGAAAATTGTAGTACGCCAACGAGGGTCAGAGCGCGTCCATTGCAACAATGGACGCAAAACGTGGTCAGCACTCACACACTCATCACGAAACGGTTGCTTTCCAAAGTCGACGACGCATCGACCGAAAGAACTGCTGATGAAGAACAATGTGGAGGACCACACAATGGTTGCTGCCGAGAAAACAGACGATCGCGTAGCACACATCGAGAGTGGCCTGCTTTTGTCGACAGCCGAGTGAACACTGATTTGCACTTTATGGAACTTAAAGGTTTGGTCGGAACTTTATTTGAACTTTATGGAACTTGGAAGTGATTTTAATCGTTGAATGCGGAACTTTTGGTTACTTGGGTCACATTTTGAACAATAAGAAAATTTTATAATTACGTCAAGAGTTGAACCCTAACATAACGTTACGGCAAAACAAACTCCAGTACGTTCAGGACCATTGAAGCTTCACATGAAGTCCCCCAAATTCATTTTTCAAGTGCTTTCAACCCGCCTTCATAGACTGTCAACTGGCCAGACTTCATAGTTCTCCAGACCTAAATGATACATATTTCAGACAAGCAATTTATCACATCATTCAAGTAGTTTAAAATGTCGTTCCCTATCACTCTAACTTTACCATGGAACAGTATTTAAAGATATGTTCTTCTAGAACCTACAGAATATAAAGCTTCATCTATTCTCTTCCCAAAAATGTTGCATTATCTTACTAATTTTCTTAAATTTTTTGATGCGAAGTCAACCAAAACTGATCGACCATGTGATTATAGGGTGTCCCAGAAAGTATAAGCACACTTTCAACTCACCGCCATTTCTACCCCGATGAAGTTTATCAGCTGTTCAGCAATGTGGTTTTTTGTTAACTTATTGCTCAACAAGTTTGTGTACGCAAAGTGCATTTTTTAAAGTCATCCTACCTATCAGTAATGAAGTTGGCAAAAATGGAGGAAGTAAGTATCGGAGCAGTCCAAACCGCCATTCGAAGTACTATGAAAAAGTTACTGTCTGGCCGTAAACCGGGAGCGGTGGACCAAAAACTGGACCAAAAGATCACCTAAGCTTTCGTCTCTGTTCGAGATTTGGTAAAAAAAAAACGGAGAACATCGAAGAGTAACGTCCAGCGTGCCAAGGCAAGAAATGGGCTGAAAACGTTAAAGAAGCAGAAGAAGCAGAAATGGAGTAAGGAACAAGCCGTATTAGGCAAACTGAGGGCTCAAAAGCTATATCATAGCCTGCTGTGTGGAAAATTGGCGTGTGTTATCATGGACAATGAAACATACGTCAAATATGACTACAAGACGCTTCCGGGAGACCAATACTACACAATCCGTGATGGTCAGGAAGTTGACGATGCCGATAAGTCAATCAAGTAAGAAGGCCATGGTTTGGCTAGTGATATGTGAGTGTGGCAAGTTGTGACGAAGAAGACGATTAACACTAAAATTTTCGTTCGGGAGTGTTTGATTAGGCATCTGTGGCCCATGATCCGTCCACATGATGGCCCATTATGGTCTGATTTGGTGTGAATGCAGTACTTGAAAGACAGGGTAGCTTGTAACAAAGCAAATAAAGTGCAATACGTGTCAAAAGAGATGAACTCTACGAATTGTCCAGGGGCCCGGCCAATCGAAACTTTTTGGGCCCGTACCAAGGAATATCTACGGAAACACTTTACGGCAACGAATTTAAAAAAAAAAAACTTTACAAAACTGGACAAAATTATCGCCAAGGAACCTGTGCTGAAGCTCATGGGTGGCGTCACATCAAAAGTTCGCTCCTTGGCATACATTTAAAGGAACTGCAGATTATGTTCATCCAATTGAAAGAGAATACTATAGAGATCATATATATATATATGTGTGTGTATTCCCTCTAACCCCCACTGGCCGGCTGTGTAATGATGGAAGAACTCTCTCTACAATGTCGCATTTATGGTCATTGTAGACAGCTTTGGTCCGGGAGTTAGAAAGTGATAGCTCTATTGCAGATCCAGCAATCCATTTCAGAATGTCTGGAGAGTCACGCCCATTCCGAGGCTACTTTCACTTACAATAAGCCCCGCATGTATGTTGTCTGAGAGTTACATAATTACCAAATCAACGGATGCAGCCAGCAACAAGCACACTCACCGCATTGCAGGGACTCCACGAGCGATTTAAACGGTTGTGTACTACTGTGGTAACTACGGTTGTGGTAGTGCACCGGTTCACACGGGCTCCCGGAATTCTACCACTACTATGCGGGCAGTCTGATGGTCATCGGTAGGAGAGTGTAGAAAACTGGGAGAATAGTCAGTAGAAATAGATCCGTCGTCGCGATCAGTGACAAGGGGCAAACCCTTGTTATCGTTTTTTTAATTGTTTACTGTTAGCCTTAAGAATAAATGTACGAGTGAATAAATAATGTAGTGTCGTTTGTTAAGCTTAAATAAATTCGTGTATTGTGTGAAGAGTGTGTTTGATTGCTGCATGTGAAGAAGGATCTGCCGATGACAAGGATACAGGAAGGATAAGGACAGGAAGGATAAGGATCAAGGAAGCAAAGGACGATTCGTTCAAGAAGGAGGTACGTTTTCTGGTGAAGGTCGTGTGGAGGTCGAAACCAAATCGGTCGGACAGGTCTCCGACATATGTATTACCTCAATCAATTGGATATTAGTATTACACACACACTTCCAACTTCAAAATGTTCTTTTGAATCCTGGCACGTATTAAGTTTGTTTTTTTTTTTACTTGTAGAAAGTATTTGGACTAGTCTCGCAATGTTAATTTAACCCTAAAATCCATTGGGTTCTGTAGTTCCGAATACAAATTTTCGTGCACTGCCATGCTTGGGAGGGTGTTCGCGTCTAGTGCTTTCCACAGGAACCGTTCGTGGCCACCAGTTACACCCCGTCCAGTCTTGGGCGTATCCAGCGAGACATTTTTTTAAGATTAGTCGCAATCTCCGACACCGGCCTTGCTGATTCACGGCAACGTCTGCCACCGAATCCCCACCAAAACTCGCAACGGACACATTATCAGCACTTTCCTGGGCTAATTCACCAACCGGACCGGGTTAAAACTCATCCACGCTGACGAATCTCTCAATAGAACTACACGCCGAAAGTGTGGCATCTGAAATCGGAGAACCGGGCTCCCGGGAGGCAATGAAACCGACACCAAACAATGGAACTGAAGCTACGACGTAGATTTTTGAGGTTAAATTCAATGTCATCCGAATCACTCAAGGCGGATCTTTTTTTTTTCTTGCTGCTTTCTTTTGTCACTGCATGTTTCTATTTTTCACTTGCTATATTCTTATCATTTTTAAATCAAATTTGGCTTCACAACTGGACGCCTCAACACAAGAAAAACACGATATATCACTAAATGATAACTTTATGAACACTTGAAACTAAATTTCAGCACACAAACGAACAAATTCAATGCAAAAAGAGTTTAATTCGCTGACGAAAAATAAGCAGCAAAAGAAAAACACTACAGCTTTCAAGCGCGGCCTACTGCGATCATCGCAGCAGCATTACACATGTGATCATTCTACAAAAGAGAACATATATTTGTATGATATAAAAATTTGAGTTCATTATCAAAACGTTGTTTTATTTCAATGACAAACTGTGCATATTCTTTCTAGGACACCCTATATTTGCATTCAGAAAGTGTAATCCGTCAAAATGATTTAAAATCACAATCGTTGCATACCAAAAAGCTCTTAGAGCTGAACATAATCTGGTTTAGTAACTAGACACTGTCCATGCTGATATCATTTCAAGAACATTGCCCGTGTTTAGAATGATACTTGCTACTTCTGTTACATAGAAAGCGAAAGTTCGGAGCATCTGTGATACTTGATAGTGGTTGTTTACAGCTGAGTAAGATTTGGTCTGCTTATCCTGGATGGGTGATTGGGTTCATTAATCACATCACACTCGACTGGTATCGAGGCAACTAGCTGATCACTCAATTAATGGTGGTTGACTTGCATGAGGCATACAACCCACAGGGATAAACTACAAAGGTTCTAAACCATGGACGCAGTAGTTAAACTACCCTAACAACAAAAAAGTGCAACAATTCGATACCCAACAAACAATTCTGGCTGCAGAACAGCTTATATAGGCAAACACTGCTCTGCAGCTACAATTGTTTGTTGGATAGTTAGTGTTAGTACTACTCTGCCCTTCCTGCCCTTCCTCATCAGAACATGCAATTACCGATATACCCTAATGAAATTTGTATGGTTTTTTTGCTTAACCACGTCCAAACCATTTGTGGAATAGTTCTATAATTTGAGTTATGGTTTATTAGGGTAGCCTCTCTATATAGTTAAAAGAGCGAAATATAGTGCCAATCAAGCAATCAGAGAAATCAACAAATAGATCTTATTATTTCGAATTTGATTCCAAAATATTTATAAAACTAACTTTCCATAATAAAATAAATCAACCCTTCATCTTCGGAACATTATGGTTATAACCGACTCAGGTTCCTAAATTTCCAATGCCCATACGGCACCAGCAAATGACCACCTCACGCTTCCATAAATAATCATTTGGATACTCATAATCGTGATGATGATGGCGATGATCATCGCAGAATACATCATTTGTGATTACACACGCGCTCTTGCCCACATTGGACTCCATCCCGAAAAAAAAGAGAGCCACATTTTATGTGCTTCAGAAAATAGTGTGCTATTTCTTAGAGTGCTAAGCTCTCACCTCACACCACGTAAAGGCACCTTCGATCACGTTGCACGTTAGGCATGGACCCATATGGGCATCCACAACTTCCCGACAGCACGGAAAGTACCTCAACCAGCGCGCGTACAGTTATCTTAAACGGATTACGTTCATTAATTTTATTTGGAGTCTATTTACGAGATGGCCAATTTTGGGTTGACTCTACCGTCGCCGCCGCCAACGACGACGTGTGTGGCAATGGCGCAATAACGATGCATGGGGAGAAATGGCTTTCGGTCTTCTCACTTTCTGTCCCTCTGGCTCTTCCCTTCCCCTGCTGAATGATTCGATTCATGTGATTCCATCCCGCGATAAAGCACAGCATTTTTCAGAACCGAAAAGTATTTTTCATTTTGACAAATCAACTGTGTGGTACTTTTCCTCGATCTGGTTTTGGTGGTTGGATAATTTATGTACCAAGAATGAAAAATCACATCGATTGGATTCGGCCAACGATGGGTTCGTTCGTTAGAACGTAAACTAAATTTTCAATGAATGTTCAAAAAAATTTAAAATTCATGTCCAGTCGTCATTTCCTCCCCCGTGACAAACAATGCTTACGCGAGCGCCATTCATCGCTCTAGCGGTGGTGTCGTCGCCGTTCTCGACAAGGCAGTAAACGAACAGGGCGAGACAAAACGCTCCATTTCCAACATTAATATCCATAAAATTAATTCAAATATTCTCCCGGAATCACCAGCCTAGTGGTGAAGGAAATATTTCCTCGACGAAATATTTACGACCTACTCTTTCCCTGTCATTTTCCGAAAAGCAGCAGCAAGATGGTGGCAAAATGACAAGTGTGTTGTTGTACCGTTTGCGTGTGCGAGTGTCGATTTTCGCCGATTCGTAAGCGCTAGCTCTTTCCTTTATTTCAACTGGAATGACTAATGTCCGGGTCAGAAAAACTGTGGTTTACATTCGATTTTCGTGATCAATTCGATAAAGAGGAAGACAACTTCTGTAAAATTGACCTATTTAGTTTGACTACCCCGTAGCCGGTCTCGAACTACTGAGGAAAAAGTATTTCCATCCAATTGCCCCGCTCGGGAAATCTAATCAAAGTGACTGGCAAACAAATTCCCTGCACACGCCCTCCAAATCAAGAACGTCATCGCCGTCGCCGCCGTTTCATGCTGCTCGTTAGCAATATGGAAAGAAATGTAATTCATATAACTGCATAATATACCAACGAGAAACGGAACGGAATGGAAACAAATGTGGCACAATCATGCAAAGGCCATTACTCGTGGCTGCACATATCATCAATAATGTTCAGCAAATTAGTTCGATAAAATCTGTTTAAAGTCAATGATTTGCCTGTTTTTTTCGCAGTCAACTGATGGGGAATATGGATTAAGTTGACATGGCTTGTTGAAAATGTGAAGCCTGATGATGATGGTTGTGAGTAATTCAAGCGTTATTATTGCCTAGTTCACCCACAAGACTGCAGGGGAACATTCAGAGGATTTGTAGAAGACATTCTGAAAAATGTCTATAAGGGAGATCAGTTGGGGGGTTTTTCAGATTTTGGCATAGAGTTTGCTGTCTTTCAGGAAACACAACAAGGCCGATTTGGATGTGAGATCACCGCTAAGATTTTTTTTTTAACTTTCTTGTAGAGATTTTTAGAACTAAGAACGTTCCTCCCCCGGGCCGGCTATTTTTAAGTAGTTTCTGCTAAAGAATATGATTTAATACTCGTATGAATGATTTAAGCGTGCTTTAGTTCAATTTCAGTTTTAACCCAATTGAAACGTTGGTGTCCTTTTGGAACACGATAAGAGGAATTTGCATATTTTTTTTTTCGTTTATTGTTTAAATCATCAATAATATCAATAACAAAAATCAACGAAACAATCACAAAATTGCATAAAAACACAACTTTTACTCAACACACGCACTTAGAAAAAAATCATGTAAATTAAGGTGCTCTGGGACTGACATATACCAATTTTGACATAAAATTTAGTCATAACAGACGTAAAATTCAACTCAATAAACGTACTTTTCGTCGAGTAACGAACTTTTCAGTCGCGGAGCACTTAATTTTACATGAAATATTTGTTTACGTCTGATCCTTTATTTTTTTTTTTTTTTTTTTTCTTTGGTTTGTTTTCCGTCGATCTTGTTTTCCGTGCTGAGCACCAATGCTACCGACGCCAGGAAGGCAGCTCCCACACCTGGACCCTACCTGTCGACCCATCAACTCATGAACCGGGGACCAACGGCTTTACTTGCCTTCCGAAGGAAGACGTGATCAGAGATGTTATGCCTCAGAACATCCCGGCGGCGCCGACTGGGATTGAACCCAGGCCTGCTGGAGTGAGAGGTAATCACGCTTACCACTACACCACCGGCACCGCTGACTGATCCTTTATGTCAAAGATGGATTCCGTGAAAAAAATGTTATTTCTAAGTGTGCAGATAAACATATTTTGTAATTTTCAACTACAAACTGGAACAGGTTTTTAAATATAAAATTAACCGTTTATCGATCAGTTATTGTATGGTTTGAATCACTGGAGTTCACGGTTTGTCAGGTGATATCGTGGAGAATGATACGGACCCGTCTGCCATGTGCAAAATGTATACAATTTGAATGTGTTGGACGAATTCCGGTTCATTTTCTACCATTTCTGAATCAAGTGCAATTTTAATTCATAATGCATGAATCTGCACCATCGGACAACGACCATGGTTGGAATTGGTGAGTTTATTCCAGTTGAAGATCATTCTTAAACATTTGTTATCATAGATCTTGATTTCTTGATTTTGGGAGTTTTTGAGGTTGACCTTTGGCTGATCGGAGTGTGTGATTGGGCTATTTGATAAAGGTTCTTGGCAGGAGATAGTGAAAATTGTATGGAAGCATCGTTTTTCATATCAGATTATCGTGTAGCTTTAGAATTAACATCACAATGTGGAATTAAATTATTTAAGTTTATAAAATATCTCCTTAATAAACAAGTAACAATGATAACAAATTTTTTAATAAAACAGCAAAAAAGGTTATCTTCCATTTGATTCCACTTAATTAATTTTGGTATCCATGACAGATACGTATTTTGTCTACAATGTGCAGTCTTAATCAGTGTCATTCCCACTAAAGAACTTATTCAGAATGTCAAATATGAATATCCGTTGCAGAAGTATCCTCCTATCCGCCAATGTGAAAAGGTCAATCAAAACACAGCGATTCTCGTATGGGGGAAGAACAACCGGGTTATTGCAGGGTAACAGTCGTACAGCGTATCTAACAAAGCTTTTCTGAATCTTTTCAATGCGAAAGCAAAGACTTTGGCGGTTGTTGCTACTATGTGATCGGTAAAGCTTGCAGTCAAGAATAACACCCAGATCCTTGATTTATGACACTCGGTTAACATTTGAAGAAAACATCTTGTACTCGAAAATTGCAGTTATCCTCGATCGGTTGAATGAAATAACGTTACATTTGCGAATGTTCACTTCCATTCCGTTCAATGAGCACCACTCAAGAAGAGAGTCGATGTTCAATTGGAGAGCACAACAATCCACCATAAAGGTGATTATACGAAAGAACTGCAGGTCATCAGCGAACATATACTTCGGTGATTTGATGAGTACGCAAAGATCAAGGGGCACGACAGTTCCTAATCATAAGCAATTTCAGAGTTGCTTTTGAGGCACCTCGAGTAACTCACATAGCTCCGTGAGCAAGATCACTGTCATTTGCTTTCTCACTTTTTGCATCTCAGCAACAAATGGAGGTGCGAAACCGAAAAGATGCTGTCAAGCAAAACAACAACAAAAATCGGGGACTTCCGACCTACAACTCCAGGCGAGTATGGTTGCGATTCAGAATTTTCGGTTCTAAATTTTCTTCGATTTACAGCTCCCGGGATCGGTTCTTCAATGGCCTACGGATTTAAAAAAAAAAACAAAACGTGCGTGGGATGAGGACTAAAATCGACTATTTTTTTTGCTGTTGGATTTTATCGTACTGACGGAAAGGGGACTAACCAGATACCTAAGTATCTCACCTATTTCCAGTCTGCTGGAACAGCTCTGCATTGTCGTGGAATTTCCACAAAACATTCTCAGTATTGGCGTCTACCTTCCGACTGCACGATCATCCGCGAGCATCATCGTTAGGTCTCGATTGAGTCCCCGCTCTCCCACACTACTATTTGGCGACTACAACCAAGCTAGTTTACAGTGGCGCTTTATCGACAGCGGCACACCATTCATTGACCCACTGCTATTGCATATGCCGGTGGCTTGCAGTACTCTTTTTGACGGATTTAACTTACACGGGTTTAGTCAAGTAAACACTTTTCCCAACCGAAACGGACGTTTTCTATATTTTGTCCTGGCAAATGATTTCGTATTACCGACCTCTGATCAGTCTATATGCTGACCATCCCGCTCTCGTCGTGTCATTCAGGTTACCTACACCGAATTCAAATAGACCAATCTACATTCTCTCAATCCTCAATTCTCTTCATCGACTCTCTCTTTCGTAAATAATTCGGCTGAATAAAACATTTCCTGTCGTATTAGATGCTAGATTGTTGCGTCTTCCATCGATCTGGGTGTCCAAAATATCCGGAGATATCTTAACACGGCCGTGACGATCCAAAGAGAAAGTCGATGAAGAGAATCGATCAATGCAGAAAGGGCCTATTGAAAAGAGACGCGATAATTTAATTTTGTTTACAAACAAGACTGACGCCTAACATATGAAGGCGGTAAACGGTGTAAGCCGAGGAGTAATCAGACAGTAAATCGATGAACGTCGATTTAATTTTGAGGTACATTGAGTTACTCGCGAGCTTCTCGTAGCAAAAACGGAACTCCGAGTAAAGCTGTCTCACCCCTTGGCAAAGATCGTTCATAAACAGTACGAAAAGTTGTGGTTCAAAGTGACTCCCATGAGGCACCCGAAAGTAATAGAGAACATTTCAGAGCAGGGTCCACCAAGGCGCACAAAAGCACTGCGGTCAGATAAGTATGATTCAATCCACCGAGTAAGCAACTCCGGGAATCCCACACGTTCGAGTTTTTCCACAGCCAATGCGTATGGAACTTTGTCGAATGCTTTGGAAAAGTCAACATATACTGCATCGACCTGTTGACGCTTTTCCAGACTATTAACGAGCGAATTTACGCAGCACATCAAGTTGGTTGTTGTGGACCTTGCGAATCCGTGTTGACTCTCTGATATCACATGATGTACGTTACGGTACAGTGAATCATGGATAATACTTTTCAAAACTTTTGGAAAGCAACTCAAAATGGAAATTGCACGGTAATTTTCAATATCGTTAACACTACCAGTTTAATGAATGGGAGTGATAGCTGCAGCCTTCCATTCACTAGGAAAAATGCCCTCCGCTAACGATCTATTGGAAAGCATACTTGCAGGTAAGCCAACTGACTCCGCACATTGTTTAATAAAGATTGGAGATAAACGATCAGGACCTGCTCCCTTCGAAGTGTCCATGGACTCAAGTTTAGTGCGAACATCATGAGAAGAGAAGTTGTAAACTGTCACGTTCAAGTTGTAATGCGGCAAACTGGTGAAGTACGATTCAGTCGAAGGTGGTCGGTTATTACTTTGCACACTCCGAAAGAACGACGAGAACAGGTTTGCAGAGTCTGATGGTGATTCAGCTGTTTCTCCCTGGTAACGAAAATGTTGAGGAAAACCACTGGTCCGCTTCCGATTTTTCACATAAGCCCAAACAGTTTCGGATCCTGTTTCAGACTTGCTTCAGTGCGATGGATGTATCTGTGAAAGCATTGCGCATTAGACTGATGCAAAATTTGAAATTTTCGCTCCACAGTGCTCAAACGGTTCCAAATTGGGCCCTGATTAGCCTCCCAAAATTTGAACTCATTTAGTGAGAAACTGACTTGGCACAAACCATTTGAAGTTTATATGGGAATTACTATGGAGAAACCATAATTTAGGTTCATATCTATCTCAAAATTCACCAGTTCACTCTACTTTAAAAAATGATAACTGAGCTTGTTGAAAAGCTATCACTTTGTGAAAGACCACTTTTCGATCAAATATAAGGAATAAAAGTTATTAATGATTTAAGTCACTGATGTCTTATGATTATGCTCAATCAACTGTTCAGCAGGCAACATTGGTGTTTATGGCGCGTAGAATACACTGAAAAAAGTTTTCACTTAGCTTCTATTAGAAAAGCACATATTTTTTTTTTTCCAAAAACAAAAATAATGATTATTATCTGAAGATCACATAACATCAGAAATTCTATGTGACTAATCATATAGATTTCATTGGACACATAACGTTCATGTGATTTACTGGTGCAAGTTCCAATTATGAGATCACATGAAAGTTATGTGAAATTCATATGGATATTTTCCACTGGTTATGTGATTTATTTTATGAGTGTAGAGGACAAAAATCATGGCTTGTATGTCACACTGCAGAATACAGTGTTGCCCACAATACAGTTGCTTAGTCTTGCCATAAGATTGTCAATCTCTTAAACAATTAATAACTATTTAATTTGACGTTTGGCTGAAAAACGATTTTCTGCAAAGTTGTAGCTGATAAAAATTCCCATAATAGCAATAGAACTTGTTAAAAGTACAATATGTAAAAAGGCTGAAGACAATGAACAAAAAGTTTCGTTTTCTTATAGTAGTTTCCATATAAACTTCAAATGGTTTGTGCCAAGTCAGTTTCTCACTAAATGAGTTCAAGTTTTGGGAGGCTTATCAGGGCCCAATTTGGAACCATTTGAGCACTGTGGAGCGAAAATTTCAAATTTTGCATCAGTGTATTGCGCATGCATGGAGTTATATTCGCTCTCTAAAGCACTCAGCTCAGCCTAGTGCCGTTCATTTTTCGACCGAAAGTAAAGTTTCCTTGCCCTGCCTAGGCGATTATAATGATTAAATTTTTAAACCCTTTGTTAAGCCTTAATCTATTGAATTTGATGATGTATGTTTATTTTCTGCTCTTCGATTTTTTTTTCAGTTTACGATCAGGATGAGCTTATTGATTAAAATCTATTTTCAGCCCTTCGATGATGAAAAATCTTCAGAAGTATTATACACACATATTTCCATACAAAAAAAATCACGATTATCTCCTTAATTGAGACCTGAATCGCGATTTGAGAGGTATAAGGGGCTTCTAAATCTTTAACTGCTTTTATCTCCCTAATTAAGACCTAAATTGCATTTTTTTTTTCATCGGGTCGATGAAAGTTTTTGCATATGAATTTTTGAAATCTTAGTTCAGTTTTTTATATAGAAATATCGACACGATAAAGTTAGCTTTTTTTTAAACATCAATATGTATTTTTTTTCTAAGTGGTGAACTTGGAAGAGCGATAGAATTAAAGCTGTCAAGGTGGCCAGGCCCCCTTCAGAATTATCTAGCCCCCACCAGAGTTATTGGAATTTTTTTTGACTCGCCGGTATTTTTCCAGTTTGTCGAGTTAAATAGACTACTTTTCTTATATTCTGGACTAGAAGAAAAAATGTTGAAAAATTATATTGTATCGTTATTTAATCGATGGTATAATTCAGGCTCTACAAATTGGCCATGAGCCCAGGTATTTTTTCTGAAAACTTCGTAGAACTTCAAGAAGTCCAGGGATCATCATACAAATTGAGGCAACTTCTGTATTCTAGGATAGATCTTCCGAAAAAATTGTAGGAGCTTGGAGAAGTTCTGAAAACAGTGTAGAAGTGGAAAATTGATTTAAGTTTAAGGAGTTTCTTAGAAGTTAAGCAAACATTATTTTATGCCAGGGAAGCTCATTACTGATCGGGAACCTCTATATAATTTCATGGACTTGGAATTTTGAAAAAGTTCATTAAAAAATAGCTCAATAAACTTCTAAGAACTAAATGGATCCTCGATTCAGTTTAGGAAATTTCGTTGCAGTTTGTCAGAGATCGTGCTTCAAAAAAGGTCCATGAAATTCTTGGAGGTTTTTGATAATGACAGGACTTGACTTTGTATATCGAGGATAATCTTGAAACAAGGAAAAAATGAGTTAGTTAGTCTTCATCTATGTAATTCTTAATCTTGGATTCATTGTTCCCTAGTTTGAAGTGGTTAATACTAGGGTTCTGATGTATGGTCATTATCGGTGTCATTGTTTAATTTGTTGCTAAGGAATCCAATTTTGACTGACCTGGGGTGCGCTATTTCATCACTCCGAAGGGTATAACTAGCGGGACCTTTCAATTAGAGTCGGATACTTGCGATAAATGCAAGAATGACAACTGTAAAAAATCGAATACTTCATCATTTCTCAATAGTGATGGGGCAATACGACATACACTAAACTAAGGACACGGGATGTACTAAAATAGATGAAATTACTGGTCGCAGTGGTGTTAGGTCCCGAACAGAGGAAAAAACCCAATACGGGCACGTAATGTTTATGAATTCTCTTGATGTTATTTGATGTGTTGCATAACGGATATGAGTTCAACAATTCTAGGCACTTCCCCGGTGGAACTCATCCGGATGGGGTCAATAATTCCTCAATATGATCACGGATGGTCTTGTCTTTGAATTCTTATGTGATTTGATGTAACGCATACCTGGTTTTGGTTCAGGAAGAATCTGTATATTCAGACGGATCGCAGTAGGCCACGCTTGAAAGCTGACGTGTTTTACTTTTGCTGCGTAATTTTCGTCAGGGAATTAAACACTTTTTGCTTTAAATTTGTTAAATTGTGTGCTGAAATTTAGTTTCAAGTGTTCATAAAGTAAGCATTTAGTGATATTTATTGTGTGTTGCCTGTGTTTGCCTTGAGTGACTCAATTTACCTTGAATCTAACCTCCAAAATCTACGACGCAGCTTCAGTTCCATTGCTCGGTATCGATTTTCATTGCCTCCCGGGAGCCCTTATTTCTGAGTTCGGATGCCACACTTTCGGCGTATTGTTCTATTGAGAGATTCGTCGCCGTGGGCGAGTTTGAACTCGGTCCGGCTGGTGAATTAGCCCGGGAACGTGCTGATATTGTGTCCGTCGCGAGGTTTGGGGTGATTTGGTGGCCGACGCTGCCGTGAATTAGCAAGTTTTTCGGTTGCAAACGTGCTCGGCTGCTGGTCTCTCGCCGGTGTCGGAGATTGCGAGCAATCTTAAAGTGCCTCGCTGGACACGCCCAAGACTGGACGTGTTAAAGTGGGTGGCTGCGAACTGTTCCTGAGGAAAGCACTAGACGCGATCCTCCTCCCAGATGACCATGAAAATGCAAGATAATTTGTGTTTGTTGAAGGAAGTATTACGACAAATGTTCGTCATGAAATGAGATGCAAAACTTAGAGAAAATCTAAACTACGGAGCTCATGGATTGGAGGATCAAATTAACATGGTTAGAACAGTCCAAATACTTTTTACAATTAAAAAAAAAAAACAAATAAGAAAATTTTGAAACTGGAAGTGTGTGTGTAATACTTATATCCAATTGATAGAGGTAATACATACATGCGGGGCTTATTGTAAGTGAAAGTAACCTCGGAATGGGCGAGACTCTCCAGAAATTCTGAAATGAGCTGCTGGATCTGCAATACAGCTATCACTTTCTAACTCCTGGACCAAAGCTGTCTACAATGACCATAAATACGACATTGTAGAGAGAGTTCTTCCATAATAACACTGCCGGCCAGAGGGAATATACACAAAAGAAGAATCTGTATATTCAGAGAAGTTCACGAAACTTCAGACATGTAATCAAAAATTGTTCAAACGGTTTTTAACTACACGATTCTTCAAATAACATCCTTTTGGAAATTCTTTCAAGTTTTCAAGCAGAGCATGTTTTAATCAAAGGTCTTGAACTGATCATAAAACGTCTCCTAGGTATTATTTTAAGATTTTTTACAAGACCTCATGAGTTGATCAAAAATATTCTAAAGCCTACGCTCTATGCTCTATAGTCAGGAAATAGAACAGCATCTTCGCAATGCAAAGTCCGGTGGTTGCTTTTCGTTTGGCGGAGAAGAAAAAGACAGCTTCACATGATAAGATCCATGCAGCGCTAGCTCTTCGATGGTTCCATCCAGTGCTCGTTGTCAAAATGTACCAGAACACATCTATCCATCAACGGATACGAAAGGAACACAAACATCACCACGCCAACAGTATATCCGAAAGAGATTCAGCAGATCCGTGTTCTCCTATCCGGACATAAATTGAACGGATCTATCTTGATCATTCATACAATCATAAAATCTACCTGTGGACAAAATTTCATAAAACTCATAGAACCTTCGGCCCAAACTTGTCCAAGAAAGGAAAAAAAACCAATGGCACTTGAATCAATATGCTCCTTTCACTTGAATATAATTTTCTTCTTCACCATAATTTTCTAAACAAATCACTGTGCTTGATAGAATTCCTAGAAATCGTAAACCACGCAAGGCTACAAGTTTAGCTGCGGGAAAATGCCAACATGTGTATCTCATACGGGAAATAAATTCTCGTAAATTATATCTTGCCGTCTATTTGACCTACCCCTCTCCGTGCGCTCACACCGAGAGCCCTACTGTCCACTGCCTACTACTGGCGAAATGCGGGCTAGTCATCCATTTAACTGTCCGGATGCAGAATCTGCCTTGGTAACGTATTTATGTGTTCGATGGGTTTGCAATTCCCACAGTTGACCGTTAGAGCCGGCGAATAATGCTGGTTCGTAATTTTCTCTAACACACACACACACACTTGGACTCGCACCACAAGGAAATGGAATGCGCATTCGAATTTATCGAATAGTTGCGAGTGCGTTCCTTATTTTTCAGCAAATCACATAAGAAGATTTACATTTCAAATTGGCTATGCATTCCTCCAGCCAACTGAGCAACGGGTGAAGCTTATTTGACCTTCTTGGGTGCCGTGGAAGGAAAGCGGAGGAAGGGTTTGGCAATTTTCCAAACAAACAACATCAACAATCATGTCATGACAGATAGCTCGTCCATAACATCGACGACGAGTGACGGCATGCCCGTCGGAGAAAGTGAAAGGAACGGAAGGAATGTTCAATAAAAGTAAATCATCATTGTTGCCACTGCGGCACGATATGGGAGCGACGGAATTATTGGTGTATACGAACATATGTACATGAACCTACATTCTGTGGACGGTACGGCTCTGACATGGGAGAATCTGCCTTCCTGTATGTGTCCTTTCTACGCCACAGCAACTAACGAAGCCAATAATACTAATTTGATATTGCTGTTGGTTGTGCTGTAGAGTCCCGTCCGTTACAGGGAGCTGGAGGAAAGGTCAACTCCAACGTTTCTCTGCCCTTTCAGTGTCATCACGGAATCATAGATGACTGTAGTAGGTACCTACGTGAAATCCAAATTGGACGTGAAGAAATGGCTATCGGCTCCAAGGCATCTCTCGAAGGGAACGCATCTTCAAACTTTCTACCTAATGGTCCACCCGGCTTCAACGGCAAAAGTAAGCGAACGAGGGAGCATCCACCAGCCAATCCATCTACAGAGCGAAGGGAACCGTATGGAATATAATGGTCAAATAAATAGCTCCGTGCGCAATTGCTGGCGAGTCACACATGTCCAATGCTCGTTCAACGTGCTTCGACGGACATGTGCTCAAGGGGAGCAAAAACACAATCCCGATAGATTCACCCGAATGCCATGGCAGTCAGTGGTGTCCAATCTGTGTGGCGGTGGCGGTGAGTGTGTCTTCTTCCAGGCAGACCTCAAGCCATATTCCGGGTAGGAGCTTAGGCAATAATTGAAAATGAAATAAAATACAATAAATAAAGAAGGAACCCAGGTCCTCAGCTAGCTCGGAACACGATGACGGGGCGATGACGACCTATATGGGCAGCGGCTGTATTCCAAAACGGAGAAAACGAATGAAGCGAAGATTCAGATACGCCGTATATGAGCGCTTTTTTTGAGCCATTGCTGCAAGAGAGAAGAACCTACTTACATACATCGCCATCGGTCGTCGGTCGTCGGACGCCGTCGCAGGGACCGAGGAAAGAAGATGCCTTTGCCTAAGGTCTGTGACTGTGGGATTTGATTCATGGCCTACAAAACGGTCGTCCGAGAACAACACACCCCCCGTTTTGGCCCCTTGCCTTCCCCGGATCGAATGCCTCCGCATATGTGTCCATTCAAGCCATTCATCGTAACGGGTCACGTCGTTGGTGATAATTTTCACTCCTTTCAGCAACCTGTGCGAATTTCCTAATGTAACTTCACACTCGCTGAGAGCGCTCTCGTACACAATCGGGACAAAATAGACCTGCTGACCTCAAAAGCAGCAGTCAAACCACACAGCACCAGCTAGGGCAAATTGGACAATTTCACACTGACTTCCCATGTGATTGGTGCTGATTGTGAAACGTGCTATTCCTGTACCTGTGCCTGTAGCTGATGGGAGAAAAAACTGTTACATTACCTTCCGTTCCGTTGATTTTCCCCCGGCAGCGTACCACCGACCGAAAGGTGTTGATCCTGGTTCTACTTTCATTAGCTTAACGACGACGTTGATGTGGTGGGTACAAAGTTCTACACTTATTATTAGGTTCTCGCGATTGACGCCACCGTCCGTCGTCGTGTCGCCGTCGCCATGCTTTCTCCTTCAGCTTCAGTCACCGCCGTCGCTACTACATCATACGATACGGAGCAAGAGCCGCCCGAACGGTGTAGTTAGGATCAGCAAGGATTGCGCGCGGCACAGTGCATTCGAACAAATTGAGTTGAATTCCATGCAATGAAGTCATTAGGCTTAATTAGCGGGTAATGGCTAGAACGAACGAGTTTCAGTACTCGCGTTTTTATATGTTTTGCTATCGAGAATGCCACCGACCGACCGACCGACCGGCGATGGCAACCGTTGTTGTGTTTAGTGCGGTTCACCACGGCGACCAGCGACGGTGGCGGCGGCGGTGGCGGCGATGCGGAGGAAGTGCTTGGAAAATGTTGCACCCGTTTGGTGGAACAAGAAATCGAATGACGAAGACTTCTACTGCTCTCTAATGATGGGTTGGACGCTCAAGTTCGTTAGCAAATGCACCGCGGATTAAGGTTTTGATTAGAGACGCCAGGGATCGGAGCTAATCATGCAAATTTGTCGGGAATGATTTAGAGAGGTTTAGCAAGTGGGAGAGAACTAGCGCAGGGTTTTTTTTTATAGAGGTAGAAGCTCGTACGATGTACACACTAATCAAATTATAAGTTGCCCAGATATTTTTGAATTACGGAACTGTTCGGTAAAAGTTTAAAAATATATGAAAAATTCAAAAAAATGTAGATCCATCATTAACTTGAACAGACTTTTTGTGTAAATAGTGCCTCGAAATTTCCCAAAAATTTCCTTGTCTGGCAAGCAATCTGCAGTTGTTGGCGAACGTTTTGTTACTTCTGGGACCTTGAACCAACAAATTTTGCCAGGAGAATTACCTACGGAAGATATGAGGTCTATTCTGGCCAGACTTGGCTAGCTGCCACTACTCAAATTCCACCAAACAGGAGTTCAGCGAAAATGGCGTCACAGTGCACAGTGGGCAAAAATTGACAAAACTACAACTAAATTGTATATCTCGGCTGCCAAACGGTTTCAGTCAACATATTGAACTCATTGGCCAGAGACTTTTGCCTGCTAAGATAGAGGGCCGCAATCAAACCGAGTTCCCGGTAAAGTTGGAAATGCAACTATCTATCGACAGGGTTTTACATCTTACTTTACGTAAATTACTGAAAATTGATAGTTCTAAGTATAAATGGTATAACGACAACATATATGCGCTCAAAGAACCTCTACTGGCCCAAAGGAATATCTGGAACGACCGATAAAGTGGCCACATTTTAAAAATTGTCCTAGATGATTGCGATTTTTTATACATTATTCAGAATAACGAGATGAAGGTGTATTTAATATTGTAACGTTGTTTTGAACCCTATTATTTTTCTATTAATGTTTACCCGTTCATTCGTACGTCCTATACAAGTAAAGATAAGCTTCATGAAAGCTTTGGATGTCCATGAATCTTCAGAGCATGCTGTCAGTCTGTATGCTATCTTAGACATACCCCTTTTGTAGACGCCACCTTGTTTTTGACACGGCAGTTAAGATGCCATTTTTAAAATTTAAAACCATTGCGTCGTAGAGAATTCGATATATTTGGCTATTGTGCTTAACACATTGTACAACTTCGTTTATTCTCTCGAATCTGCCAATAGGAAGAAATTACGCAGTAGTTTTTAGGCACAACCCAAACTACTCCGCGTCTATCGAATCATTTGAGTGGAGTGCTTTGAAATTATCAGAAGTTGATAGTTGCTGATTTAAGTTGAAGACAATAGATTAAAATTTACTGCGCAACATCTAAACTCGATGTAAGTTCGGGCGGTTTGTGAATTTTGAGGAATTAAATCCATTTAAATAATTTTCCACAGTTTTGAATTTGTCGAGTGCAGGATCATATTTTGATCAAAATAGAAATTTATATTGGATATATATTGTGAAGTTGGTGAAATTTGAAATTCAGGTAAGCCTAATTAGTTAGTAGTAAATTGGTGAGCAAATTATGTGAAATTTCCGCGTTAACAGGCCCTCCTTTCCCAGTCAACGTGGGCGGCTTGTATCGGCTTGTATTGGCTAGTGCTAGAATTGGCAAATATCGTCGAAACTGGAGCGGGCTGTTTCAACCAGCTAGGACATCCACCGTCTTATGCTGGCTGTTAGTCGGACGGCCATTACGCCCACCCGTTACTGTTACTGCGCATTTTCTCGTAGCACAACCGTTCGGCTACGACGCACTACCACTGCTACTGCGCAATTGGTAGCCTTTGTTGGTACGACTCGTCTCGCCAAGTCGTGCGGCGTAAACTGCGTACCGCTACTACAGCTCATCACTCCACTACGCTTGGGGACGCCTGCTATACCCCTTACTTGCCCACGCTCGAGTCATCTTGGTGCGTAAGCTTTTGGTGACCAACTGATCCTGTTTGAGTTCGCGTACTAGAACGTCGCGGGACATCCGACGAGGGACCGGACGCTGAAGGAACCAGGTCAGATCTGTCCGAAAACTGCTCACATTAGTTTTATTTGATCTTGAAGGGATATGCTAACATACATGAACTAGAAACGTGACGTCACAGTAGGAAACTGTTAGGTTTGCCTTAATTCAATAAATTTCGATTTCCCTTGAGATTTAATTAATAAATCGCTAGTTCGATAAATTCAAGTTTAGTATATTCGGGTTTCGTCCAATTAAATTGAATAAAATAAAAATTACTTCTAGTTTAGATTAGTTACTCCACACATCTTTTGCGTCACGTTATTTGTATATGTTTACATTTGTTAGATTGGTTTGGGTTTAAATAACTATTGCATATTTCCTCTTGGTTGATTTTAAAGAATTATTTGATTTTCGCGGTTTGAATTGGTCTTTTTAAATTTGAGTATCCTTATCTGATTGGTTGGCTTTAGACGTTTGGGTCAAAATAAGTAAGTTCGTTTGTGTCAACATCTGAGTGACCTGCCCTGAGAAGGAAAGTTTCTTGCCGGGTAATTAAGAACGAGTTGACGGTCCTTCTTTGAAAGGTGGCGCTTAAGCCGTCAGCTTAGCGTAACACGGAGAACGTTACAATATGGAAACTATATGTTCGGGTAAAGTGGCCATATCCCGGATTTCTGGTTAAACGGATTGACCGATAAAGTGACCATATTATAAAAAATGTGCTAGAATCTTGCCAGGTGTACAATACTGTTCAGAATAACGAGAAGAAAACCTTTTTATTATGAAGTAGATATTTAGGGGTCCATTGGTTTTCCGGATAATACGCATTGACTGAAAATTTTTCCACTTTATAAAAATTGTCCTAAATGCTTGTGGTTCTTTTTCTATGTCATTCAGAATCATGAGATCAAAGCGTATTTAACATGGAATAGATATTTTAGAATATAGCGGTCATATCCTGAATCACCGGATAACCTAGATTGACCGATAAAGTGACCACAATATAAAACAAATCTTCGAAAACCATGTGATTTTTACAATGTTAGTTCAGAGATGAAAGCGTATTTAATATCGAAACTATATTATGGGGTACATCGGGCATATGCTGGGTCTCTGGATAATCTGGAATGATCAATAAAGTTGCCACATTATAAAAATTGGTCAAGAAAATTGTGAATTTTTGTATGTTGTTCTGAATCCCGAGATCAAAGCTGGTTCTCCGGATCATCTGAATTGACCGTCAAATTTTTCAAACATTTATATAGTCCCGCAAATTCGCAATTTTTAACCTATCAATCTGGTTCAAATTCAAAAAAATAGAACTATTTTTATTTTAAAAATTCCCTAGAATCTCACTTCTGACAGGTACTCTAAAAAAAATGGTGCATATAATCGAAAAAATAAACGCAATTAAAGAGGTTACAGCTCAATTGATCTTAAGAGAACAAAGTTAAATCTATATAAGTTATATCTGCTATTATATAGATCGGCACTGTAAACTCTCCTAGAATTCCGCAGTTTGTGCCTGTTTTTTTTTTTTTTTTTTTTTTTTGCGAGGAGGAAACCTTCAAAAGGCCATCGGGCCAACGCTTGATGACTGGACGCACAGTCGCGGTTGCACGGTGTGTGGGATTCTTACCGCACTAAAACCTCCTTGAACGCCATGCCCTTTTCCCCCGGAACCATTTGTCGTATTACTTCGGAGGGGACCGTGCATTACGCACCTGACTTTACCTCAGCTAATTGGCGCTTCCAGTTCGCTGATCGTCTCTCCAATTTGTGAGCCATTTAGCTCCCAGCGTCGCGTTCTACTCGGTTAACCCACTCCGGTGGATTCATCCTACTCTGACTGAGAGTTCTCTCGGCTTTGGCTTTCACTTCGCAAATGTGTGAGCACATTACTGTAGAGTCCCTCCAGGAGGCAACAATCGAATTCACCAGAAGGAACACTTTCGGAACTCGCCAATAAAACTCGTTTAACCACTTTAACTTTAACAGACCGTTTTATTCACTACCAGTCGCAACAATCGTTCATCGGCTTCTGCCTCAATAAATCTCCCTTACACCGAGGCGCTCGTTTGTCATCGTCCGTTCTCTCTCACTCTCTTTGATTCTCCCGCTCGATATACATAGGTCTCTTCCGGGGGTGGAGAATGGTTGCCATATTTACGTTTATCAACTCTACATCCCTTTTCTACTCTAACAAAAAAAAAAAATAAAAAAAAATAAACGTAGCTTCCTCCTCTACTGCTTGTTTATGCTGTATTATTAATATATCGTGCCGGCAACTTCTTCTCGCGCTTTGGACGGCTTAAAATGTCACGTTCTTCAACTTCATCGTGCAATCGCTTGTTCGGTGTCGAGTTTATCTTCAACGCTGGTGACACTTCAGGAGGATCCTCAGTGTGCTTTGTTCCCGTGGTCGAATCGCTCATCGCTACAGCTGATCCCATCTTTGGTGTATTCGAATGGTCACTAGACTGGAATTTTTTTGAAGTGGACTGATCGAGTTCAGTGTCAATCACCGATGGCCACTTTTTTAGATGAGAAACAGAGCGGCGGTACAAAACTCCTTCTTTGTTTGTGACAATCGCATCATTTCCACTCTTTTTGACCACCGTAAACTTGTCTAGTTTGAACTTAGATTCGAGTTTTCCGGTTTCATAATTTTTCAACATAACATCATCTCCAACGTCGATCTCTGACGGTTTTGCGTGTCTTCGATGGTCCGCGTAAAGCTTTCCCTTCATCTTCTTGATCGCGTCATTATCCCGAGCTTCTTCATCCCGACTCCAATATGGCTCGGTTCTCAGAGATGGAAGAAGATCTTTAACCGGTCTACCGGTCATCAGTTCCATTGGTGCTTTACCCGTTACCGAATGAGGTGTTGTGTTGTATGCATATACATAGTCCCGGATCGCTTTGCGCCAATCTGCATTAATTGCTTTAGCAATGCGCAAGGTTCGCAAAATGCCTTGATTCTGCCTTTCCACTAGGCCATTCATTTGTGGCCAATATGGGATCGTACGTATTAGCCGGATATTTTTCCTTGCGCAGTAATTAGAGAACTCTTCGCTGGAAAAAGGTGGCCCATTATCGCTTCGAATTGTCTCCGGGTATGTCTGCTCTAGGAAAATGGCTTCAAGGACATCGATTGTCTCAACTGCGTTAGTGCCCTTCATCTCAATAACCTTAAGGAAGCGGCTGTAGTAGTCGACGGTTACAAGGAACGTTGCACACTCTTTGGCCGTGAAGAAATCAATTGCAATTTCTTGCCATGCTCGATCTGGCATTTCCTTTCGCAACATGGGTTCCGGTGGGCCTTGTGAGCTAACTGCTGCGCATCCAGCACACTCTTGAATGTAGTCCGCGACATCTCGGTCCATGTACGGCCACCACACTTTTTCCCTAAGAATCCGCCGCATGGTGACTACTCCTGGGTGTCCACGATGAGCTATTGCCAATGCTTTCCTCCGTAGGTTTGACGGAAGGACAATCCTATCGTCTCTCACTACGATGCCGTCAATGATACCCAATTCTTTTGAAAAAGCTTGGTAGCGGAAAAGATCCGATGGCCAGTCCTGGCTATGGATTGCCTTTATTACTGCACTCAGGACCTCATCCCGACTCGTTTCGCTTCTAATTTCCTGCAAACCGATGGCTGTTGAACCCTCTCCTAGTGCACACAGATAATGCTCAGAGCTTTCGTCGAAGGGTAGCTCTGATTGTTCGCATAATCTCGAAAGGATGTCTGAAATGTTGGTAGATCCTGGAATGTGCTTCACACAAAAATCGTACGGCTGGAGACGCAACGCCCATCCTTCAGCCCTTGAACAAGCACGCTTGCCTTGCTGATGCTTTCCTTCAAAGATGTATTCCAATGTTTTGTGGTCAGTAAATATTGTAAAACGGGTACCAAACAAATATGGATAGAATTTTTCGACAGCCCACACAACGGCGAACGCTTCGCGCTGCGTTTGTGGGTACACTCTCTCCGTTTTGGTTAAACCTTTTGAAGCAAAACTTATGATTCTCGGTGCCTTTCCATTACTCCGCTGGGTGAGAACTGCCCCTAGACCCACCGGGGAGGCATCTACGTACAGCTCCGTCTGATCCTTCGGATCGAAAAATCCTAATCTGCGGACCGTGTTCGATAACTCATTTCTCAGATCGTCAAAAGCCTTCTGCTGATCCTCGCCAAAGATGTCAACGTCACCTCTGATAAATTGACGCAACGCCTCAGTTCGTGTTGACAAAGGTCTCTTCCGGGGGTGGAGAATGGTTGCCATATTTACGTTTATCAACTCTACAATTACTACTTTCTAGCTGGTCCTCTCGCCATTTTCGCTGCAGCGCTGACATGATCTGCGTTACTGCTCTGCTGACGGCGTTAAAGGTGCCCTCCTCTCGACACATTTCTTCGACGACATTCTCCGTGCTCTCTTCTCGCACAACATCAAATCTAGGACATTCGAAGACCACGTGCTCTGGTGATTCTTCCACATTCCCACACTCCGGACAGAACGGTGACGTTGTGTGTGCGAACCGATGCAGGTACTTCTTGAAGCAGCCATAACCAGTGGTTGAAACTGTTGACGTTTTTTACGACACTCACTTCGTTGTCATGTGCGACAGTCTGTTTTTATTCGTACTCTCATGCTCTACCGTCGTCTCTCTCACACAACACAAACGGTAGAACAACATTAAAGCAGAAAGAATATTTTCAAATAACTATCATATGACATGTGTGATTTCATGCTAACTCCTCAATTTGGTGTAAATTAAACCATTTCTCATCAGAAATGTTATTACTACGACATAGTTGCTTGCTATTTTCGGAATTCACTCAAGCACAACATCAGCATCTCTTATTATGAGAAAAACTAAAATACATACATTCGTGACGGTCTTCGGCAACAGTGTCGTATGACAGAGCCTGTCATTTGACATTTTAGTTTGGTACTGTAATTTGATAGCTTGCTTTGCAAGTGTCAGAAGCAAAGGCAGTTGATTATCACAGAGAATATGTCGACTACGGTGAGCACTTACAAGACTGGCCATGACCAGACAGGAACTGCGTCAAGTGGAAGTTGACTTCTCCACACACCAAAAAATTCTGAATTTTACTGGCGATGTAAACATCCATGCATGCAAATATTCATACATGTAAACTTCCTTTTCACGTAAACTAGCAACTTGCAAGAAATGTTGCAAACAAAAGTGGACAGTTGTATACAATATATGGGATATTGCATGACATGTCTCATAAATTTACACGATCTATAATCTAAAATTGTATGATATATGACGCTCCATTCATGTGCATCATAGTAACGGAAATTTACACTACTTTTTTTTAGCTGTGCATGCTTCCTGTTCACCCAGGTCGAAAGAATCGGTATTAGCATGTGTGTCTATCTGCCGTTCTCTGCTGCATCCCACTCCTGCTGCCACTTAGCCATCGACACAGTTCTCACCATTTTTCGTACTCCTCTGGTTTCTCTAGTCATATAGCACTCGTAGCCCTCCACCAAGGTGATTCCGATTGGGATCATACCGGCGATAACGCATACTGCCTCCATCGAAATGGTTATGTACGCACTCATGACTCGCATGGCCATGAGCCGGAACGTACTGCTCAATTTCCTTTGGTTCTGTTTCGTTTTCAGCGCTTCAATCCAGGCTGGACCTCCGTACCTTAGTATCGATGAGGACACACTAGCCAGAAGACGCCTCTTGCTGCTGCTTGGACCGGATTTTTTCAGCATTATTCTGGCTATTGCGTTGATGACCTTCACCACCTTCTCGCAAGCATATTCGATGTGGCTGTTAAAGCTTAGCCGGTCGTCAATCATCACTCCCAGATACTTCAGCGCGCGCTTTGAAACAATAATGGTGTGCTCTCCAACGGTGATTTCTGCCCGCTGCACTGCATTACAGTTACTGACCTACATCACTTCTGTTTTGTGGTGGGCTATCTGCAACTTCGCTCCTTGCATCCAGTTACCAATCGTATCCGTATCTATCGCCTCGGTCGCCAGCATTTCCACTTCTCCCAGCGTCTCACTGGTTACCGTCAAGAAGACATCGTCCACAAAGCCAACGGTCTCAACTCTTTTGGGCAGCTTGAGCGTCAGCACGCCATTGTACATTCCGTTCCACAGCGTGGGACCTAGAATGGAGCCTTGTGGAACTTCCGCCGTGATTCTAAGCGATTTCTGCCCCGTGTCTGTCGCGTAGACCAGGACCCGGTTCTGGAAGTAACTACTTAGAATTCTGCAGAGGTAGTCTGGAACCCTCATTCTATGGAGCACCTTAGCGATGGCCTCCCAGCTGGCGCTATTGAATGCATTCTTCACATCAATCGTAATCACGGCGCAACATCGATTTCCTCTCCGCTTCTGTTTGGAAGCTTTCCCGGCTCTGTCAATCACTGTCCGAATTGCATCCACCGTCGATCTCCCTTTACGGAATCCAAATTGCCTCTCCGACAATCCGTGTTCACTCTCCATGCACTTCGTGAGCCTGTTCAGGATGATCCTCTCCAAAATCTTTCCGACAGTATCCAGCAAGTATATTGACCTATACGATGCAGGATCCCCCGGTGGTTTTTCGGGCTTCGACAACAGCACAAGCTTTTGTACCTTCCACCTATCAGAAAACTGACCCTCGTCCAGACAAGTCCGGGAACATCAAAATCGGCGCCTTCAACGCCACGTTGGGAATTCCATCCGGACCGGGAGCTTTATTCGCCTTCAACCCTTTCGCTGCTGCTAGGAGGTCGTTGGAAAAGTCCCTCCACGATGACTTTCAGCTTGGTGGGACACATTTCAACCGGCATCGTTGGATCTCTGATCTTCGCCATCGCGACTCGGTTGTTGGCATCGGCATCGCGGCACAGCTCCTTGAAACAGTTTGACTTGCTTAGCTTTATCTTTCGTTTCAGTGCAGCCCTGGCCTCTCGGAACACCACCCTGCGCTTCTCTCTGTCTTCTTCCGTTCTTGCTCTCTGAGCGCGCCTTCTGGCTAGAAGACAAGTAGCACGGAGGGTGCTAATTTCCTCGTTCCACCAGTAAGCTGGACGCCGCCTGTTCGTTGGCTTCAGTTTTCTCGGCATAGTTGTGTCACATGCCCTTGCTAATGATTCGGTCAACTCGTTCGCGCTTAGGGCCGGAACGCTGCTGTCTACCCGTAGAGCTACGATGAAGAGATCCTTATTGAATGCCTTCGTCTTCCACTTCCGCTCGCTTACTTTCGTCCTCCACGGTGTTCGTTCGCCGATACTGTACCGGATCGCCTGATGGTCACTATGGGTGTACTCTTTGCACACTCTCCAGGTCATATTTGCAACTAGCGACGGAAAATTCACGTGCAATAAGTCATCATCATAGAGTTGGACTCAAAAAACCACAAAACATAATTTTTTCGGTTTGCTGAGGGTCAAATTTGATTTCATGCTGGATTAAAAGAATATTTTTACGTCTACATTTTCTCATCAGTAGCCGGCGCCGGTGGTGTAGTGACTGCTTTCTCACCGCAATGGGTCTGGATGCAATCCCAGCCGAGGTCGGTGGGATTTTTCTGAGGCATAAAAATCTCTGGTCACGTCTTTCTTCGGAAGGGAAGTAAAGCCGTTGGTCCCGGCCTTTGTGTGTTTAATGTGTGGATATCTTACCGTCAACGGATGGCAATCGATGTCCGTCGGTGATTGGCACTAGATTGCGGGGCAGAGATTGACGAAGGAGAAGATTTTCTAAGCAATCTAAGTAAAACAAGGATTTTCTTTGATTTTTGATAATTTTTCCCAATATTTTTATAAAAATAAAACCGTGTTTGAAAAAAAAATATTTTCTAGATGGTAAACTTCCTTTTAACAATCTTAAAGGTCTGAACTTTTCAGTAGTTCTCGGAACTTATGTGAAGTTAAAAAATTTCTCAGAATGTTTGGGATATTTCCCAAACTTCTTGAAACATCCCCATAGTTTTAGAACCTACGCAATCCTCTAACAACCCAAATCCTAACACTAGTAAACAACAGTCAACAGCTGAAAATTATAACCCAACGAACGCACTCACTACCCCAACGTCTAAGTCCACCCAAGTGCATGCCACAGGCGAGGAAGATTTCTCTACGGACGAAATACTTCCGCTGCAGCCTTGTCAAGAACCGTTCATACTCAGAGAAGCACCCACAGCCAACCACCAATTAAGTGAAAACTCGACCAGCACTCTCCGCAACATCGGAACCGGGTCCGTAAACCCCATGCAAGCTCCTGCAATGGCCCCGACCATAGACGTTCCCATTCCTATGGCGGCTGCTGGTGCGGGGAACTTGCAATCTCAGGCAAGTAACCAAATGTTGTTAATAGAACAAACAATGTCCGCATCGTCGTCCTCTCCTACAGTGTGCAATCAACCGGTGGATCCAACCCACTCAGATGAGATACATACATACATACCATACTCTCCATCGATAACAACAACGAAACATTCGTACTTCAATGGAATGTGCGCAGCGTATGGCGAAATCACAACGAGTTCCGCAGCATCGTCGATGAGAGGCATCCTATAGCAATCTGCCTTCAAGAAATGATGAATTATTATTATTTAGCTTTATTTAGGAGGCTTTCAGCCTTAGGCTGGTTCGCCTCCAAAGAAATGATGAACTGTAAAACGGAGAATCTTCTGAAGAATAATTACCAGTGGGTAACCTGCAGTCGGCCCGAAAGCTTGGGTAATGGTATAACCGGCCTTGGCATTCGTAAAGATGTTCCTTTCCATCTTCTTCCAAACAACTCTGGCTTGCACGCCTGCTTTGCTAGAGTCGGAAAGCCATGGAATATCACAGTTATCTCCATCTACGTACCACACACTCTTAATAGTCAGGAGCTTGTCGGTAAGTTACACGATCTCTTACTAACTCTCGACCCACCGAATCTACTCTATGGTGACTTCAATGCATCCCACGAAGCCTGGGGTAGCAGTAAATCTACCTTTCGGGGTCGACTACTACTCAAATGGGCAATCGAAAATAATCTCCTTGCATTGAACGATGGATCACCTACTCATTACCATTGCACCTCGGGCTCGTTCACTGCAATCGAAGTTTCTTTTATCTCCAGTTCTCTTGCATCCAAGTTCAATTGGTACTGCGAAGAAGACTTGCATGGTAGCGATCACTTTCCAATACAGATTAGAACTTACAACCCACTCCCTGCCACCCTCTCGAAAAAAAAATGGTTATACAAGGATGCCGATTGGACCAAATTCGAAAATGTTGTCGCACAGAAAATTCCGGCAGACTCTGATGCCAATATCCAAGATATCACTCGTAGTATATTTGAAGCAGCATCAGTGTCTATTCCGAGAAGTAACGGTGTGCCTGGAAAGAAGAAGCAGATATGGTGGGACCAAGAAGTAGGTGAATTGATACGGAAACGAAGAAAAGCTCTGCGGAAGCTAAGGAAGATGAGCGATGACAACCCAAGCAAGAGTGAGGCAAAGCAGCAGTTCAACGCATCAAAAGCAGAAGCTAGGAAAGCTGTGGAGGAAGCGAAAAGAAAATCTTGGGCTGAGTTTCAACAAATATTCACAAGCAGTACACCCACGTCCGAACTATGGCAACGCTTAAATAGACTGAATGGAAAGAAAAGTGCTAGGGGAATCGGACTTATCATCGACGGAGAACATGTAAACGACCCTATAGCAATCGCCGATCACATTGCCTCTTCCGCCACAGAAAGTTATCCAGAAGCGTTTCTGCGATGTAAACAGCAAAGGGAAGATATCGAACTTGAGCTTGACACAGATGAAGATACTGCGTTGAATAGAAACTTTTCGACTCAAGAGCTCTTTCGTGCACTAGAAAGCGCAGCAGGAACATCAGTTGGACCGGATGAAATAGCCTATGCTAAAACGACTTCCTTTCCATTGTAAGGCTAGCCTCCTAAAAGCCTTCAATCGACTCTGGTCCAGTGGAGAACTCCCTACTGAATGGAAAGAAAGTATAATCATCCCGATCCCCAAAGGTGTAGATAACAGAAACGAAGCTGGTAACTTCCGCCCAATCTCGCTAACGAGTTGTGTGGCCAAAACCATGGAACGAATGGTGAATCATCGGCTCATCGCGCACTTAGAGGAAACTGGTAATTTGCACCACAGGCAATATGCATTCCGGAAGGGAAAGGGATCAACCTGTTACCTGGCAGAATTTGATGACGTGATTTCAGAGGCTGCAAGAAAAGAGAACACTGTGAGATCGTAACCGTGGATATTAAAAAAGCATACGACAGAGTCTGGCATCGAAACATTATGGAAGCGGTAGTGAAAAATCATCTGGAAATTAAAATGAACAACTTCATTTCCAACTTCTTGCAGCAGCGTTCAGCTAAAGTCAGTTTTGCTGGGCACTTGTCCAAAAGTACCCATCAAGAAAATGGAGTCCCTCAAGGCTCGGTTCTTTCAGTATCTCTTTTTCTCCTTGCTATGAACTCTATATTCAAAATCATACCAAAAAATGTCCAGGTCTTCCTATACGCTGATGACATGATTATCATCGCCACCGGTAAACGAGTAGGATTCCTTCGTCGTAGACTTCAAAAAGCAGTTACTGCAATCGAAAATTGGGCTACTAGCATTGGCTTCGAGATGTCTCCTACAAAGCACTGTTGCAAGGTTATCCGTCATAAAAACTGGGATTTAGAAGGGGCCAAGGTATTGTTGGGGGACTCCGTTATCCCTAAGACCAAGTCTACAAGAATCTTGGGCGTTCTTTTTGACAGGAAATGTAAATTTAATATACATACGAAGCAACTTAAAGAGGATTGCAGAAGCCGTCTGAATTTGTTAAGAGCTATTTCGAAAAAAGCAGACCGTAACACCCTTCTGTACATAGAAAATGCAACAACAACATCAAAACTTTTCTATGGTATGGAAATTCTCAGGAAAGAGAACCTCAAAAACCTTGCCCCGATCTACAACCAAATTCTAAAAATCGCTTCAGGTGCCCTTCGTACCAGCCCTATCTTGCCTCTGGCCGTGGAATCGGGATGTTTACCTTTCCAGTACAAGGTCACCCTCTCACTAATAAGGAAATCATGTTCCGTGCTAGAAAAACTACCTAACGAGTGCAACGGTTTATGGAAAAAAAAGCCAACGCTGCCTTCCAACACCTTACGGGTAAATCGCTTCCGCCATTGAAAAAACTCATAACTATTCAGCATAGACCTTGGCACAAACGGAAACCACCAATCGATTGGACAATCAAAGCGAAAGTCAAAGCAGGACAAACGCCTCAGCTAGCAAGGGAAGCTTTCCGTGAGTTAGTAGATCACAAATACCAAGAGCACAACAGATGGTTTACAGACGGATCTTTGGCTGATGGTAAAGTTGGTTTCGGTGAAATTGGTCCTACAACTAGAATTGAAGCTAGTCTTCCTGAACAATGCTCAGTTTTCACTGCTGAAGCTGCAGCTTTGTTATGGGCAACTCGTGAAGCAAATGGCAAGTCCGTTGCCTACAAGCACTAGAAGCAGGAAAGTCCAAGAACCCGTACGTTCAAGCTATCGAGAGGGAAGCAGAAGAAAAGGATATTTGCTACTGCTGGATTCCCGGTCACTCGAAAATAACAGGAAATGAAGAGGCTGACAGGGCAGCAAATAAAGGTCGACAGCGAGAGAAAGCTACAAGCAATGTTCCAGCACACGATATTATCAAATGGAGTAAAAGTGAAATATGGAAAATACATCAGTGAACTTGGGATGGATCAGCAAGGAATATAAATAGGATTGGTAAACCAACAGTTTTTGGATGGATGGACCAGAAGGACAGAAGAGACCAAATAGTTCTTACGAGGCTTCGACTCGGACACACCTGGCTAACAAAACACCATTTGTTCGAAAGGAAACCGCAAGAAGTTTGCAATACCTGTAACAGGAACCAAACTGTTCATCATATCCTCATCGGCTGTAAGCAGTTCAACTCACAGCGTCACGAAGTGGGTTTTCCCGACGACGTAGAATTTGTATTAAGAAACAATAAGGATGCGGAAGTGAAAGTAATAAGTTTTTTGAAAAAAATTAGAATGTATAAGAAAATTTAAAATGTTTATAAATATTTTGTGAACACCAATTATTAAATTTTCAGAGACGAATGCCCTTGAAGGGTAAAGTCTCTTTAAACAAAAAAAAAGATCTGTTCCGCATTACATTGCTGTGTGGATAGATTTGCATTATTTGCTTATCAAGCCATCATTTTCTACAATGATTTCAGATCGAAAGTCTGTTGTAGTTTAGAATCCGGAAGATTCATGATTTGGACGTGATGAATGCTATAAAACTTCAAAAAAAAAACATGCAGTGATACTTGGGTGATGATTGTAAGGGCTTTGCTGACCTCTTAACGTGGGTAGATCACGTTTTCGTGGTACGTTACGGGATGTAGAATATACCACCGATTCCTAGTCCGGACTACTCCAAACTAGGGGAACAGGATTTTTCAGTCATCAAAGGAACACATCTTAGTCCTTGTTACTGTTTATTCCTTGTCGATAGTGACAAGACTCGCCCAACTAACCAAAAGTTCTGATAAAAGGCTATTTATGGCTTAAGCACCTTGGTTGAAGGTGGTCTATAGAATTCTAAGCAGCCTCATTTTTAAGTCGTTATAAGAACTTGAAAGTTCCGGTACCATAATTGAAGAGCATTCTAAGCAGCTTTTGGCGGAACTTGAACGGAACTTTTAGAAAATAAATTAAAAAAGATTTTTGTCTTCTACACCAATTCTGTATTCAGTTCACACTTTTATGAAAGTTATTTCTAAAGGCAGGTATTAATGGGTATTGATTTATCAGCATTAGTATTAGTAATGGAGCTGTTTGAGGAATTAAACGCAGTCCTTCTGCGTGAGAGTCTCAGCACGAACCACCACGTCATCTGAAATATATTAAAGTGAGCTGTTATCCCGCCTATTGTTGCAGTTTTCTGAGCCAGCTGACTGCCTTGAGTACGAAACACAACCCCTTGATGAATTTAAATTGGTGTTTGCCCACATGGTATTCCATCACACTTGTGGCGCAGTGGTTAGCAATCGTAGATCACATGCCCGAATACAAGGGTTCGAATCCAGGAAATTACTTTTTAATTTATTTTTTTATTTTTGGATGGAATGTTGCATAAATATAAGAATTATGATTTATTCGGGCCACTGATTATTTCATATTTACGTACATTAAATTTTGTTACAAAAAAAGATTTGTGCGGATTGCTTCATGTGGCTTGAAAGTTCTATCGGAACTTTATTTGAACTTTATGGAACTTGAAAGTTCTGTCGGAACTTTATTTGAACTTGGAACTTGAAAGTTCTGTCGGAACTTTATTTGAACTTTATGGAACTTGGAAGTGTTGAATGCGGAACTTTTGGTTACTTGGGCGGCTTTATCCACCGAGGATGATCTAGAAACAAGGAAAAAATGAGTTAGTTGTCTTCATCTATGTGACTCCTAATCTTCTATTCGTTGTTCCCTAGTTTGAAGTGGTTAAGACTACGGTTCTGATGCATGGTCATTATCGGTGTCATACCATAATTTTTTTGCTAAGGAATCCAATTTTGTTGGGGACATAATACCACCGCGACCATAGCTTTGATCTATTGTGGTGTATCCTCTTTTGATTTTGCCGTAACGCAATGGCAAGATGCTATTTATATGAGCAACCACCACTACTGTTGTTGGCAATTATCCCAAACAGGTAATGCATTCCTTATGAAACGTATAACTTGATTGGGAGAAGCAGCCCAGATTTTCCAGGGTTCCATAAGCCCCTTATCTAGATATATACGTCGTTTGTGAAATAGTGCAACGCAGTCACACAGCAAATGTTTAGATCTCTCACTCTCTAGTTTACAAAAACTGCATCTGTCTTCATCAACTTTTCCGATAAGTTGGGCTCTATGAAACGTTTTGATTGCCGGTATTTAAGGTATTATTCCAGTTGCACTGTACCTTTATTCTTTCCCAGTCATTGAACTCCATTTTAAGATCACAAAAAGATAATCCTAAAAATGGTTCAGGTCCAATAAATTGCATTGATGATCCCACTTTAGCCAATTGATCAGCTTTTTCGTTCCCTTCGATTCCGCAATGACCAGGAACCCAGTATAGGTTAACCTTATTACAGTAGGACAAATGCTGCAATAGTTAAGTGCATTCCCAAACCAGTTTTGAAGTGTAAGTTTTGGACTTTAGAGCATTCAACGCTGCTTGGCTATCTGAACAAATACATATGTTTGCATTTTTATAATTTCTTTTTAAGCAAATCGTGGCACATTCTAGGATGGCATACATTTCAGCTTGAAATACTGTTGGCCATTTTCCCATCGGCACCGATAGGCTGATCCCAGGACCACTTATTCCAGCCCCAACCATATTATCTTGTTTCGATCCATCCGTATAGAATACTATTGACCCGTCCTGGCCCGCCTGTATTCCAATCATAACGAGTCACTTATTATTATTATTATTTAGCTTTATTTAGGAGGCTTTCAGCCTTAGGCTGGTTCGCCTCCAACGAGTCACTTCAGGAACTTTGAATTGATCATTTTGTCAAGCTTCTGCATTCATGTTCCATCAGATGTCACAGCTGTTGTTTGCGGTGACATCTATCGGAAACTACACACGGTCTGTTTTTCTATAATTGTTCACAGAGGACACTGCAGTGCAAAACATGTCTGGTACCTCTATATATGGATTTAGATTATTATTCGAAGTCCCTCCTTTTTTACACATTCTGCACACAAAATAGCTCACCCCTCACAAAATTTCCCGCCGAATTTTATGTATGGGGCGGGGCATAAAGTATCTTTTGCGCAGAATATGTAAAAAAAGGATGCACTTCAAATGTTAAAGTAAATGCTTATATAGAGGTACCAGACATGTTTTGTAGTGTCAGGTACTCTATTTTGTAATCTGTGAAAGGGAAATGACAAATCAAGTGTCAACAAAATACATGGCATGTTGAGAGATTGAGGTCGTGAGAGCAAATTTTCTCTCTCAAATTTGAATTTTTTGGCTCTCTGGGAGCTGGTAGTAAATCAGGTAAAACTGTATGGGGAAAAATCATTTTTATTTAATTGTAGATTGTTTAACAATAATTTCCGGGAGAAAACTGAACGACAAAGTCCCTGATTAATTTCTTTAGGTTGTCGTTCACTTTTTTTGACCTGAATATTCACCGAAAGCGAATTATTCCCACTTCTCTCAATTTTTATATGGGTATTTTTATCACTTCCTACCAGCGGAACAGCGCCATCTCTGTGGAAAATGGTCGTACAAAATGATTTATTGGTGATTGAAGTTGTTACGCTTTATCATCCAGTCTTCATTCATTAAAATTAGTGGACTTATTTGAAACTCTTTTAAAATGCTCAGATGTCCAATAAGATCTCCATCAAAGAAATTCATGGACCGTTTGAGCCTCAGAGCACTTTTCATTGCATCCATTTGAATAAATTGATGTAAAGGAAGAATATTGAGTAGAGCATCTAATGCCTTCGAAGGAGTACTACGCATTGCTCCAGTAATGGAAAGAGTAGCAAGTCTTTGTAACTTGTTCAATTTAACTTGTGCCGTTTGTTGTCTGGTTTTCGGCCACCAGATTAGTGATGCACAAGTGATTCTGGGTATAACAATAGCCGAGTAGATCCAATGTATCATCTTCGGCTTTAGACCCCATTTTTTACCAAATGATCTTTTACAGACCCAAAAAGCATTTGTTGTTTTTTCTATTTGTTGTTTTCATATGTCTGTTCCAGCAGAGTTTACTATCTAGGATTACTCCCAAATACTTAACTTCTGACGACAGTGATAATTTAACATCTCCTAGTTTAAGATCGGTGGTAGAGACTCTACGTCTTTTGGTAAAGGGTACAATTGATGTTTTCGTAGGATTTATGTTCAGTCCTTCTTGTGTGCACCATGATAGTGTGAATTTTAATGCTTTTTGCATTCTATCAAATACAATTTTATCAAATTTTCCGCGAACTATAATAACAATGTCGTCAGCAAATCCGATTACTTCAAATACTTGATGCTATAACTTTAAAAGAAGATCATCAACTACCAAAGACCACAGAAGTGGAGAAAGAACTCCTCCTTGAGGACAGCCTTTTACAGCTGTTACTTTTACTAGTGCATCTCCAAGATTATCTGATATTTCTCTTTTGGATAGCATCTCCACAATCCATTTAATTATGTTTTCATTAAAGCCACGATTTCTCATGGCGTTTATCATTGACGAAAAAGACGCATTGTCAAATGCGCCTTCAATATCCAGAAACACTGATAATAGAATTTCCTTTGCTGTGAAGGTTTTTTTTCTATTTTAGTAACTAGCATATGAAGAGCTGTTATGGTGGATTTGCCTGACTGATAGGCGAATTGGGCTCTACATAGTGGGTTACCATGAAGAACATCTGATTTGACCTATTCATCTGTGTTTCAACACTCCGAAGGGTATAAAGAGCGGGACCTTTCAATTAGAGTCAGATCCTTGCAATAAATGCAAGAATGACAACTGTAAAAAAAAATCGAATACTTCATCATTTCTCAATAGTGATGGAGTAATACGACATGCACTAAACTAAGGACACGGGAAATGCTATAATAGATCAAATTACTGGTCGCAGTGGTGTTAGGTCCCGAACAGAAGATTGATATAATGTTTACCACGATAAAAAATAAAAAAAAAGTTTTAGAATTGCTTGCTGGTTTTTTTACCCCATCAACACCAAGCATAATCAAACCACCTTGAACAGTATATTAGTTCCTACAGTACATTTTCTGCTCCACGACTTTGTTTAAAGACAGGATAAAACCCCCCTCGATCACTCAAGTCCGATAATGGAGAATTATTGCCTCGCTAGTAGTAATTTCCCCCGTCCAACATCCGCCGGGGACAGTCCTTAATCCATCCGCTATCCAATGTCCCGCACTCTTAAATGGATGTTAATTCTCAACAGTGGCCATTCTAGTCCCGCTCGTCGATGATCACAATCTGATACATTTTCCACCCCACTCAACCGGAGACCAAAGTTTGAGCAAAGGATATAAAAATAAATTAAAAAGAGATTTTCCAAAACTTTTTTTTCTCCTCTGTTCCGTTCAATTTAATTTTATGGCTTTGTGTTCACTTTGCTGTGCGCGTATGGATGCCATGCTGGAAAATTGAAGCACCCCCCAAATCCACTTGGGTGATGGCGGCAATTGGAAGTGGGCGAAAGTGTTGTTTAATAAACAGTAGGAAATAAATACTACTCGAGAGTTCACTTCACCGTCGTCGTCGTCGTCGTCGTTGATTTCGAAACGATAAGGAAGAATTATGGGTTCTACGAAATGTATTGTGAGCGCGAGAACGATTTTTCCTCACCGGTTCGAAAGTGTTACGTTTGGCTTGGCTATCGCTTTCACTGGGAAGGAGAATGGATGTCTTTGCTATGCTAATGTGGTGCGTAACGGCTTTGAATGAGCTTTCTTATCGGCAGAATTTGCTATTTCCTGCTGTGCAGAAGAGGTCATTTCTAAGCCCCATCAGGGATCTAAGTGAGTAAACAGAATGTAACATTTAACTTTGTTCCGGTTAGTTACAGGAAAAGTTGTGGATGTGTTTACTTGTGTTTGTGTGTGTGTATGTGGGAGGGAAATGTCACGAGCAGTAACAAGCATTCTTTAATGCCCTCAAGTGAAATGGTCTTTGATCGCATGTTTGGACCATTCTTTGCTTACACAATTGTACTCTGCTGGTGCTGCTGCAGCTGCTGCATGGAGTTTTCCAGAATTTCCTGTTGTTTGAACGTTGCTTGTAAACTACCAGCACGGACACGAGCGGATATCCGACCATGCGGATGGCTTCCATTTGCGAGGGGTAGTTGGCAGGGTGGTGGACGATACTTTTCCCACAGTGTCCACTCGGACTAAAATGTATAACAATAATAGCATTTGGGTCCCTGCGGTCTTCATCAAGGAGCGTCTTCGCCAATATTTTTGCCATCCAGTCCCGTCAGAATCAAGCGCAAACTTGACTATATTGGCGAGGGTGAAGCACGGGGACAAATGAGAGGGGCGTACTTGTGTGATGAGTTGCATATCCTTGCATTTCTTCCGGCCATCCAGTGCTGTTGGTGATGCATTACATTTACTGGTGCAATTTGGAATTTCTTCTCCCTTGAAAGAATATTTTCCATTCTGACGAAAGCAGCATGATTGCAGGGGGAAACTTTTGCATTGAATGGTTCCCTGGGAGGATTGCAATTGTGACTGGTGTGCTGATTATGCTAGTTGTAAGAAGGATGTTTTTTTTTTTCATAAAGAAAAAGTGTCAAGTTAAATATGTAACATTGACCAATAAGCCCGCAATGGAAGCAAATTATTACACAGGGGTCTTCGGAGCAAGCTATACATAAAACAATCAACAATTGATTAAATTTTGACTGAATTACATCGTCCATACTTAAAAATACAGCCTTCTACGTTCTACTTCAGTACAATAACGTTTAAATAATGACTGTTCATTAAAGAAAGTGGACACCTGTTTATCAATGGTTTAGGGTTAAAACATAACGAAAAATTGTGAATTTTCGCTCAGTGTGTAAAAACATTGTTTATTTTGGCAACACACCTGAAAAATAAAAAAATAAAGTGAGAAATTTCGAACGATGGGTCGGATCAGCTTATCAACTCGCAGATTAATTCTGCACAAATGGTTTTTCGAAAAGTTGCCGTTTCGAGAATTGACAAAAAGCGTGCAGCTCAGTAAATTTACAGTGTTCACGATTGTTAACAAGTTTGGAGAAAAGCGTTCTCTTGAAGATTTACCGAAATTTGGTCGCAAAAAGGGGGCATCGGACCAGAAAAAGGAGCCGGCAGCAGTATGCCTTTTGAAATCGCATAAACCGTGTTCCGTTCGTGAAAATGTCAAAAAAAATTGGACATAAGCATCGGAACAGTGCAGAACTCAAAAAAACGTAACAATATCAGAACCTACAAGAAGCAAAAAGCACCCAAAAGGACGGATTCGCAGAAAGTTTCTTCGAAAATACGGTCACGGAACTTGTATGACGTTCTTCTTCAAAAGCCGAACCGGTGCATTTTGATGGACGACGAAACGTACGTCAAATTGGATACCAGTACACTTCCTCGGCCCCAATTTTTCAACGCTGAGCAGAGGATAGATGTGCCTGATGATGTGCAATACTATACATTTGCTCATGTGGCTTGAAGAGTGCTTCGTATTTCACAACGGGCACAATCAATGGTGAACATTTTAGAAAAGAATGGATAAAAAAACCCCTTCTACCCATCTACCGAAAGCATACGGATCTTCCATTGTTTTGGCCAGATCTGGCATCTGCTCACTATGCTTCTGCTACGTTGGAGATGCTCAAGAAGGAAAAAGTCGATTTTGTCGAAAAATTAAAAAAATCCCTCAAACTACCCTGAACTGCGTCCAATCGAAAGATACGCTATCTTAAGAAAGATGGAAGAGAAGCAAGCTCTGTTGACTGATTCAAGAAAATTTGGTCTGCAGCACAACGAAAAGTTTCGAAGAAAGTTGTGCAGAATCTAATGAGCGGTATCAAGTGAAAAGTCCGAGCGTTCTACAGAAATGAGAAGTAAACATTCGAACTCACGTGAAATCGGTCATGTGTATGTTGATTTTCATTTATATAAAGTAAATTTGTGAATTTGTTCGAAAATTAATATTTTTCTTTGAGAAACAGATGTCAACTTTCATTAATAAACAGTCCTTAGTTTACATTTTTATTTATGAAGTTGAGATAAGAGTCCATTTGGCAAATGAAGGTATTCTTCTTATTCTTCTTCTTCTTCTTCTTCTTCTTCTTCTTATTCTTCTTCTTCTTCTTCGAATTTCAAGTTTGGTGCTCTTTTTTGATGTAGGACAACGTCTTTCATTTCTATACTGGGGGTACACTTTGTAAAACTGAAAATGAATCATGAAACAAAATTATGAAAGATTTTGAACATTAACTCAGCTGCTCCTGGACCAATTTCAAAAATTTTATCACCAATCGATCAGAAATATTTATATGCATCTATAGCACTGCACATCCGACTAATGATTTTAAACAAGAAGGTTTTGAAAAAGTGGTAATGTCAAGCATTGTCCAATGTACAAATAAAAAGTGATAATTTTATCACTGTTAATATTCCCAAACCCAGTCGTCATAATCGAGTACCACTTGGTTGAACATCATTCTGCTTTAACCTGAAAAGATATAAAACAGCGCTGCTGTATGGCATCAGCTCATTTTCGCTTCGGACGGCGTGGTGGTCAGTAATAGCAGCAGTAGGAAGGTGGTGACTAGTCCACTCTTCAACACCCAACAAGCAACAATTGACTGGTCGTGGCGAAGGAGGTGCCAAGCGTCATCGCAAAGTTCTTCAAGATAACCACCATCCGTCGTCTGGCTCGCCGTGGCGGTAACAAACGTATCTCCGGTCTGATCTACGAGGTGTGCTGAAGGTGTTCCTGGAAAATGAGATCCGTGATGCTGTAACCACCTACACTAAACACGCCAAGCGTAAGCGGTCATAGATGTCATCTACGCTTTGAAGAGACAGAGACGCACTCTAACGGCTTCGTAGGTTAAATCATCACCAACTTTGGCAACAAAACGGCCCTTCTCAGGGCCACCAAGCTTATTACAGTAATGAGTAAGAATTGAATTCATCTGCCTGTTTGTCCATATTGCTCCCAACGACCACACAAAATGCTCTCCAGAGTTGTAATCTTGTAATCAAACTTGGAAGCCACTTTCTCTTTGAAAAAAAAAGAACACTACAAATTTGATGCGCCTTCAAATAAAAAAAGGAAAGAGTTAAGATAATTGATGATTGATCAATTAAAAGAACTAAATGCTCTTCACATTTGTTCTGTCCACTAGCGGTCCTACGTCAAGCTTCCATACGTGCCCCTAGCCACAGACCCTTCTACTTTTTAACTAGTTCGTTTATTTACTAGGCTCAGTCGTGTGTGACACTTTGCGGAGCCAAAATCCGTAATTTTTAATTAACATTTTAATAAGCAGTAAATCTAGGTTAGTATTGGGTACCAATTACTCGTGGCGAGCTCGAGGTTAATGGGTCATAATTTCGATTGGAAGGAGCTAGATAGGAAACAGGCCTCCTTTAGATACTACTCTCGAACGGTTGACCAAATGCTGGCTGAGCAGGGACAAGTAGCACGGAAACAGGTGGATAATAAGACTGGGAAACAATGGCTGGACAATGTGTGGAAAGGAGGGGATGGTCACATCAAGTTCTAACATTAGACAAACAAAGGAATTCGTAGATCGCCTGCATGTAGGGAATAAATACAAGACATCTCTATCTTCACGGAAGGGATGTCTATCTCGTACCAAATTTGTAGTATTTTTTTTTAAAGAGAAAGTTGATGAAGATAATCGATCAAAATCACTTGCACCCCGGCTTCCAAGTTTGGCTTCAAGATTACAACTCTGGAGAGCATTTGGTGGCATGTGGCTCTGAATATGAACCAACAGGCAGATACATTCTATTCTAACTTTTTACTGTAATAAGCTTGTTGGCCCAAAAAACGGGCCGTTTTGTTGCCAAAATTGGTGATGATTTAACCTCCGAAACTGTTCAGAGTTCGTCTGTCGCTTCAAAGCGTAGACGACATCGATGGCCGCTTACGCTTGGAGTGCTCAGTATAAGTGACAGCATCACGGATCACATTTTCCAAGAACACCTTCAGCACACCTCGTGTTTTCTCGTAAATCAGACCGGAGACACGTTTGACACCGCCACGGCGGGTCAGGCGACTGATTTTGCTGCTTCTGCTGCCTGCTCACCACGGTGTCCGAAGCGAAAATGAGTTGAGGCTAGACAACAGCATTGTTTTATATCTGTTCAGGTTTTTTTTTCTTGATTTGTTTTCCGTCGATCTTGTTTTCAGTGCTGAGCACCAATGCTACCGACGCCAGGGAGGCAGCTCCCACACCTGGACCCTACTTATCGACCCATCAACTCATGAACCGGGGACCAACGGCTTTACTTCCCATCCGAAGGAAGGCGTGATCAGAGATGTTATGCCTCAGAACATCCCGGCGGCACCGACTGGGATTAAACACAGGCCTGCTGGGGTGTGAGATAATCACGCTTACCACTACACCACCGGCACCGCTCTCTTTTCAAGTTAAAGCAGAATGATGTGCAACCAAGTGGTACTGGATTATGGCGACTGCGTTTGGGAACAACGTTTATTTCATGAAAACAGTGAAAAAATTATCACTTTTTATTTGTACTGTGGATAATGCTTGTCATTACAACTTTTTCAGTAGTTTCTTGTTGAAAATCATCAGTTGGAAGCATTGCGTAGACATATTTCTGATCAATTGGTGATAAAATTATTGAAATTGATCCAGGGGCAGTTGAGTTATTAATGTTCAAAATCTTTCACAATTTTGTTTCATGTTCCATTTTCGGTTTTCACAAAGTGTACCCCAGTATAGAAATTAAAGACGTAGTCCTACGTCAAAAAATACCTGTATGGAGGAGCATGGTGATTAGTATATCAAATATAAACAGTTTTAATGTTCAAGGAGTTGGAAGGGGTGGCATTTATTTAGTAACTAAGTAGAGTTTTTTTTTCCTCTGTTCGGGACATAAAACCACTGCGACCAGTAATTTTATCTATTGTAGCATATCCCGTGTCCTTAGTTTAGTGCATGTCGTAATACTCCATCACTATTGAGATGCAGTATTCGGTTTTGATACTGTTGTCACTCTTGCCTTCATCGCAAGGAACCGATTCTAACTGAAAGGTCCCGCTATTTATACCCTTCGGAGTGTTGGAACACCTTCCAAAGGTGCGCCTCTTTGTCAGTCAAAATTGGATTCCTTAGCAACAAAAATAAGCAATGACACCGATAATGACCAAGCATTAAAACCCAAGTCTTAACCACTGCAAACCAGAGAACAACGAATGAAGATTGGCAATCACATAGATGAAGACTAACAACTAACTAATGTCTTTCCTTATTTCAAGTTCATCTTCGGTGGGCAAAGCTGAGTATTGTCACTAAGGAGTGGACTAAGATGCGTTCCTTTGATGAGTGAAAAATCCTGTTCCCCTAGTTTGAAGCAGTCAGGACTAGGATTCGGTGGTAGATCTTACATCCCGTAACGTACCACTAAAAGGTGATCTACCCACGTTACGGGGCATTAGAGTAAGTAAGAGATGTTTGGTGGATGGTTTTTCTTTGCCCCCAACTTTTTTGGATTTGGTTAACGTGATTTTGATGGAACTAATATATTTTTTTTCGATTACCAACCGTGGAATTTTTGATATTGTATAACACAGAATTATTATTCTAATGCAGATTAGCGAGGTTCAAATGAAAAAGTTTTCAGAAGAAAAAGGGTTAGATTATCGGGGGTCCACGGTAGCAGGAAATCATCGAAATTTTCGCCAGTATCGGACACTAGCGTGACCACATCAACAACCTTTGCATTTCCAACAAGGTGATCGTTGGAATGACCTGGTGCTGATGTGATTTTCAAATTTCACTACCGTAGCGTGAAGATCGACGATTAATGTCCCTACCAGCTGGAACTGCATCACATACAGGGATTGGATATCCTCCGGTGGTGGAATCATTGGTAAAACGGAGCACCGATAAGATAAAGAATCGGGTGGCTTCAAAATTTCTGAGGAACGACTAGACCGGATCAGATGACGGGAAATATTGGGTGAGGATTATGATGATGTCAATTAGCTCATCGAACGGAGTGGCGTATTTCTAATGGTCGTAGGGTTACTAGAAGTTCAAAATAAAAAAGAACTCAGTTAGTATGCAAGAAGTGTCGTTCTGATTAAAGGGGGTCAACGGTATACCAATTTAAGTCCAGTACTGGCCTCTTATGCAACAGAAAACAAGAAAAAAACCGGAAAAGGCGGAATCATGTCAGAACCGACCAAGGAAGATCTACGGAAATCGCCGGTGAAGTGCGGAATGAAGTACGTAGCGTTAGAGAAAAAGTACAAAGGATTCCAAAAAAGCAATCAATGGCGGCAGACCAAAAAAAAAAAAAAAAAAATAAAACATCAAAATTATACTAGATACGCGCTAGATTTTTAAAAGAATATTTTCGAACCTGGAAGTGTGTATGTAATACTAATATCCAATTTAAAGAGGTAATACATACATGCGAGGCTTATTGTAAGTGAAAGTAACCTCGGAATGGGCGTGACTCTCCAAACATTCTGAAATGGGTTGCTGGATCTGCAATAAAGTTTTCACCTTTTAACTCCCGGACTAAAGTTGTCTACAATGACCATAAATGTGGCATTCTTCGATCATAACACACACACACACAGCGTTATTATCCTTACAACATAATTACCATCTTCACTATAGACTAAAGGGTGTCCCGCATCAAATCACATCACGAAAAAAAAACCCTGTAGAAAATTACCCATTGGGTATTTTCTCTTGAAAATTTTGGTAGAAGTAGTTTGGAGTGTATTGTTTACACTGTATTTTTATCGCTGTCAGTTTTTCGAAAGTTGGAAAAAAATAGCGTCACCCGAAAAGCAACGTCGCGAATTGATTTTGAGCAAGCCCTGGAAAATCCTCAACTCTATCATCGGGACATCGGAAAACAACTCGGAATCGTGCAGTCAACGGTGAGTCGTGTGATTAAACGAAACTCTGAGCATCGAACGGAAGAAGAAATGCGGTCAGAATGGATGTTCTATTAGTGATCAGGATCACAAGCGTGTCGTGAAAGCGTTTAAGCGGAATCCCAATGCTTCGGTCAGGGATATGGCCAAAAAGTTTAATCTGTCCAAGTCTTTCGTTCAGAGAGCCAAGGACCGGGAGGGACTGCATACGTACAAAGTGCAGATGGCTCAAAATCGTGACGAACGGCAAGATACGGTGGGAAAGTCACGGGCCCGGAAACTGTACACCCAGATGTTGACAAAGTCATCATGGATAATGAGACTTACGTCAAGGCGGACTACCGGCAGCTTTCGGGGCTACTGTTTTTCATCGCTTACCACAAGTTTGATGTTCTGGAGGAAGTAAGGAAGCAGAAATTTTCAAAGTTTGCCAAGAAATACATGATTTGGCAAGCGATCTGCTCATGTGGCAAACGGAGTGCGCCGTTTGGGACTAACGGGACTGTAAACGGGGAGATCTACCTCAAGGAATGTCTACAGAAGCGTCTGCTTCCTCTGTTGAAGCAACACGGGGGCCCTACGATCTTCTGGCCGGATCTAGCTACTTGCCACTATTCAAATGTTGTCCTGGAGTGGTACGAAGCCAACGGGGTCACTTTCGTACCCAAGGACATGAACCCACCCAACGCAACGGAACTAAGGCCCATCGAAAAATACTGGGCTATTAAGAAGCAGGCCCTACGGAGGCATCCCAAGGAGGCCAAATCTGAGGAAGACATGAAGAAAAGTGGGCTTCCGTACAGAAGAAGCTGCAGCCAGATGTTGTACAGAACCTAATGAGTGGAGTTAAGCATAAGGTGTGATCGTACGGCTATGGTATTGAAGTTGAATGAAATAAATATGCAAAAAACTTACTAATGGGTTATATTTTATTGTCTGAAAGTTTAAAAAGGATCGGTCGACTAGGTAATTTTCTACGGCGCCTTTTTTCTGTGATGCAATTTGATGTGGGACACCCTTTAAACAAATAAACTTTTCGATGAGGGACTGTTCATAGACTCCGTTGACACTTGTTTAAAGATGCTATAAAAGGTTGCCCTTTCTACCGCTGCATGGATAATCATCAATACAAAGATTTAAACAACAACAAATTTACTGGGTTTCTTTCCACGAAGTGTGGAGGACACAAATGAGGATATCCTTGCCTTCGCTATGAAGAATTAATGGTTAACGCTTGGAAGATCATTAAAAGATATACCTACAAACCCCGACCTGAGTTCATTAATCTCACAGTAATAGAGGCAGGTGAATGTTTTAAATGGTTTACCTATTAAAGTTGAATATTTTGAATGCCATAAACAAACCAACCACGCGTGTGTGTATTGTCGTTGCATCAGTTAAAATATTTCGTGTTTTCAAATTGAAAAACCGAACGTTGTAATAATTGACACAATTAAATGGCATTTATTATAGGCGCGTCAAAATCATGGAGCATTTTTTTTCTCTAAATCATGCCTTCGCCACGAAGAATTAATGGTTAACGCTTGGAAGATCATTAAAAGATATACAGTTAAGCAGTATCACGTTGAACTTGTCCTGACTGTTGATGCTGTTTCCATGTTGCCTAGTCTAAGAAAAAAATCCTCCAGAAAATCAGTAACTAACGAGAAATCAGAACAACTTGGTGACAAAAAGGAAAAGGGCGATTCAGAACAGTCCAATACATGTTCTAGAATTCACAAAATTTCCGAGGATGCTGAGATGCGTGAGACGAATCAACGAGATACAGAAGCTAGCGGCATCACTAACAGCGAACCTAGTGAAAGCTACAATGCTACTACAAATGTTGAAGTATGTTTTCACAATGCTGATGAGTGAGAAAGAAGTGAAACAAAGAATATTGGAAGCTCTACGTTGGCCGCCTTATGCTCCGAATCAAATTCGAGTTTGAATAAAGATGATGATGAAGACATCGACCAAAACTAGAATAAAGGCAGTTATATATGCCCTTCAAGAAATATCAAGCTCACCAAAATGATTGGAACAAGCATTAAGTTTATACAAGAAAACCTTCATCACGCAAAGGCAGCTTCAGCTATTCTCAGCAAAACATTTATCAAAGGCAAACTGGATGTAGCCTTACTTCAAGAGCCTTGGACTTATAAAAGCAGGATCTTAGGAATGCCTACACAATCGTGTAAGCTCAGCTCAGCTCACGCCAAAAGCTGCAATTCTTGCCAATATTTATGCCAACATTTCACCAATTACAGAATTCATCAACAGAGATATTGTTTCAATTTCACTAGAGGTGCCAACAACAAAAGGGAAAACGATGCTCTACGTGGCATCCGCATATTTTCCTGACGATATTGAAGGTACCTCTTACAGAAGTTGCAGCGTTCGTCTCTCACTGCAGAAGCCAAAATAAGGCTTTTATCATCGGATGTGATGCAAACGCTCATCATACGATATGGAGCAGGTCCGGAATCAAAGGGGTGAGTGTTTATTTGATTTAATTTCACAACATAATATTGACATATGTAACAAAGGGAACTTCCCAAAATTTGTTAATGCGATAAAGGAAGAAGTTTTGGACCTTACTCTTTGTAGTTCAATACTTTCTGATCGAATAGTAAATAGGCATGTATCAGACGAAATTTCTTTATCTGATCATAAACAAATTATGTTTGAATTTAAGGCTAATGTTATACTTACTTACTTACTTAAGTGTCCTGAGCGCCATCCCTGGCGCAAAGGGCCAACGTGAAAGATCTCCATCCTGGGCGATTGTTTGCTTTCGCCTTGACCTGGGCCCAGGTCAAATTCCGGTCGACTTGCTTAATCTCCTTGTTTAGGCTTCGCCGCCATGAGCCCCTGGGTCTGCCTCTGCTGCGATGTCCGGCGGGATTCCAATCCAGCGCTTGTTTGCAGATTTCATTTCCGCTCTTCCGTAGAGTGTGGCCAACCCACCTCCACTTACGTTCCCGAATTTCTGTCGATATCGGCTTCTGGTGACACCGTCGATGGAGCTCGGCATTCGAAATCCAGTTGTGAGGCCACCAAGCACGAATTATATACCGCAGGCATCGGTTGATGAACACCTGCAGCTTCTGTGTGATCTCCGCTGATACGCACCATGTTTCGCTAGCGTACAGCAGTACAGATTTCACGTTAGAGTTGAAAATTCGGATCTTCGTGCGGAGACTAATCTGATTTGACTTCCAGATGTTTCGTAAACTCGCAAAAGCAGCCCTTGCCTTCTTGATCCGTGCACCTATGTCACTCTTGGTTCCGCCGTCCGACGCTATCTGGCTGCCAAGATATTGGAAACTTTCAACCTTCTCCACTTCCTGACCAGCTACCGTAAAATTGGATGGATTTCCCGTGTTGATATCCAACGATTTAGTCTTGCTGACGTTGATGTTGAGACCTGCCGCTGAGGAGCGTTCGGCGAGATCGTCGAGCTTACTCTGCATGTCAGAACGCCGTTGTGATACTAAAGCAACGTCATCCGCCAAATCTAGGTCGTTTAGATGCTCCATTGTAATAGGCTGCCAGAGCAACCCACGGTTCGGCACACGGTCGATCGCACCAACCATTATCTCGTCGATTACGATGAGGAACAGTAGCGGTGATAGAATACATCCTTGCCTCACTCCAGCGACTACCCGAATAGGGTCAGATAGGGCTCCGTTGTGCAGCACCCTGCACGTAAAAGCCTCATACTGAGCTTCGATGAGGTTGACGATTTTATCCGGAACTCCCTTGCGCCTTAGGGCGCCCCACAGGTTTTCGTGGTTGAGTCGGTCGAAAGCTTTTTCGTAGTCAATGAAAACCAAGTAAAGGGACTCTTGGAATTCGTTGACCTGCTCCAAGATTATGCGGAGCGAGACAATATGGTCCACACAGGATCTTCCAGCACGGAATCCCGCCTGCTGCCGTCGGAGAGTCGCGTCGATCTTCTCCTGTATCCGGTTGAGGATAACTTTGCATAGAACTTTGAGTTATACTGATGGAGGTTTATAAAGATCCTCGTAAAACAAATTGGGGACTATATAGCACAAATATGAAGAGTCAACATGAATCCATTTGCAATAATATTGATAACATTGCTAATGACTTACTACCTAAATATATGACTGAAAAAAATCTCATTTTTTATTGAACACCCGTTACAAAGGAGCACTCGACAAATAGAGATGCTTCCTGGTTCGGATAAAAGCTAGGAAACTATTCAACCGTACAAAATTAATTTCAAGCTGATCTCAATATAAAGAGGCGTTAACTGAATATAACAGAGAAATAAGAAGATCCAAGCGGAAAGATTGTAGACACATGTGTGAAAACATAAAAAATACTCCTGAAACTGCAAGACTTCAAAAAGTTCTCTCAAAAGATCATTCTAACGGTCTTGGAACTCTCAAAAAGTCTGACGGACATTTTACTGAAAACTCGAATGAAACTCTGGAACAGATTATGCAAACCCATTTTCCAGGGTCCCTTCCTACTGATGATCAACTACAAAATCATGATTGCATGCAAAATGCCACATCTTCAGACCATGGTGAACGTGATAGATCTACCGAAACAAATGTCTCACTATGTGGGCTAGAAAAGTCAAATAAAGAGGCTGAAAACTTTGCCATTAGAATATTAAAAAAAAACTCTAGAATTGAATGGGTGATAGATTCTTTTAGTTCTTTTAAATCCCCTGGTCCAGATGGAATTTTTCCAACACATATTTAAAATTGTAAATCGATAATAATTCCTGTTTTAGTTAAATTGTTCAAGTCTAGTTTCTTATTGAGAAACATCCCAAAAAAATGGAGAATGGTCCGAGTGGTATTCATACCAAAGGCGAACAAAAGAGATAAATCTTCACCAACATCATTCAGACCAATAAGCCTGTCTTCAATATTTTTGAACTTAATGGAAAACTCATAGATGAACAAGTTACATCAGAAATACTTTTTAATAAAAAGCTAAAATGGAGCTAAAAAACTGGGGGAAAACAAAGGTACAGTACAACTGGACCAGTACCTTAAATTCTCGGCAATCTAAACGTTTTAAAGCATACACAAAAATTACTTAATCTTTCGAAAAAAGATTTGAGTACATACGCTGGTTTGATAACAGGACACTGTCCTTGTAAATATCATCTGAAAATCATTGGTAAACTTCATGAAGATAAATGTCGCTTTTGTAACTTAAAGAGTGAAAGCTCTAAACATTTGCTGTGTGACTGTGTTGTACTATTTCATAAACGATGCAGATATCTTGAGAAGGGTCTGATGCAGAGATGCCAGATTAACAAACATGTCTGTGAATTTACAGACTTTAATTTTTTTCAGAGACATTGTTTTCGTTACATGCATTAACAGACTTTTTTCGTTTTTTTACAGATATTTACAGACTTTTATAATCAAGGGAAAGTATTAAAATTTATTTGGTTACACTGTTTCACATATTTAATCAAATCAAACGTGCGATGCTTTTTTGCAACACACATTAGAAATTGGGGCGTTTTCAAATTCACCACACGAACGAGTTGTCACTGTTGTAGACGGTCATAGTTATAGACCTCTCAATGTGCTGCCATTTTGTATCCAAAATGAACATTTTCCATATGATTTGACGGTTTGTTTGGATACGTCAACTCACGTTGGCCGGTCTATAATTTGACTATCTATAGTTACTGTCACTGGAAAGGTGAATGAAATCGAGGGGGATGAAAGTCAAAGATTTATTCAAAATTTGCCGAAAATTACTCTAAAGTTTGGTTTATTGATTTATAGACGGAGAAATCCATTTAATCGGATTCATCCGATATAATCGTGCTTCAATCTTATATCGGATCACATCTCTATAAGTATCATGACAGGTAACGATGATACCCATTTGTTTATAAGAAAGGAACGTCGTGAAATCTCAACCAAAAATTCAAAAAGGCTGAGCAGCTTTTGTAATCAAATCTTGTAATGATCTTTTCTCTCAAATCGAAGCTCACCTTGCCAAATCAACAACACCGTCGGCTTGGGAAAAATCTCTTCCATTTGAGGGTGGAATTGATTTGTGTAGGTGTGCTTCAGTTTGCAAAATAAGGTTATTACATGTTTGCTGATCCACCCTTTAGTATTATTGGTTGTTAAATCTGTTCGAAAATCGTATATTCAAAAATCATTTATGGTGATTCTTTAAAGAGTCCACAAATTGCCTGATGATGGCTGAGATGCCCTATCACTTCAAGTGTTTTAGAGCACACATTTCGAACCCAGCTGTGACATCACTCATGAAGTTGGAACTCCCTGTCTGATGCATCAAATGTGAAGTTTCAGTTTCATTGTTATAAGTTTTATGGCAGCTGTGCTCTTGAAATTTTGAGGTGATAATATACCGGATTACACACATTATAGGAAGTACGGAAACGCATATGTCACGAGTGGGAATTCTCCGATATCTCCAAGGTCATTTATGATTTCCATCACTACCTCAACAGACTTCCCCAATCTCATGCATCCGGTGAAGATCAGCATCGATGGCACCTATCGTTCGGTCTTGGCTTTGGTCACATTTGGCCATCAATTCGGTTGCCAAATCTCCAGGCAAATATCGTTGCTTCCAGCGTTTGAACATGTAACAATCACAAAAGCAGGTGCTGTAATTATTTTGCAAAATGTGATGGATAGGTTGCACGAAGTGTTTAGAATCGGTTCAATAAGTTTATAAATTGCTCTTTTGGCTGTCGATTTTTCTATATTTAGGTGGTGAAAAGTTGAATCCCTCACTAAGATGTGCTCGTTCCCCCGCTGCTGGCACGCAAAAGAACCAGTAGTAATTAACTAACGGATTTCCACACTACATGGCATATAAGATCGACTCAAATTAAAGTTTAAATTACTCAAACTCTAGAAAATGTAGTTTGAGTAACATTTTCCGAGCCTCATCAATCTTTTCGAATACGACAAAAATCGACGAAAAATCTATTCATTCTAGAACTTTTACACTCAAAAAATAAATCACATATCCAATGGAAAATATTCATTAGAATATCACATAACTTTCATGTGATATCATAATTGGGAATTGCATCACAAAATCACATGAACCTTATGTGTCAAATGAAATTTAAGTGATTTATCATATAGAACTCATGTGATCACATGAATGTTATGTGAAATTCTGATATAGGTATATCATTGGTATTGTTAATGGAAAAATATTATATGCATTCCCAACGTATACGGCGTAAATGGATGCATTCCCAATGTTTGCATGTAATATGCAAATGGTCCTGGATAGCAGTACGTGATCGACGTGACACAGCAAGTCATACGGGATAAAGAATGGATTGATGAGTGACCACTACTTTCAATACCTACGGCATGCTCAGTGAACGTTCTACCACTACAAATGTTGATCTGATAAGGAGAGTGAGAACGGCGATGGACACCCGACACCAATGAACACCCAGCAGGTCATGGAATCCTCATCGTAGCTACAACAGATCAGTGCTACTACTTTTCGCATCGAAGACGGTCGAAGATCGAGGAAAGTGAAACATCACTATGTGATTTTGTATTGCCTTAATTTTAAGTAAAACTACTATTTAATAAATGTGCTAGTGTGTGGTCTAAGTTCAGTTTGAATAAATTATTATGTGCTAGTGTTAAGTGTTTAAACGGTGTTTTTCTGCATGAAGCTGCATTAGAGCTAAAACGGCTCCGAACATTGATTATGAAGTGAACCGCCATTATTTACACTGGGCTCACCAAATCATCAACAAACGGATAAAATCGATAGGCGATATTAGTGATTCCCGTAAGTCCATTAAACCCATTGAAGCAACACCCAATTCCAATTAGGTCCAATTCGTTTGAAACAGATCATTTTTGCTCGAACATGACTTTTAGAGGCATTTAAAATTTCGCATCCATTTCATGAAAACACTTCCTCCCCCTCGCCCTTTCGTCACACGCAAATCTTCTGCTAATTTTATGCAGCCCAAGTACAGATATTTATGAAATTCGCAGACATTTTTCACAGACTTCTGAAAAACAAATCTGGCATCTCTGGTCTCCTTGGGTAATCTGGACTGCTACTCCCAAACAGGTAATAAATTTCATAAGGAATGTGTTACCTGGTAGGGATTTTTGCTTACAACAGTAGTGGTAGTTACTCAAACTACAGTGGCTTACCACTAAATTATGACCACTTGAGACTCGAGCTGCGGACGTTCCAGAAGGTGGCAGCGTAGAAGAACAATGGACGGCCATCAAGAATGCCTTTATAGAAACAAGCGAGAACAACTTGGGTGAGCTGCGCACCCAGAGGAAAGAGTGGATCACAGATGAAACCTGGCGGAAGATTGAGGAGCGTAGAGAAGCAAAAGCCGCGATAGAGCGGGCGAGAACCAGAGGAGCCAAGAACGAAGCCCGTCAACGGTACTCGGCTCTAGAGAAGGAAGTCAAGCGCTCTTGCAGACGGGACAAGCGAGCGTGGGTGAACTCCCTGGCCGACGAAGGGGAGAAAGCCGCAAACACTGGCGATATACGCCTCCTCTTCGATATCTCACGACGCCTGATTGGAGCAAGGATGAACCCGAGGATGCCAGTGAAGGACACGACTGGACAATTGCTTACCGACCTCACTGACCAGCTGAAACGCTGGTTTGAGCACTTCGAACAACTTCTTCGAGTTCCGACGGCCAACCAGCCATCAACATCTCGGCATGATCCGAGGCCCTATCACTACAGGAGATTGAAGCAGCTATCCGAAGCATGAAATCCAACAAGGCTCCAGGAATCGATCGCATATCAGCAGAGATGCTCAAAGCTGACCCCATGCTATCCGCACAAATGTTGCATCAACTATTCTGTAATATCTGGGACACCGCGACTTTTCCGGCCGACTGGATGCAGGGCATCTTAGTGAAGGTTCCAAAGAAGGGGGATCTGACTGTGTGCGACAATTGGCGAGGCGTCATGTTACTGTGTATTGTTCTCAAAGTTCTGTGCAAAGTTATCCTGAATCGGATACAGGAGAAGATCGACGCGACTCTCCGACGGCAGCAGGCAGGATTCCGTGCCGGAAGATCTTGTGTGGACCATATTGTCACGCTCCGCATCATCCTGGAGCAGGTCAATGAATTCCAAGAGTCCCTTTATTTGGTATTCATTGACTACGAAAGAGCTTTCGACCGTCTCAATAACGAGAATCTGTGGGGCGCCCTGAGACGCAAGGGAGTCCCGGATAAAATCGTCAACCTCATCGAAGCGCAGTATGAGGCTTTCACGTGCAGAGTTCTGCATAACGGAGCCTTGTCCGACCCTATCCGGGTAGTCGCTGGTGTGAGACAAGGATGTATACTATCACCGCTACTGTTTCTCATCGTAATCGATGAGATCATGGTAGGTGCAATTGACTGTGTACCGAACCGTGGGCTGCTTTGGCAGCCTATCACCATGGAGCATCTCAACGACTTCGATTTGGCTGATGATGTTGCTCTACTAGCACAACGGCGCTCTGATATGCAGAGTAAGCTCAATGACCTAGCCGAACGCTCATCTGCGGCGGGTCTCACCATCAACGTCAACAAGACCAAATCGTTGGATATCAACACGGGCAACCCTTCCAACTTTACGGTAGTGGGGCAAGCAGTGGAGAAGGTCGAAAGTTTCCAATATCTTGGCAGCCAAATAGCGTCGGACGGCGGGACCAAGAGCGACATAGGTGCACGAATCAAGAAAGCTAGGGCTGCCTTTGCGAGTTTACGAAACGTATGGAGATCCAACCAGATAAGTCAACGCACCAAAATCCGAATTTTCAACTCGAACGTGAAATCTGTGTTGTTATACGCCAGCGAGACGTGGTGCGTATCAGCGGAGAACACTCAAAAGCTGCAGGTCTTCATCAACCGATGCCTACGGTATATAATTCGTGCCTGGTGGCCTCACAACTGGATCTCGAATGCCGAGCTCCATCGTCGATGTCATCAGAAGCCGATAGCAACAGAAATTCGAGAGCGAAAGTGGAGGTGGGTCGGCCACACACTTCGACGGAGCGGAAACGAAATCTGCAAGCAAGCGCTGGATTGGAATCCAGCAGAGGCAGACCCAGGGGCTCATGGCGGCGGAGCCTCAATAACGAAATTAAGCAAGTCGATAGAAATCGATAGGTCAAGGCAAAAGCGAGCAGCCGCCCAGGATGCAAGTCTTTCACGTTGGCCCTTTGCATCGCTGGTGGAGCACAGGACCCTTAAGTAAAGTAAGTACTACGTTATGGCATAAATAACAAGAGGATACACCACGATAATCAAAGTAATGGTCATGGTGGTATTATGTCCCTAACATAGGAAAAAAAAAGATTTATACAAATAATGGACAATATACATTTGAACATTCTCCATCCTAAATTCCCCACGTGGTATATGGATGGCCACTTACAATAAAAATGACTTGCCTTTAAGACATTTTTCTCTTTTTAAATAAGTTCTGCCTGGTTATACTCAATTCACGAGTAACACATCTCAGAAATGGTTAATATGAGTTTTGATGAAATAAAACTGTTTATTAATTATTATTTAAGTTATGTTTGTCCTGATGTCCTGGAAAATGAATTTAGCATCCTAAATTTTCAGAAAAATATTATGGATTAATATAGCTAAACAAATAATCAATCAATGGGTTCATAGGTATAAGAAAGATAAGATCACAATTAAGGAGGATTAGTTCAATTTGTGCATTATTTCCTATGTCCCAAAGTTTACAAATTAAGTGATTTCAGTGTGTCCATTCAACATTTTGTCTATGGATCATTCGATATTTAGTCACAATTCGACGTTCAGTCTTTTCAACTTTTTGTCAATTTTGAACGGGTCGACCTTTAAATAATTCAACCGTTTGTCCATTCGACCTTTTGTCCATTCCACATTGTCTCCATTCAATCTTTTATTCATTCGACGTTTTGTCTCCCTTCTCATCATTCGACGATTTGTCCTTCGACCATTTGTCCCTCATCCGCTATTCTTTGCTATTTGCGTTGACAACGACTCTGTAGCTCGTTACTCCGATGGTAAAATTTCATAACCATCTAGTAGATACAAATATGAAAGTCCCCAAGATTTATTGATCAAAATTCAACAGGATTTTCGGTAGCACAGACAAAGAGAACAAACAGTGTATCAGCTGTTTAATAATCGTATGTACCGTCATGTAGCGAACATAAACGTTACAAAGGGAATGAACTGTCGATGGGATGTTTTCTTTCGTCGGTTTTCAATAACAGCGACATTGGTCTGGCTTTGGCACTCATTGTGTGAATCCTCAGACGTAAAACATCATGCATGATGGAAAAGCTCTGGTCCTTGCATATAGGGAAAGTGCACTTTCAGCCAGAGCCCAGACAGACACAACTGCTGTGAGAGTAAAATGTGTGGAATAACAGAAAATATTGGTTTTACAAATCTCGACTAATTTTTGAATAGGTCCAATGTTCATTTGACGATAAAAAAAAACATCGATTAACTTTGGGTGGTATTTTTGCACTAATGATAGCTAATAAATTTAATCAATTTTATATCGAGATATAGGTATAGGACCTACTGATAAATTAATCCAGAAATGTTCCTCAGTGATATTCCTGTTTTTTTTTGTATACATTCAGTTTGCCAAGCTGGGTGAAATGAAACATTGTGCAGACTGTTTTCGTTAGCAATCAACCGCGGGGTTATTTTTAGTTTTGATTTTTTTTTGGTTCAAATTTTGTCAAGAAAAAAAAAACTCAACTCAACTCAAAGGAGAAATCGAAAATCCATCGAAAAGAACGAAGCCCAGCGGGATTATTTAAAACTTACATTCAACGTTAAAATGATTTCCCATCTGCTTACAAACCGGTCAAGACAGGGCAAACTAAGCGGAAAGCTTCGGAGAGAAGGGTTGCACTGGAGATGCATTGTTACAGAAAGCGATCGGGAAAAACTTTCTCCAGGGTTTTGCATCGAGGGAAAAATCTTCTTCAAAATACTCCACATCAAGCAACTGCCAGCTTCAACCCGAGTGGGTAACTACCACTAACGAGCTTTCATTCATGGGCATGAAAAATCTCCGGAACGAGCATTGCAACCCGGGTTTGACCTTTGGGCATGTGGATTCGAGTGGGAGTTTGTTTGTTGGCAAAGTTGATGTGTGTTCAAAACTCACTTTGCAATCTAGCAGAACAAATGTTTGTGTTTAGCTGAACGAGATGGAAGTTTTAGAGGGACGATTGGGAGTTGCAAAGTTTTCATCAAGTCCATTCTATCGGAAATTTTTAAATGGAATTTGGCTCTGCATAAAATTAAAATTAAAACTTGATTTTTCCTCTCATCTCACTCTAATGATATTCTTATGTCCAGACATCATGGCCTTTCTATTTGAAGCCAATTTGACCCTTCAAGCGTCACTCAGTCGTAACAGCAAGCTTCAGCTTGGATTCATACGAATTTTTCTTCGAAAATGTATTTATTTGAAAACAAAAGCATACCTCTCATATCGCCTCTCATCTTTTCGGGTTGACCACGGTAAATCCCAGACCATTTCAATGGTATCCTATTCCAGGCTCAAAAAAAAACCATAGAAACTGGAACCGTCCGTCGGATGCCATCTCCAACAGTCATTTACATTTTTGTCAACGACGATTTTTCTTCATCCAGCCATATTCATTTGAATTTCATTTGCAATCTCTAAGTACGCGATTTCTTTTTCTGTGTTCTCGCCACTTACAGGATCAAACTGCTGTGTGCGGGAAAAGGTGGATGGAGGCATTCGTCTTCTTATCAGCTCTCAGTCATTCTGACCTTGGTGGTGGCGGCGACGGTGGGTGGCTCTGGCCGAGACGGAGCTGACGTGGACAATTTTCAGCATAATGAATAAATAAATGAATCGTCCTGCTGCTATTTGCGCTGTAGCTATCAAGTTGTGTAAGTGAATGAATGACTGTGGCCCGGAGTGAAAAAGAAGAAATAATGGAGAAAAACGCGCGACATGATGAAGCGATAGCGTCGAGTCCTGAAGGCGAGAAAGAACGAAGACCGTTGACAAAATAAAAATGGTCCAAGATAATCGGTGGGAGGAACGACACCGGCCGGTAGGTTTGTTGCCACAGACCTATTTCGGAGGCTTGTGTTGTTAAAATCTCATTTTACTGTGACTATTTTAAATATCACACACATTTTGCGAACTCCACTAAATCTGTGCCCAAAATCCCAAACACAATTATCAGTCGAATTTCTGTCCACCGCCGCGTGGCAAAAAGTGAACGAAATCGTTTGCGTCGCTTCGTTTATCACTGCAGGCGGCAGGCGGCAGTCAGCAAGCACTGCAACCTGCTACAACCAAGGACTTGCCTTGTCTTTCTCGCCATTCTGAAGATGTTTATTCTAGGGATGTCTGCCAACCAACGGGAGGAAGCGCTTTTCTTATCACCGCTAAGAGCGATCTGCTTTCATTTTTCTTTGCACAATTTGCCCTTTCCCAATTCCCTGCAACTGTTCCGAAGTCCGGAAAAGCCCCGAAAGGACGAAGACGTCAGCGACGTGAAGCTTTGCTGTGCGCTCCGATTTCCGTTCGGCTTCCGGCGGCGAGCGCGTCACACGAAATCATGCTATTTCACTGGCTCTGGTAGTCTACACCTATCTAAGTACTATTCTTCGCTCAATCTAAAGGACATTCGATCTGATAAATATTTCAGTTTGTCTTGGAAAAATAGACAGCGTACAAATGGAGAGCTCCGAGAGGACATTGTGATTTGCTTCATTACGGGAAATTTTACAATTTTGCCCTACAGGGAAGACGGTTGCCGATTGTCTGTTTTGTTCGATGCCGAAATGGACTGTCGGATTCGAAGGCGCAGATAATTGTGCTTGACAGGAATAAATATGGTTGTACTTTATTTCATCTTATTTATTATTTGCCAAGGCGCCATCACCTGGGACGCTCGCGGTATCATTATTGGAAGGATTTTGACGCCCTTTGCCACAGAGATCATTTGCTAGGACCATTTCCTGAAGTGTCAAAACTATATCAAATGTGTTTCCCAGCCATTGGCGTATTTCTATCACGCTCAGCGTCCATTTCTGTACGCACATATGTCATTGAGAAGACCAATCAGCTCTCCACAGAGTTGTGTCATGATAGGTCTGAATTAGACACATGAATTCTTTAGTGTTGCCTTAAGATCAGGCCTGTCATGCTGGTTACTCATGATTACTCGATGATGTGCTGTTTACACTTATGCTACTTCAATAGATCAGCCAGCTCAACCAACTAGCACGAATTTAAGTTGTTCCTGAAATCTCATGTCGGTAGATACTGACGTCCTGTTTACATTATGCTGGCTACCTTTAAGGGCAGTGTTAGTACAGTAGCGCTAGCAAATCGACACAGATGTAAACACCACATGAGTAACAAGCTCCGAAACATGATTTTTTTTCCATCAAAACTAACTGGGCGTGGAAATATGCACTTCTCCCACAAAAGGTGTAACCAAAGTGCATAAGGGAATTTTTGGACGCCCATCCATTACTATGCGCTCAGGAAAGTTAAGACTCATTAAAAGCAATTTCTAAAACTTCAGGGAAGCTTCGAAATCATCAGAGATGTTTCAAGAACTTTAGGAAATATTAGAAACATTCAGAGATGTTTCAAAAACTTCCAAGAGGATCCGAGAACTACAGGAAAGTTTGGGAAAAGTTTAATGATCTTTAAGGCTCAGCTCCAAGAACTTCAGGCTAGTTTCACGAAAAAATAAATATCTTTAGCAAAGGTCTGAGATGATCAGGGCAGTTCCATAAAAGTCTGAAAACGTTGGGTACTTTATGGAAGTTTCGAAAATTTCTGTAGCATTTCGAAAACTTTGATCCATTTAATAAACATCAGAAAAAATAATGGAGGACTTTTACAGATGTTCCAGAATTTGAGAGTCTTGCGAACGTCAGACAAATTGCGAGAACTTGAATGAGCTTCAGGAAAATTTAGAAAAAATTTGATTAGTTCTTTTAACATATAACCGTTGAGCTACGTTGTGCATGATTTTAATTTGTGCATGATGTAGTGTTTATTAGATTAAGTGTTTGTCGGTAGGATTTAATTTAGGTTATCCAAAATTGTTGTTAATGAGTAGGGATTGTCAGAAGTAAGAGTCCAATTATTGAAAATATGAATGGGTAAGGTATCGAATGGGTGGTGAAAAAAATCAACTGTGGTAGGAAAATGGAAGCCGGAGGATCGAGCACAGATGTTTGGTCATAGTTGACACCGAGGAAAAATGGAGTTAGGAATGCCATGATCACTTTAAAAACGGCGTTCGTGTAAGACACAAGTGAGTGATAAATTTGGAAGTAAATCTACTGTAGTGCCTAGAATAGTGTGTCAATTTGGACTTCAACTACACCATTTCATTCAGGTAAATGGAACTCGAGTTATGCTCCATTAACAAGTCCAACTTACACTCTTGATTAATTCAACAGGGGCTTTTGTACTTCTGTATTTTTGTACATGTTGTGCCTTTTGTTAGAGTTAGTGAGGAATAAAAGTAAGAAGAAACGAGTGAGCGTGAAGTGCGATAGACCGTATGTAAACGGGATCCGATTGGTTTGAAAATTTTGATATAGCTAGAGGTATAAATATGAGGTAGGGGAAATGTTGGCTTCGGCAATACCTTTACCTATTATCATCAGGGGGGTAAACAACGGCCTTGAGAGCTCAATTTCAGCATGTAGATACATTGTGTTTCAGAGCATCTATTGGCCAAATTTGAATGCTCTAAGACTTTGTCTACCCCCTGACGATAAAAGGTTAAGGTATTGCCGAAGTCAACATTCCCCCTACCTAAGCTCGTTAATAGCATTCTTGTGACGGACTTTGGAGAGAGCGGACGGTCAGCAAAGAACGAACAACAAAGACAGAAAGACAGAAGGGATAGCAGCACTAGCGGACCAACAGAGGGAGCAGCAGATTCATAGAACCGTGACCGAGGCTGAAAACCTCGGTCCAGTCACGACAATGGTGCAACTCGGTAAGTTGAAGCAGATGGAGTCGTCTTGCGAGGATGCTTTCTCGCAAATTCTCGCGAGAGGGTAGTTGAAACTCCCCCGAGAGGGTAGATGGAATACCTCCGAAAGGGTAGATGAAATTCCCCGGAGACGGTAGAGTAAATTCCCCTAATCCTCAATTAAGGAGAGTAAGAGAGAGGAAGAATGTAGTAGATGGAGTTAGTGTGGAATAGAAATGAGTAGAATCGAGTGAGCAAAGACAGAATGGATAGCAGCACTAGCGGACCAACAGAGGGAGCAGCAGATTCGTGGAACTGTGACTGAGACTGGAAACCTCGATCCGGTTACTACAAAGGATCACCAGCTAAGCGTCAGATTCGTGGAACCGTGGTCGAGTTCAACACCCTGGTACGTACCAGAACAAGTGATCATTTCACCACACCAATAGCCCAAACACAACCAACTTTACACCAATACAATAATTTTAATAAATTTCATTTCTCATCAAAAAACTATCTAAATTCTTCAATATCCCGAATCCAAGCAATTCCACAGTTTGCACACAACAAGGATGTGGAAGCAAACTCTGAGGAGTAATTCGACGGCAAAGCCTAGATCAGGACGATTTCATGAAAGCAAAGGAAACACTTTGGATTACATAGGGCCCTTCGAAGTCAAAGTTGGACGCAGCGTGTTGAAAAGGTGGATCTGTCTATTCACTTGTCTCTCAGCCCCTACAGCTGGTCCACAGTCTTTCAGCCACATCCGAGCGACGAGGTGTTGGAAACGATCATGTTGGAGGTGGAAGCTATCGTCAACTTGCGACCGCTGGCCTACGTTCCCTTGAAGGCACCAGACGAAGAGGCACTCACGCCAAACCACTTTCTCCTGTACGGATCAACCGGCATCAAGTAACCAACAATCGATCCTGTAAACGGGAACATCCTTCGAGACAGCTGGAAACTTGCGCAGCACATCATGGACGAATTCTGGCACAGATGAATGCGGGAATATCTTCCGATGCTAATGAGGCAAACGAAATGGTTCCAAGCAATAAAGCCGCTGGAACCTGGCGATCTAGTCGTGATAGTCGACGAACATTCGAGGAATCGATGGAATCGAGGACGTATTTTGTAGAGCTTTCCGGATAAATCTGGGCAGGTGAGATGTGCTACGGTGCAGACAGCTAGGGGAGTGTTCGGTAGACCTACGGTGAAGATAGGAGTTCTGGACGTTAAAGACAACGACAAGAGGAAAGAAGAAGTCGCTGTGGATACGGAAGTGGTTTACGGGTCGGGGAATGTCGCCGACACCCCTCGTTGCGGTGATTTGTTAGTGAACCAACTGACGAGCGAAACGCCACTGCCGGGCGAAGTGAACGGTATGACAGATGTAGTAAACAATACATGCACACCGTTAGTTTTTATTTACTTATTTGTTTATGTTTATGGAGCAGGGAAAATCCTGCTGGAGTTGAGTGTCAAACTCCTCATCTTTTCTTAAATTACAAAAATAAGTTCAACGATATTTTCACATGACATGAGACACCTGCAGTGAGTTTGCACTCTGTTAAAGAGATGAGGTTATGAAAGCTTTTCTAATATTTATACAGATAGGCAGTTAGGTAGTATCTAAGGACTATTGTCGGTGCGCAGTTCAACAGATGAAGGTGGACAGTTGCTAGTGAACGGAACGTGGACTGCGATTAATCGGCCAGAAGTCGAAGGTATATGATGCCAGGCTAAGGATGTCTTAGTGAAGCAGAGCCGGTGGGAGCGTCGACTCAGCTAGACATTGAAAGCTTAGGATATCATGCTGACAGAGAGTTGGTGATCAATCAGACCGAAGGGCAGATGATGACCGCTGAGAGCGTTGGAACAGCTAAACATCAGAAACGAAGGGTGCCAAGCTAACATTGCGGATCTGACAGAGACCTGGTGATTCACCAGACCGAAGATGATGGCCGCTTGGAACGTCGAATCAGTTACATGTCGGGACGTAGGACACCGTGCTATCAATCTTGCTGACAAAGAGCTGATATTCAAACCGATCGAAGGGTTAGGAGCTGTGAATTAAATTGCACTTAAATTGCACAGTTTATTTCTCGTAGTAATTGATTACAAATAAATTTCATTATATAGAACGCTAAATATTAGAAAACTGCTATAGTAGTATCACACAGTGAGTGAAAAACTAATGATCACGAGGTATGTTACCTGTAAATAGAATTTTTTTTATTGATTGTCATTTAAGTGTTAACCTAAAATGGACCTTAATTGAATTTACTTGCCTGTAGATTTATCTGAACTCGTCCTTCCTGGGTTAATCGAAGATCAAAAGCAAAGAGAAGATAATACCAAAAATGTAAGATTAGATAAGTTTACTTAGCTTGAATTTGTTCCTAATTGTATAATTTAATAAATTAATAAAATTAGCAACTGAAAAGACCGGTGTTTGCTCCGACTTACGGGAACAATTTCTTTTCCATCGATCTTGTTCCAACACCTGGACCCTACCTACTCATGAACCGGAGACCGAAGGAAGGCATGATCAGAGATTTAAAGCCTCAGAAAATCCCGACGACACCAACTGGGATTGAACCCAGGCCCTTTGGAGTGAGAGGCAGTCACACTTACCACTACATCACCGGCACCACTAATCTAGCAATAGTTTTTCTCGAAAATCTATCGGTTGTAATGGATGAAACGAAGTGGTTTTTGTAATGTAATGTGCAGAAATCGATTGCACTAGGTTCCATAAACGTCAGACTACAGGAAATGTTAATTTTTCCCCAATTTATCTTTTAGTCATTCCAGTTCCACAGTCTCCAATTGAGTGAATTCGAAGGAAGAGTTTAAGGTTATCTGCGTATGTTAATCGTGGTCGCTCAATTACTAGATTCACGTCGTTGAAGTAAGTCAGGAAAATCAGCGGTTCCAGGTGACTATTTACGCTGGGGTATGCCGGACGTATCAGTGAACATACGGGACTGGTGATCACCAATGACAACAGTAAGATAGCGATCGGTGAGGTACGACTGAAACCATAGCAAAAGGCAGCCGTGGATACCAAGCCTGCCCAGTTTTGCGATAGATATGCGGTGATTCAATTTATCGAAGGCTACAGATAAGTCAGTATAAATGACATCCGTTTGAACACGACCCGACATACTATAAGAGATGCAGGAAGTAAGGCACAGCAAGTTAGTGGCAGTGGAGCGACCAGCCATGAAACCATGCTGGTCGATACTAATATACGGCTTACAGTGAGCAAGTAACGGTTCCATAACAACGAGTTCGAACAATTTAGCAACAGCGCTAAGCGAAGTAATGCCACGGTAGTTGCCAACGTCCTGTTTGTTGCCTTTCTTGTACACTGGAAACATGTGCGCTAGCTTCCAACAGGATGCGAAAACGCTGACGTCCACGGACCGTTGAAAAACGTGCAGCAGTGGAGACAAAAAACTGTCAAAGTGCGTTTTGAGGAACTCCGATGGAATTCCGTAAGGACCCGGATTGTACGACGACTTGAGTTTCGAGGAAGCCCTGGAAAACATCTTGCGATTGATATGAATTCTGCTCATGGTTTGACCAGAGAGTGGTACATAACTGGCAGCCAGTCGGGCATGGTCGTCACTCAGTCTCCCGTCCGTGAAGACATTAGCAAATTTTCAAGAGAACAGCTGACAGATATCTTGCGTAGATGAGGCCACGTTACCGTTATGTATCATAGACGACGGCAGGCTTAACGTTGTTCGTTGACAAACTTCCAAAACTGCTTGGGACGTGACTTGAGCTTTCTCTGCAATCCACGTCGATACTGAAGAGAACACCGTTTCGCAACTCGTTTGTATTCGTGATTGATCCTGACATAGCGACGTTGAAGGGATAGTGTGCGGTGCTTGGTGAACTTCCTAAGAGCGGCTCTCTTTCTGGATTTCAGTCGACGAAATTCGCTCGTATGCCATGGTGGATGGGTCATATGATGATGAATCTTTTTCGGAACGTGTCTGTCAATGATATATGCCAAGACATTGGAAATAGTTTGAGCGGCGGACTCAATGTCAACGGTGTCCAATAAGTCGTCCCAATCTAAATTGGAGAGTAACTCGGCGATACTACCATGGTCGGCATTGCGAAAATCGTAGGAAAAGGTGGCAGGTGAAATATTCAAATCATGCATCAGCTTAGTTCTTAACGTCACCAGTAGTGGCGGGTGGTGCTGATCCAGTCTCACCAGAGGAGTGGGTGCCTCGCATAAGAAAGGAGATATGTCCTGGGTGGTTTACAAGGTTACACATGGGCCGGGAACAACGGCTTTACTTCGCTTCCGAAAGAAGAAGTGACCAGACATTTTTATGCCTCAGAAAAATCCCACTGACCTCAGCTGGGATTGAACCCAGACCCATTAGGGTGAGAAAGCAGTCATGATTACCACTACACCACCGGCGCCGGCTAAAAACATCCTCAATGTATCTGTAATCGCAAACAAAAACTGAACCATTTCGTGTGTTCTTCGAAGCACAAACGCTTATCATCAACAACCGTATACTAATATTCTGTTAAATTGTTCATAAAATCGATTACGCTATGAGGCTATTTATGAACTACGATTTTGAGAGGTTTTATGGGAACACCCCTCCCCCCCCCCCCATACGTACGTAGTTTATTAACAGCCCCTAGGTAGTTTTGATCGCTGACACAAGTGATTATGGTGAGAGGCTAGGATGAGGTGAACAGAAAAGTTAACTTTTCCCATAACTTCAAAAGGCCAGTCAATTTGTGGAAGAATGATCTGGACCTGATTTAAAATCTACTGCGCTGGGCAGGGTTGCATCCACTCACTTGCTGTAATAATTTTTTTTCGGTATTATGAAATCATTAGATATTGTAACGATATGTTGTACTTGTGAGTAATAAGAAGAGGGTGTAAAGTATGTGTTTGACTCATAAACCCTGTTAATTTCGCTTGCAGAGCATCACAATCAGCGATCTTATGATTCGTGAGCGTTCACTCAGAGTGAGTGCTCACGAATCGTAAAATCACTGATTGCGGCGCACTGAAAGCAATATTGACAGGTGTTATGCGTCAAACACATACTTAACGATCTCTTCTTGTTATCATTATAACTTCTAAGGATTTCATAATTCAGAAAAACAATTTTATATAGCAAGTGAGTGGAAGTAACCCTGGCGCTGGGTGGAGCAAAATCCTTATTTTTAACGTGATTTTTCGCGCTATTCTAAGACAGTAGCATTGTACGTGGGGGAAGCTCTCAGTGTAGTGATTAACATCCATACAGCTCACTCCAAAACCACGAGTTTAAATCTCATCCCCGGACGAGTTACCGAAAAATAGGAAAATGGCAAAGAAGAGCATTTTACGTTACGGATCTGCTCCACCACATCCACCCTGATGATATGCTTTATGACGAAGGTACCAAGCGAACGAGGATCCAACCGCTTTCCAGAAGTCGGTGATTCTGTGCATTAGAAATTAATCCACTTCAATCGGAATTTATTCCATCTGATGCCCTAGGGAACCCCTCCAAGCCGGGAACGGGAATCCACTGCACAAGCAATGAAAAATAATTATCCCTTTTTTGAACCCACCACTCTTCATCATTTGTCGACCACGAAAACCAAACAGAGCCGGTTGAAAATTTTCCTCCGCTAAGCCTCGGAATCAGGCGAAAGGTTTACTTTGCAGATTTAAAGGAAAAAACGATTGATTTTTACTTGCGGTTGGTGCCGACGATGAATGTTCTCACTGTGTACATTTTTTGGTTGCTTTCAATTTCCTCTCACAGCAAATCGTCGTAGAATATTTGCTTTCCACAAATGGAGTCGCTGCTGCTGTTGCTGTTTTTTTTTCTGTTTGCTCTCTCCAGTGACTTCCGCGCTCGAAGTGAAGATTTGAATTTTCGCTTATGCTGTCACTTGCGATTTTCCGTGATGGCATGTTTGCCGAGCGGTGCAATTTTCCTACCAAATAAAAATACGTGTACAACACATACACTCTCACTGCCCCGATAACGACGAGCGAAATGTTAGTTTTCTTCTCGGGGAAAATGGCAAAAAAGAAGAAGAAGAAGAAGAAGGTTGGAAGAAAAGGAGAAGCAAAGTTGTTGGACCGACCTAACATCATCACAGCGGGAGGAAGGCGGAACAAAAAATAACGAAACATCGCACAAGTCAAATAATGTTTCGATACTTGTTTAGCTGAGCGGATTAAGGAGATACCCGCGCCCGGTGCGGTGCGCTGGAAGGGAAATGGAAAACTATTTCTTTTACCGCTCGCAAAGACGTCAGGACGATCTTCCGTCGTTTCCAAAGGAAAAGTTGTTGCAACGTCTTTTGTGAAAAGAGTATGTATCGGATGGCTCTCACTAAACTGAAAGCGGCAGCAGCAACAGCAGTAGCAGTTTGTTTGGAAATCAAGAATAATCAAAACTGATTCAATTTGCAATTTTCGATTGGTAATTTTTTAGTCTCTCACTCTCTCTCGGAAGGAGCGGCTTTCGCTAAGTTTGTGCTCTTCTTGTTTGGAGCTGATTTGTTTGCTTAGGAAGCTTTGAAAAAAACATCTGCTTTGGGAATATAATTGGATTCTTAGACATTAATTTGTTGGACATTAAAAATAAGCGATCGTCACGCACATGCATCAATATTAAACAAAATCAAAATAGTCTTTGAGAAACGTTTTGGAAGTTGTATCCAATATTGATTGTAACGTACAGGAATTCCCAGAAGAACGTGCTGGATGATGCAGTTCTCGCACCACTACATTTCAGCATACGTTCAACCAATTGGTGTACCAAAAACTAGTCACCTACAAACAATTATCTCAATTGCTTGGAGCACTGCTGATAAAACCGGTGGGTGAACTTGTATCGCTCGATGTCGATTGCGCTATTGACATTTATTTATCGGACCACGTTAAAGCTCATTTTAATACTAAGTAACGCAAAAAAATGACTTTTTCACATACCCAAGTATGAAACGTCATTTTTTTAATATACGTATAGTATACAAAGATTGAAATAATAGGCGAACTTGAAAACCTCAAGTCTCTTATTGTTTAAAACTTACTTTTGCCAAAATTTCTGAAAACCATGAGGGAGGGGGGGGTGTATTTTTATGATGTTTGGATATAATATCGACCAATCTCTTCCGATCGAAACCTAAAAGCAATTCGCGAAAAACGGCTATAGGTTTATGTAGTGTAGGTCATAAGTATGTATATATGCATGTACAATCCCATGCAGAAAATATGTTTAGAATTGTCTTTTAAACTGTAACTTTTTTTAAAAGGAATGAGAAGCAAAGAATCAAGCGAGTTTGATGTGATGGATTTTTAAAATTAATAATCGATGTAGTCCTTACTATTTGATGCAGTACCATAATTTAAATGATGATGATGATGGTGATGATGATGATGATGATGATGATGATGATGATGATGATGATGATGATGATGATGATGATGATGATGATGATGACGATGATGATGATGGTCCCACCTTTTACCCCTACAAAGGTTTGAGCTAGACGATTTATCTTTAAGATAATTAAATATGATAATTTAACCAGGTTTGCAAACAAAATCGAACTGGTTTCAGTTACAGATATAAATTTCTTCTAGAGTTTACAGTTGCTTCACAACGATATGAATGTGGAAAAGCTCAGGCGCCCACCTCTTAGCTCGCCTTTTTGATGTAAAGGGTGATACGGTCAAAATTTGGTCAATATCAACTTGACGTATTTCTTTCAATTTTGAATTTAAAAAACCTGAACACCCCTCATTTTGAAGGTGTGTGTGTGTAGAATGTTGCTCCTATTTTGGTTTTGGAATTCACTCTACAGTTGTCAAAATGCCGTCCAAGCAAGAAGAGCAGCGTATCAAAATTTTGCTCGCGCATCGCGAAAATCCGAGCTACTCGCACGCAAAGTTGGCAAAATCGCTAAAAGTTGCCAAATCAACCGTTACAAATGTAATTAAAGTGTTTGGGGAACGTTTGTCGACAGCCAGGAAGTCTGGATCGGGGGGAAATCGAAAACCGGAAGCCGCTGAGACGACAAAGAGAGTTGCCGGTAGTTTCAAGCGAAACTCTAACCTCTCTCTCCGAGATGCCGCAAATAAGCTGGGTGTATCGTCTACAACCGTGCATCGAGCCAAAAAACGAGCCGGACTATCGACTTACAAGAAGGTAGTGACTCCAAATCGCGATGATAAACAAAATACGACGGCCAAAGCGCGATCCCGGAGGCTGTACACGACGATGCTGACGAAGTTTGACTGCGTGGTAATGGACAACGAAACCTACGTCAAAGCCGACTACAAGCAGCTTCCGGGACAGGAGTTTTATACGGCAAAAGGAAGGGGAAAGGTAGCAGATGTTTTCAAGCACATGAAACTGTCAAAGTTCGCAAAGAAATATCTGGTTTGGCAAGCCATCTGTACCTGTGGCTTGAAAAGCAGCATTTTCATAGCTTTCGGGACTGTCAACCAAGAAATTTACGTGAAAGAGTGTTTGAATAAACGTCTGCTGCCTTTCCTGAAGAAACACGGTTGTTCCGTACTGTTTTGGCCGGATTTGGCATCTTGCCATTACGGTAAAAAGGCCATGGAGTGGTACGCCGCCAACAACGTGCAGGTGGTTCCCAAGGACAAGAACCCTCCCAACACGCCAGAGCTCCGCCCAATTGAGAAATACTGGGCTATTGTCAAGCGGAACCTAAAGAAGACCAAAAAAACTGCTAAGGGCGAGCAGCAGTTCAAGGCAAACTGGCTTTCTGCGGCGAAGAAGGTGGACAAGGTGGCTGTACAAAATCTGATGGCAGGGGTCAAGCGTAAGGCCCGGCAATTCGGATTTGGAAAAGCGGAAGCCTAACTGAATATTTTTCTTGAATTTTATACTAATTGAACTTGAAAAAGAAATTTAATTTGATTTTTTAAATAAACGATATCACCGATTTACACGCGTTTTCCCTTGACCAAATTTTGACCGTATCACCCTTTATTACAAGCAATCAAGAGTTAATGACCAGTCCGCATCGTGCTCTCTTGCCGTGCGGATCTATTTGCTTTTTGCTGAAGGAAGTGTTACTACTACCTAAAGCTACAACAAATTTAAACAGCACTTTTCAGTGCTCAACCTGTAAAAAATTTCTACCTTGTTCAACTCTTATTCCTCTTCGATCCTTGTTTGGACCCTACCCGAGGTAATCCTTCTTGGATATCGATTTGGAAAATTCCTCTTCGATCCTTCAGATTCTTATAGTAATCTGCTTGGAAGTCGATTTGGATAAAAATTTACTGCCGCCATGGCGCCTAAACGCAAAAGAAAGGGGCAAACTCTTGACCCCCCTTCTGATGAAATTAATTTGAGTAATCAATTTGATTTGCTCACGGATGATGAGAATGATCCATCATCCAAGAAAAATTCTAGTAAACTTTCCCGGCTTAATGCCAAGAAGGAAAAGATTCCCCCTATTGTGATAACCACTACCGATTTCCATGCTCTTCGCATGGAACTTTTGAATTTCGTGAAAGTTAAGTTTTCACTACAAATTGGACGTCGGGGTGAATGCCGTGTATTGGCTGAAACCTTGGACGGATTTAAATGTCTTCTCAAGTATCTTACTGAGAAGAAGCACAAATTTTTTACTTACGACACCAAAACTGAACGTGTGTTCAAGGTTGTCATGAAAGGACTGCCCAGTGGTGAATCCCTGGATCAGATCAAAGATGAACTGGCAAAATTACTTGGAGTTGTGCCACTCCAAGTAATCAAAATGAAAATGAAATCCCGTCCTGGCGATTCACGCAACGGGATTTCTAATGATTTTTATTTAGTTCACTTCAAGTCTAGTGAACTAAACAACCTTAAGGCCTTAGAAAAAGCTAGCCTTATGCTCCATGTCCGAGTGAAGTGGGAACACTTCAGGAAGACTGGAGGAAATTTCCAAAACCTCACCCAGTGCCGTAAGTGCCAGGGATGGGGTCACGGAACTAAAAATTGCTACATGCCAGCTAAATGCATGAATTGTGGTGATTCCTCTCACGCAAAGGACGACTGTCCTGTGAAGGAAGATCCTAAGAAATTTAAATGTTCAAATTGTGGTGAAAACCACAAATCCAATTTTTGGGAATGTAAGACTCGCAAAGCGATCCTACAATCTCGTTCTAACCGTCAGGTAGGAAACGCTCCACGTTTCCGACCAGGTACAAATTCCTCTGCTGTTAACAACGGTCAGCGAGGAACAAATTCTACATTCGTACCCGTAGGTACAAATATCTCCCCTGCTTCAAATGTTTCATCTGTACCTACTCCCCTCGCTGCTAACAATGTTCAGCGAGTTAATGGAGCTACCTATGCTGCTATTGCAGCGGGTAGAAATCAAAATACTAACCAACGTTCTAATGGAAATTTTGACAATTTTGACTTAGGAAGCATTACTGCCCCCAAAATGGAATTTTTACAGAATTCATTAATTGACATGATTTCTGATATGCTTAAATCTAACTCCATGTTTGATGCTATTCAAACTGGAGTAAAATTTGCAAATAATATTGTCATGACTTTAAAATTCAGTAATGGATTTTAAAGCATTAAATATTGTAAATTGGAATGCTCGATCTCTTAAAGATAATGAAGACGAGCTATTTAACTTTTTAAGAGTTCATAACGTGCATATTGCCGTTATAACTGAAACGTTCCTTAAACCTGCCCATAAGGTTAAGAAGGACGCAAATTACTTGATTTATAGAAATGATCGTCTTGATGGACCCTGTGGTGGCGTTGCCATCATTATTCATAGACGAATCAAACATAAAATTCTTTCTTCATTTGAAACCAAAGTTTTTGAAACTTTGGGGGTTTCTGTTGAAACAAAATTTGGACAACTTACGTTTATAGCTGCCTATTTGCCATTCCAATGCGTAGGCCAGCAAAAGAATTTTCTCAAGGGTGACCTCCAGAAACTTACCCGTCATAGGTCTAAATTCTTCATTATTGGTGATTTTAATGCAAAACACCGCTCATGGAATAATGCTCAAAGCAATTCCAATGGTAATATTCTGTTTGATGATTGTTCTGCAGGTTATTACACTATTCAATATCCAAACAGCCCAACATGCTTTTCTTCTGCAAGAAATCCCTCCACTATTGATTTGGTCTTAACTGATTCATGTCAACTTTGTAGCCAATTGGTTGCCCATGCTGACTTCGGTTCTGATCACCTTCCAGTAACTTTTGAAATATCCCAAGAAATAGTTTGTAATCCCAACAGCTCTACTTTCAATTACCATAGGGCTGATTGGGAGCAATATCGAACATTTATGGAATATAACTTCGATCCAAACATTCCTTTGCAAACCAAAGATGAAATTAATTATGCTCTTGAAACTTTGACTACTTCTATAGTTGAAGCAAGAGCTGCCTCAGTACCAAAATGCGAGGTTAAATTCGATTCAATTATAATAGACGACGATCTTCAGCTCTTGATCCGTCTTAAAAATGTCCGTAGGAGACAATATCAAAGAACACGCGATCCTGCCATGAAAGTTATCTGGCGGGATTTACAAAAACAAATTAAAAAGCGATTCTCTGCCCTGAGGAACAAAACTTTTGAAAATAATATTTCTAAATTAGACCCGAGTTCCAAACCCTTTTGGAAACTCACAAAAATTTTGAAAAAACCTCAAAAGCCTATTCCAGCGCTTAAAGAAGGGGGTAAAATTTTGATCACAAATTTGGAAAAAGCTCAGAAACTTGCTAAGCAATTCGAGAGTTCCCATAATTTCAGTTTGGGTCTTACTAGTCCTATTGAGAATCAGGTTGCTCGGGATTTTCTGAATATTTTCTCTCGGGAAAATATTTTTGATGATTCCTGGGGGACTGATTTGGACGAAGTAAGGTCTATAACTAAAAATTTTCAAAATATGAAAGCTCCAGGTGATGATGGAATTTTCTATATCCTCATCAAAAAACTCCCAGAGAGTACCTTGTCTTTCTTGGTAAAATTATTTAACAGATGTTTCCATTTGGCATACTTTCCTGATAAATGGAAAAATGCAAAAGTTGTTCCAATTTTGAAGCCGGATAAAAATCCAGCTGAAGCTTCTAGCTACCGTCCAATAAGTTTGCTTTCTTCAATAAGTAAACTTTTTGAAAAGATAATTTTGAATAGAATGATGCTTCACATCAATACGAACTCAATTTTTGCAGATGAGCAGTTTGGATTTCGCCATGGGCATTCAACTACTCATCAACTCTTAAGAGTTAACAATTTAATTCGTTCAAACAAATCTGAAGGCCACTCAACTGGAGTTGCTCTTCTAGACATAGAAAAAGCATTCGACAGTGTTTGGCATGAAGGTTTGATTGCTAAATTGAAAAAGTTTAATTTTCCACTTTATATTATGAAATTAGTTCAAAATTATTTAACTGACAGAACTCTGCAGGTAAATTATCAAAATTCCAAATCTAATCGACTACCTGTTAGAGCAGGAGTTCCTCAGGGTAGCATTCTTGGGCCTATATTGTATAACATTTTCACTTCGGACCTCCCTGATTTGCCTCAGGGTTGCCACAAATCTTTGTTCGCTGATGACACAGGCATTTCCGCTAAAGGAAGAAGTCTTCGTGTTATTTGCAGCAGACTGCAGAAAAGTTTAGATATTTTCTCTTCTTATTTACAAAAATGGAAGATTTCTCCCAACGCTTCCAAAACTCAACTTATAATATTTCCACATAAGCCTAGAGCTTCGTTTTTGAAACCTAGTAGTAGTCACATAGTCACTATGAACGGAGTTCCAATTTCCTGGTCAAACCAAGTGAAATATCTTGGATTAATACTTGACCAAAAATTAACTTTTAAAGATCACATTGAGGGCATCCAAGCCAAATGTAACAAATATATTAAATGTTTGTATCCTCTTATAAACAGGAAATCCAAACTTTGCCTGACGAATAAACTTCTAATATTTAAACAAGTTTTTAGACCGGCCATGCTTTACGCTGTGCCAATATGGTCTAGTTGCTGCACTACCAGGAAAAAAGCACTTCAAAGGATTCAGAACAAAATTCTGAAAATGATTTTGAAGTTGCCTCCCTGGTACAGTACTACCGAAGTACATAGAATTTCGAATGTTGAGACTTTAGCACAAATGTCCAACAAAATAATTAATAATTTCAGGCAAAAATCGTTGCAATCCTCAATTGCAACGATTAATTCCCTTTATACTTAGATAAGATTTAGTTTTAGTTTTTAGTTTTAAGATATCAATTGTTATACTGACATGCAGGTTAAAAAAACCTGTTTAAAATACTGAATTGCCAAGACATGAACAATGTAAAAACACTTAGATATATATCATAACAATTAAGGCTGGTACGTTACTGCAGTAACTGGAGCACCTAGGTTAAAATGAAATGTAATTTATTTTGAATTTGGAACAAATAAAGAGTTAAAAAAAAAAAAAAAAAAAAAAAGAGTTAATGACCAATCAACAAAGCATCCTATTACACTAGTAACCCCGCAATCTGATGCTATCATAATTTTCAGCAATGTCAGGAATGCTCACGAACCCCCAACATTTGCCAGAAAACTGTAGTATATCTAGATAACATTAACGAAAGTTAACGAAACAATCATGTATTTCCGGTTAGGTTGATAGAGGTCCTATCAGGCAACACTAATGTAAATTATATAAAAGCAGAACAACCCATTGTATCGGTCTCTTTTTCCTTGACCGCTCTCGAGCAGATAACACCACTGTAAATATAGGTAAGAATAAAGTGCTAGATCGTACGAGTGTGTTTCACTACATAACCTCCGAATGCCCCCGAATAGAACAATTGTGGCGACGAAGGTTGTAGGATTGAAAGCGTGCACAAGTGTAGTGAATTGAAAAGACCACGTGCTGCGTACCGATAGTAACGGAGTTGAAGACAGGGCTACCGTTTGTTAAGCACAAGTGAATCGTGAACAGTATCGTCCGCGTACAAATTCGTATCCAGTTTTGAAGACACGTGTCGTGTGTCGTGTAACGGAGTGGAGTGAAAAGCTACCGTTTGTACAATACGAGTGAGACGCGATAAGTGAGGTTAAAAATGACCGAAGAAAACAAGCCCGTAGTGAGGAATTTCGGATCGTTCGAGAATTACGTCGCGGGTGACGATTTCGAGGTGTATGAGGAAAGGATGATTCAACACTTTCTTTTGCACGACATTCCGGAAAATAGAAAAGTGGCGTTTCTTTTGACGCATTTAGGTATGGACACTTATGCTATTCTAAAGAAGCTCTTGCAACCAGTGAGTCCTAGTGCGAAATCGTACGCCGAGTTAGTGACGGCACTAAAAAAACACTTCAGGCCAGATGTGAATAAGATTTCGGAGCGCTACCGGTTTCATCAAGCGGATCAAAAGGCGGGTCAATTGGTGACTGAATATGTAGTGGAGCTGAAAGCTCTCGCGGAAAAGTGTGAGTTCGATGCGTTTTTGAAAGAAGCGTTACGTGATAGATTCGTGTTCGGTATTTACGACAGCAGGCTTCGTACTCATCTGCTAAAGCAGAAAGATTTAACGTTCGACAAAGCGGTGGAAGATGCGCTGAACTGGGAACTGGCCGAAAGAGATAATAAGGTGCGTGAAAACGTGTTAAGTGCCCACGTGGTGCGATCGGGTAAGCCCAACCGAAATAGAAGCAAAAGTCGTTCGAAATTTGCTAGTGGCAATGGCGGTCAGAAAAATCAAAATTTCCGAAGAAAAATCTGTGACAAATGTGGTCGTGATCATGAACAAGGCAAGTGCCCAGCGAAAAGCTGGAAATGCTACGCGTGTGGTAAGCAGGGCCATACGGCAAACGTGTTTTACAGCAAAAGTTCAAATCAGTATCGTAGTGGTAGTCGAGAACCCAGGAGGAACCAAACCGTTGGTACGGTTGATGCTGGTGAGGAGCTCGCAGCAGAAATCGCCAACCTCCGGATGCAGCTGAACTTGGTGGAGAATGAAACTCCATTGAGAAAAAGCAGTGTGGTGACGGAAGTGTTATTCGTTGAAGGTCAACCGATTGAATTCGAAATAGACAGCGGGGCCTGTGCTACAGTGATAAACGATCGGTTGTATCAGAAGTGCTTTTCGAACTTACCGCTGTTCAAGATAAACGATGAATTTTCAACCGTGACGGGACAGGGTATCAAGGTGATCGGAGGATTTAGTGCAAATGTGTCGAAGAATCAACGTGGTCCGAGTGAAAAGCTAGTGCTAGTGGTGATCGAAAGTAACAAGGCTTTCAGACCGCTACTTGGACGTACATGGATGGACGTCATGTGGCCCGGATGGAGGAGTAAGTTCAAGGAGAGTATCGTGAGTATGAACCATGTTGAAAGTTCCCTTGTTGATTCCATCCGATTGAAATATCCAAACGTTATTTGTAACGACAATACTCCCATTCGAGATTTCGAAGCGGAGGTTATCATGGAAGATAATGTAAGTCCTATCTTCCACGTGGCATATTCACCTCCTTTTCAACAACGCCCTGCCATTGAAGCGGAGTTGAACCGGCTTTGTGAGGAAAATATTTTGAAGAGAGTCTCACATAGTAAGTGGGCTTCTCCCATAGTAGTTGTACCCAAATCCAACGGGAGTTTGAGGTTATGCATTGACTGCAAAGTGACGATTAATCCATATTTACGATCAGAACATTACCCGTTACCGAGAATCGACGATATTTTCGCTCGACTGGCGAATTGCACATTCTTTTGCGTGATTGATCTTCGGGGTGCATATCAGCAGCTGAATGTTTCAGAGAATTCGCGGCAGTTTCTTACGATTAATACCCACGTTGGACTTTTCCAATATGTTCGATTGCCATTCGGTGTGGCAAGTGCGCCATCGATCTTCCAAAGCTTTATGGATCAGATTTTGGGGAACGTAGAGGGTTGCGTGTCCTATCTAGATGACGTACTAATTGGAGCAAGCACGTTAGAACAGTGTAGGCGTATTTTGGATCGTGTGCTAGAAATTTTGAGCCGGTATAATGTGAAGATTAACATGGAAAAAAGCAAGTTTTTCTTGGAATCAGTGGATTATTTAGGTCACACTATTAGCAAAGATGGCATTAGGCCAAACCAATCAAAAGTAGATGCAATTGTTAATGCCCCCTCTCCGACAAACATTAGTGAACTGCAATCATACCTTGGCTTGTTAAATTACTACTCGAAGTTTATACCAAATATCTCAGCAGAGTTGAGAGTTCTGTACAGATTGCTGCGGAAAGATGTACAATTTGTCTGGGACGCGGATTGTGAAGAGTGTTTTTCAAGAAGCAAACAGCTCATTTTAGAGAATAACTTGTTACAGCTCTATGATCCTCAAAAACCGATTGTAGTCGCAGCAGATGCAAGTCCTTATGGTGTGGGTGCTGTCTTATCCCACATTGTAGACGGAGAAGAAAAACCAGTTCTTTTTGCCTCGTGTACGTTATCTCCTGCTGAAAAGAATTATTCACAGCTTCACCGGGAAGCTTTAGCAATAATTTTTGCTGTAAAGCGATTCCACAAATACATTTACGGGCATCGCTTCAAGCTGGTATCAGACTGTGAGGCGTTGAAGGAAATTTACCACCCTCGGAAAGGAACATCAGTGATTTCGGCGTCTAGGCTACAAAGGTGGGCGGTGATTTTGTCCATGTACGACTATGAGTTTGAGTACAGACCAAGTCGATGTTTGGCAAATGCTGATGCTTTGTCCAGATTACCAGTATCTGACGGAACAGATATTGAGGAACTGTCCATAAACGTGTTGGAGCAATGTCCTGAATTACCCTTGAAAACAAGTGATGTAGCAGATTTTACGGCGAGAGATGAAACTCTTGCTCAAGTGTTGGATTTTGTACTGTCGGGATGGCCTAATCAAGTTCCGGTAAAATTGAAGTATTATTTTAATTTGCGTAAGTCGTTAAGCTGCCAAGACAATTGTTTATTTTACGGTGATCGATTAATTATTCCGAAGATTTTGCAAAATATTGTACTAAAGATGTTACACACTAATCATGATGGCATTGTGAGAGGAAAAATGTTAGCTAGAGGTTTATTTTGGTGGAAAGGAATGCAAAATGACGTTGAGGATTATTTTAAGCAATGTGAAGTGTGTGATCTAAGACGAAGTGTTCCAAAGGAAACGGTCGTGTCCAAATGGCCAAGTTGTGCGAGCCCCATGGAAAGAATCCATATTGACTTTTTTGACTTTGAAGGTAAAAAGGTGCTATTGAGTATTGATTCATTCACTAAATTTATTGAGGCTACAGTAATGAACGGAACTAACGCTAGTCAGGTGAATGAGAAGTTGGACGATTTTTTCAAATTTGTTGGTTTGCCAGAACAAATTGTGTCCGATAATGGACCACCGTTTAATTCGAGTGAATTTGTACGATATTGGGAATCGCTTAATGTCAAGGTAACAAAATCACCAGTGTACCATCCGCAATCAAACGGAGCAGCTGAACGAGGAGTTCAAACGGTGAAGAATTTTTTGAAAATTATTAGATCAACAGTTGAAGAAAAAATCATTGTCACGAAAACTAAACGAAATACTTGCTTGGTACAACAGTACACCAACAACTGTTACAGGGAAATCCCCAAGTGAATTAATTTTTCGTTATAAACCTAGAACGGTCTTAACTACCATAAATCCAAAGTTTGTATCGTATGACAAGAAGAACAAGAAGTGAAGAACAGTAAAAGTGTGAAATTTGATGAATCCAAAAACGAAGAATATGTATATGATTTGAGGAACAGTGAACGCAAAAATGATAATTGTAATCCCAAGAAAGACTTTAAAAAAGGGGAAAAGATAATGTACAGAAACCATTTGAAGGAAATCGTGAGATGGATTCCAGCCATAATTGTGGAACGTATTGGTAGTTTAATGTATAAGATAAAGTTGATTGAAAATGGAAGCATAAAAAATGTACATGAGAATCAGATAAGATATCCAAGTTCACATGTTGATAAACATCTAACGAAATTGCCGGAGAAAATGACAGAAAATGTAACTTCTAAACGTAAGCGAAGTGAATCACTAGGAGATTCACCACCAAGTAAAATTCAAATCGATATGAAACGAGAAAGAAGTGAATCCATGAACGATGAAATTTTCCTCAGAAGATCAATAAGACCAAAAAGATTTCCGGACAGGTTTAGATTTGAAGATTACTGAAAAAAGTAATTTCATGTTAAAAAGGGGAAAGTTGTAGTATATCTAGATAACATTAACGAAAGTTAACGAAACAATCATGTATTTCCGGTTAGGTTGATAGAGGTCCTATCAGGCAACACTAATGTAAATTATATAAAAGCAGAACAACCCATTGTATCGGTCTCTTTTTCCTTGACCGCTCTCGAGCAGATAACACCACTGTAAATATAGGTAAGAATAAAGTGCTAGATCGTACGAGTGTGTTTCACTACATAACCTCCGAATGCCCCCGAATAGAACAAAAACTTACTTCTAATCAAGGTATCTTCCAAATAAGCTTCAAAATTGCATTTTTTTTTTATCAAATGTTAAATTCAGTCCTCTCCATAATACGCGCGCGAGGCTCAAACCTTTGTAGACTACTTTTTTTTTAATTAATCTACTATAAAATCAAATATTAAAAATCCATCATCACCATCGTGACGAACAGAAATAGTTTTTGCAGTGCTACAATAATTATTAAAAATAAGTCGTTATGACAGCTATCCATATAAAACAATCCGTTAGAGATAACTTCGTCAAGATACATAATTTGTCAATTAATAAAAAAAAATCACTGGATAACTGTTCAAAAGACAGTTTAACGTGTGAAATGTAGTGTCTTTTAAATTCTGTATGTGTTGCTGAACGTTGTATATGTCTAGGCATCGAATTGAAAACATTTATGTCTTTATAATATAATGAATTTTGTGAAGCACAAGTCAAGAAATGTGGTGTTCTTATTTCGGTCGCGTTAGCAAGTATTATATCTATGAAAGTCACTTCCTCTTTCAATTCGATCACACTAATATAGAGGCAGCAAACCGTTAACTGCTTTAAAAATGAACACCATAGTCAAATAAACAATATTATTTGTTTCACCGACAACCATTGTAAGGCGTCTAGCATCAAAGTTGAGGAAGTGAATCTATTACATCTCATTTATTTTATTCTGCAAGCGCTGCAATCTCGATATTTGTGTTGCATTGAACAGAAATAATATTGAGGAGCAAAAGTCTAGATGAGGAGAGATGATTGATTTGTATAGCTGTATTTTACTGGCAAAAGTTAAATCGTTTTTCATTCGACATTGAATTCCATACTTCTTGGCCATTTTCTTGATGACATTGTCAATGTGAGAGTTGAACTTAAGTTTGTCATCAATAATCACGCCAAGATATTTAATCTCCTGAACGCGATCAATAGTCTCATCATCAATTACAACAGAGACGTTCTCATTTACTCGATTCCGCGAAATTACCATAAATTTAGTTTTACTTGTTATCAATTTCACTTGCTTATACTTCAACCATCTTCTCAGAGAACGCAAATCTTCATTCAAGTGTAAAACGGCATCATCTATATCCTTAGCTGCAATGAATAACACAGTATCATCTGCAAAAAGATTAATGTCGCAAAATCGTAAAACACGTCGCAAGTCATTAATATACATAATAAATAACAGGGGCCCTAATACACTTCCCTGGGGCACTCCAAGGTTATTCCCCACGGGACTGGAAACAGAATCATAAAAAACAGTTCGTTGAGTTCTGTCAGACAAATAGCTTTCAAACCATTTATATGCAGTACTCGTAATTCCAAAGCGCTTGATTGATCTTAACAATAAGGGCCTAGAAATTGTTTCAAAAGCACGTTTATGATCCAAAAAAAAACAGCAACAATCGTATCTTTACACTCCAAGTTATTTTTCCACTTCACTAATACCAAATTCAACGCGGTTTCACAAGATTAGCCTTCCCGATATCCTGATTGTTCTGGTATCAACAAACTATTACTATTTGAATACTCCAACAGCTGGCCTTTAACAACACGTTCTAATTTTTTTCTCTAATGTGTGCAACATGTTGATGGGACGAAACTCTTCGGCTTTAATCGTTCCAGCAACTTTTTGAATAGGAACCACTAAGGATTCCTTCCAAATTGTGTGGCACATGTCCAGTTTGTAATGATTCATTAATAAGGTCCAGCAAGATGTGGCCAATGACATGAAAGCAATCTTGAATAACTCTAGCATTAACATTATCTACTCCAGCCGAGTTTTCTAATGAAAAACAAATAACTCTTAGTTCATCTAATGTGATTGGGTGAAAAACTTCAAATCTACAACTACTATTAACTGGCTGTTTTATTTCGTCAGGTTCATCGACCAATTCAATAGATTGATTAATCAATGAAACGCTATCTACGAAATAATCATTAAACTTAGCTGCAATTACTTGTTCTGACTGTTCTAATGTGCCATTAAAAGTTATGGACCGCGTTTTGCAATTACTACGCTTTAATAAAGATTTCAAAATTTTCCATAATTCTTTGCTGTTGTTTTGATGCTGATCAATCTTCCTTTGAACAACGAGTTTTCTTTATCGATAGTGAATACTTATTACGCGCGATTGGGTACCTATTCCAATGATTGTCATTATTTGATCTACAAAACTTTTTGTACCATTTATCCCTTTTCCGTTTAAGACGCAAAAGATCCAAATTGTACCAGCTGTTCGAGTTTTTCAAAGAAACAAACTTTTGCTCAACTAGTTGATTGGTACACGTTTTCAAAGCGTTATTAAGAACAGCTGTAGATTCATCTAAGTTACCGGCCGCGAATGGAAAATCCAGGGGTCTCTCAACAAGATTCGAAACAGCTTGCTTCGAATATTTCCTCCAGCACTTCAATTTTACAAAATTATCGTTATCGTTAACATGGTCTAAGACATTAATCACTAAAGTCTCATGATCGGTTATTTTCAAATCAGTATCCGTAACTGAACAAATGGAATCAAAATTGTAATAAACGTGGTTAAAGTTCTACTGTGCCTGGAAATACGCGTACACTGGAGTCGCTTTTTACGCGGTTTTTTCTTACACGGTCTTTTTTTACGCGGTTTTTTTTACGCGGATTTCGGAATTTACGCGGTTTTTTTTACGCGGATTCCGGAATTTACGCGGTTTTTTTTACGCGGGACGTATCACCCGCGTAAAAAGCGACTCCAGTGTATATTCATTAACCGTTTGCTTTAAATTAAAAAAAACTCAGCTAAACGCTTCAATTGATACGAATTATGGTTATCACGCCAATTAATATTAAAATCGCCAGCCAATATATTTAATTTACTAGAATCAAGGAATATCTCGAGCCAGTTATGAGAATGATACAAACACCATAATTACCCATCTTCATGCCACGTACAACTGTAATGCCCAAGAACCAGTTGCCATCAATAACTTCGTTGGTACGAACTGAACTGAACTGATTCTTTGATATAAATAGCAACACCACCAGTGTGTCTAGAATGTGATAAACAAGCAGCAACACTATATCCCGGAATACTATTTTGATCAAAAGCTACAGTTTCTACAATATGAGTTTCAGCTAATAAAACTAAAAGAGGACGTTTTTCCTCAACAATCTCACGTAATGCTACGTAGTTTGTTGACAAGCCCGCAATATTCAAGTATAAAAAATTGAATTGATTCACATTCCTGGAACTTGGCTGCTATTTATTGAAACGCAAGTTGCTTCTCTTCTGATCAAAAAGTCTTTTATAGAGCAAACATTCCGAGCTAAATGCGGCATGGTTGACGTCCAAGTTCATTTTTCGTTCTTTATTCATTTTCAAACAATTTATACATTTCACTCATTTCATTTCATTTTCACTCACATTTCACTGTACGTACACTCCGACGTTTTGTGTTGTTGGCTGCACCTAGAGCATCTATCACAATTTTTGCAATCCATGCTCTTGTGCCCAAATTCTCCACATTTGAAGCATCTCAACACATTAATCGCGGGAACTATCGAGCACCGATCAAACCCTGCATTTACTTTTTTCGCATATAACAAACATTTATACGTATCGAAATCGACTTCAATTATAACACTAAACTTGTTGTAAGTGCATGGATTTTCAAACATGTTCAATACTTTTATCATTTAAACATCATTTATAGCGATGTCTTCATTTTGACTTTTTAAATAGTCAATGAAGACATCGGAGGAATACTGATCGCTCATGCCCACTATTTTCAATCTTGGCACCGAAGTGGGAACAACAGCACTATATTTTTCACCCAGATTGCTTTCAATACCAGTTTTTACATAATTTAGATAAGCTCCTGTTGCACACTCAACAATAATGGAGCCATCTTTACCATTCCTGAAATTACTGATTTTGTGTGTTTTTGGATCAAACTGTGTTTTCAAAAACTTACGAGTATCTTCGCAGGCTTGTTTGGACTCTTTTGGTTTGATCACAATGACCGGACGAGTCTTGCGATTACTCTGTTTGTTACTGTCAATGTTACTGTTACTGTTACTAATATTTTTACTTTTACTTGCACGACTATGTCTTTTTACAACATCCGCAAACTTCGCATCGCAACTCTGATCTGATAGACAATTATCACACTTGAACAGAACATTTGCATTGTCTGTGATAAACTTTGCCTGAGTCCGCGTAAGTGTAGTGCATTTGGAATGAAATACACGAGCACACTTACCCACACAGATAACTGGCAAATTACTTACCAAAATCCCCAAATTACATATTGCACACTCAGCCATATATCACCTATACACATAAACTTTACATGCAACACTACAGAGACACAAGTAAACACGAACGAAAGCAGAAATTTACAATGCCGTAGCTTACTAAAATTGTACCAAATAGCTTGCCGGGCGAAGGAAAAAAACAAAAATTGAACGAGAACCAGCGGCAGCAGCAACCGTTCTGTAAGTGTTTGGCATCGAATTTAAAACATTTATTCCTTTAAAAATTATTGAATTTTGTGAAGCACAAGTCAAGAAATGTGGTGTTCTTATTTCAACCGCGTTTCTAGTATTATATCTATGAAAGTCACTTCCTCTTTCAATTCGATCACACAAATATCGAGGTAACAAACCGTTAACTACTTTAAAAATGAACACCATAGTCAAATATACAATTCTTTGCTTCACCGACAACCATTGTAAGGCGTCTAGCATCAAAGTTGAGGAAGTGGATCTATTACATCTCAAAATCAAACGCATAATTTTATTCTGCAAGCGCTGTATTCTCGATATTTGTTTTGCATTGGCCAAAAATAAAATGGAAGGACAAAAGTCAAGATGAGGAGAGATGATTGATTTGCATACCTGTATTTTACTGGCAATAGTTAAATCGTTTTTCAGTCAACATAGATTTCCATACTTTTTGGCAATTTTCTTGATGACATTGTCAATGTGAGAGTTGAACTTAAGTGTGTCATCAATAATCACACCAAGATATTTAATCGCCCGAACGCGATCAATAGTCTAATCAACAATTACAACAGAGACGTTCTCATTTAATCCACACATAAGGACAAGTTGACTCAATTTCTGAGACCCACCTGAGGGCAACCCGAGGCCCACCAGGTAGGTGTGGAGTTACTTGTTAATGCTGTATAAGAGGTTGATTGGTTGGTTGGTTGGTCGTCTTTATGAAGAGGGAATTTGGGCAAAGTAGACTTTTTCAGAGATTTTGAGCAAGACGAGCTAGTTTCCTAATGTTTTCGATCCAGACAGGTGGAGTGTAATATTCAAACAGTACAGGAGTAATTCGGGTAAAATAGACCATTATCTGCAGTGTTCCATTTTTTAACGTGCAAATATGTTTCACAAATATGTTTCATCCATGAAATGTTTTAAATTACCCACACAGATTTGAAGTACGGTACATTATACGAGGATTTTCTCAGATTTCCAATAGATTTGCCATGATTTATTACTTAAGAATATCTAGTTTTTAAGGATCTCAGACAGCTACAAAAATAAATTGCTTTTTAAGTAGGAAAACCGAAAATGGAGCATGTAACGAAATAATGAAAGATTTTGCACGATAATAACTCAGCTGCCCCTGGACCAATTCCAATAATTTTATCACCAATCGATCATAAAAGTTTCTATACAACAATAACAGTCGAGTATTAGTACAAGACACTGAAGAAGTCTGTGCATTGTAGACGAAATACGCGTATCTGTCAAGTATAAGCAAATAAAGTAGTGGAATTAAATGGAAAATACTAATCCTTCTCTTTTCATTAAACAATAACAGCGCTTCCGACTTTTGATTTATTAACGAAAAACTATTGAAAAGTGGTATATTTCAAGCATTGTTCAAAATCGTCGAAATAACTAACAAATCCACAAATTACGTACATGCATATGCTGCTTTCCCAGCACTGTCATCAGAGAGTCATTAGTAGACGAAACAAGTTGAAGTGGCATTCGCCTCTGATCTTCGGGCATGTGGGAATAGGGATGATGCAATTGCGTAATATTTTGCACACTCATCGCCATATTCAGAACCACACAAAATGCTCTCCAGAGTTGTAATGTTGTAACCAAACTTGGAAACACTTGCACCCCAGTGATTTTGATCGATTTTCTTCATCGACTTTCTGTTTCGGTAATAACTCGACGGCAAACACATTCATTGATACGTTTGTTGTTCTGGATGATAGAAGAGCATAGCAGAAATAGTGCGAAATAGGTTAGTGAAGCCATGGTCATCAAAAGAGGAAATCGATGAAGAGAATTTACTTCCCCTCTCTGCTTCTAAGCCCCTTAATTCAGTCGTCGTCATAGCAATGAAAACTAGCATCGCACGGCTTTTGGTTCTTGGATTACACTTGCTGGTTTCAATTCTGCTGTTCGATACTTTCGAAGGACCACCAAAAAACATGAAATTACACTATTTTCTAGGGATGCCTAAAAGTCCAATTATTCGATTAACGATTATTCGTAAAGAATTTTCAATTATTCGATCACGTAACCCTTATATATACTCGTTTGATTTAGTGCAGTAGAGTAAATAAATAAAATTATTAACTTATCTGAACAAGCAAAGAGAAGAACCATGACGTGAAACAGGATCATAAATTCGCCAAAAAAGTGTTAAGCGTCTTTCTGCTAAAGGCTAAAATTTACCAACTTGTTGGGAGAAGGAATTTAACGAGAACAACCAAAAAGAAGAGGAGCTTTAGCTGGGTGGACACTGATGTGCTGCGGTCTTCAAACCTGTCGCAGACACCAGTTCAACCCCTGTCCAGCAGCAGACGGGCCGAGACTCTTGCGAATGACCAATCATTGAACCGAAGAATATGGGATTATCCGGTCCGATTTGCTGATCCAGCTGCCTACACGTCATCATCATATTTCAAACCTGTACTTCCATCGGCCCTGTTCAGGGCCACCAAGATTCTGAACATGTCCCAACTAAAATTCATATCAAAAGGTTCTTGTCAGGGCAATCCCAGTCATACTAGAGTATAAACGGAGAGAAGCCTACGCAAATTCCTATTCCTAAACAAAACACAAGCTCCTGCTGCAATTAACAAATAACATTTATTATATAAGACCACGTAGTCCTAAGTCACCATTGCGTATAACCCCATAGGGCTGTTCCTTGTAGTTTTTTTTTTTGCAGGATTTTGCCCACTGTGCGATGGCAAGCTTTCTTTTTGAGAATCAATTTTAATACAGTCAGCAATGCTAAAAATTACAAGACCAAATTTCGTTCTGTATAAGCAATTCATTGTATTCTAATCCAATTTCAACCGGACTTACCATTCAGACAACTCAATAGAAAAGCCAATTTCCAACTAGTTACATGTCATCAATGAGGGTTATTTTCGGATCTCTGTCAACTAGATTGAGTACTTGTTTCGTATTTCAATTCATCGTAAATTTTTTATTAGTCCTACTTTATGTACAAAAATAATACACTCAATCGGCACCTTCTCGCGTATGTACAAAATATACATGTCTAACAACTGGCTCAAGTGTATCAAATATGGATATTACAATTGTCTACACCGCTTCTATCCCCTAATACTAGCTGTTCCACTTGGTTCTTTTCTAGTTAAATAATTCGAAACCCTGGCAGTTATCGCGTCAATCGCCGACCATTCCTTCTGCTTCTGCCCCCCTGCCATCATCCATTGATTGGTCGTTTCGCTTTAAATACTATTCAACAGAATCTGTTCAAATGACTAGCGATTTTCTCGACAAGAAAACCGAACAAAATCTACCGCTTCACAATAAAGAAAACCTGTACAAAAATATTCATTTCTTTCTCCCGTTCCTTCTTTCCTCATCTCGGTCATTCTCGCTATCGCTATACACAGTCTTGTTTTTCTATGGTCTCTCCTCGGGGTGCCCTCTCCCGGTGCGTCCCTGGACTACATATTTCCTTAGGTTTCCTCTTTCTTATTTACGCTATTTTACTACCTATCACCAATCACAGCGCATCATCTCGCTCATTTCACCTTCACATCATCGTCATCATCATTGTCGTCATCATCATCATCACAGCACCGCCGCTAACCTGACCGTATTGATGAAGATCACAAAGAGCGCCACCTTGGAGACCACGGTTGTGGTGCCGGACTGTGCCATTCCGGCCGTCGTTGAGCTGCGGATTGACTTGCTCCGCGCCGCACCCTCGATCACATTGTTGTTGTCGTCCTCCTCCATCATGGTCCAGCTGGGCCCGTTGGACGCATCCCGGTCGGTGGCGAACCGGTTGACACTGTTGAAGCCACCGCTGCTGCCAGACGACGAACTCGAAACGCCACACGTGGGCGTCGGTCGCCAAACACGGGTCAGGTTCGGAGCATAGGCGTCGATGTTGTCGGTGCCCTGCGGAACGAAATCGGAGGAAAGAAAAAAAATCGCGGTAAGTAATAAATTCCGGTGCCGGGGAGACAGGGACACAAGGGTTTTTTTTCCCCCAAGTGCAGTGAAAACTATTGGGGAAAGTGGTTTCCCCCTCTTTGCCGGAGGATAAAGGAAATCTCAATATTTGCATAAAATTGATTTATAAAGTACTTTGCCAAACTATTGTATAATAAATAATCCTCTTAGCGATTTGCCCGGGAAGGGATGCTGAAAATGAGAAGCAGTTGAAAGGCAAAGTTTTCCGCAAGCTCCTTGAAGCGGTTTGGAATCGGTTTTGTGATTTCTGACGAACAGGGAAAATTAATTTTCTCTCATCAGTTTAACAACCGGAACGGAAGGGAAATTAGGTTAGACTGTTTTTCGGGGAGAGTTGCAAAAGTTTTCCATTTGAAAAGGGGTTAATAGTTTTCGGTGGTCAGTGTTTGATCATTGAACCGTGTCATTTTTCGACTTACCGGGATGGGAGTGTTCCGGGCGCTCCAGCAGAGCGGCTTGAAGGCACCCTTTCGTATCACATACTGGAACGCGTTGAAGTTGACTCTCCAATCGTAGGAGAGGAGGCGTTCCTCCAGGGTCATGCCGGCGATTTCCGGAGGCGATGCTATCCGGATTGGGTTCGCTCCGGTGGCCAGCTCGTTGATACCGACGGCGTGCAGCACCGTTGGCAGACTAGGGATTGAGTGGCAGGACGTGAGCTCCTTCTGGCGTGGATAGTACAAACTGAGAACCAAGCAAGTTTCATCTCGAGACGTGTATCCTCCGAGGGCGATCGTTTTTCTCGACGTGCTATCATAGGAACATTCAGCGATCAAGCGATCGCCTGGCAGTGCTTTGACTGGGCTGTGCAGTCTCCGGAATTCCTGATAATTTGCATCCACGTTCAAATCGTGAGCGATCGTGGGCAATTCCTCGCGGTACCGGATCTGCCTCAGTCGGACCTGCTTGCCCATATGGCTGGTTTGCATCATGACGGCGAATATGTTGATCCCAGGTCGAGGGAACGCCCGCTGGGTGCACTCTTCGATGCAATGGCCCTCGGAAACGACCTTTTCCTGACCCGGCGGGATGATGTGGCGCCAGTTGGGTTGAATGCCAACCGACAGGACACCGGCGTCGTGCTTCCGCAGGGTCGTCGAGTAGTACAGCCGCAGGCCGGAGTTGTCCATCCGGGGGCGCATGTCGATCGAGTTGCTCTGGAAGCCCATGTAGTGCGTTTCCATCATGTAGAAGCGGGCCTGGTACGAGTCCAGCGGGTAGCCGGCTTCCAGCGGAAAGGTGAATCCCTGTGGTGAAGGAGAGACGGGAATGTGGGTATGAAAAATTGGGTAATTTTTTTCTTAAGGAGGTGGCAGAAGACAAAATGTGATCCAAAAAAATTAATAGAATTCTAGAATTCAGCCCCTTCATGGAACATTGACAATGTTTTTCGGAATTTTGGGAACGAAGTTTTACCGCTCAAGATCGAAGAGGCACTAATTTGAAGCAAAGCTTGCAAATGTTCATTGCACGCTAAAATGCTATTTTTCCGAAATTAGGAAACTAAAATACTTTATGGGGGTGACCCCGGCGTAGTGGTTAGCATCCATACCTCTCACGCCAAAGTCACGAGTTCAAATCTCAACCCCGGACAAGTAACGAATGACCCAAGAGCGTTAAAGTGACTATAATAATATATAATAATAATTTATATAGAGGAAATGGCTCTTATGTTGGCCTATGGATCTAAGACTGAGCCCACCGCTAAAAATCTGATATTTATAAATTTTATCTAGATGAACGCGTCATTGGGACGGTACTAATGGATATTTTTGGTCGCTTTTGAAAATTTAGTCGATTGCTGAATTTATGTATGGGCCCAAGTTAGGGGCATTCAGGTCAACATTACATCCATTTCCCCTATGTAAGAAGAAAGAACAGAAGGTAAAGTTTGTGTATGACACATTCAACCTGTCAATTCTGCATTCAGAGGGTCACAATTAGCGATTTTAGCTTTAAGAGCGATCGCGATGAGTGAGTGCTCACTGTTATAGCTAATCGCTAATTGTGACACGCTGGAAGTGAAATTGACTGGTTTTATGTGTCATACCTCCCTTAGCTCAGTCGGTAAAGGCGCAGCTACAAAGCAAGACCATGCTGGAGGTGGCTGGGTTCGATTCCCGGTCCGGTCTAGCAATTTTTCGGATTGGAAAATTTCTCGACTTCCCTGGGCATAGAAGTATGATTGGACTTGCCACACAATTATACCAATGCAAAAATGGTACAGGCATCGAAAGCTCTCAATTAATAACTGTGGAAGTGCATCTAGAACACTAAGTTGAGAGCACGCAATAAGCTAATATGCGATATGCTATAAGCTTGAAATGCGAAGAAGAAGATGTGTCATACTGAAACTGTACCTCCTTTTCTGAATTTCACAGATAAAACATATCGTTATAATATATCATAGTTTCATAATTCCTAATTACAACATTTAAGATATGATGAGTAATTGCAGACCTGATTTGAAGGATTTCTTAAGTGTTAGGGAGTTGAACTTATGCAAAATAAGATTTAAAATAAGATTCTAACTGGCAATAACCTAATATTTTTTCAAACGTTCCAGGTTAAATGTTAATTTCGTCAAAAACATAAGATGCCTAATGAGTAGCAATCAAATCATTCAGTACAAGTTAAATTTAGAGCTGGTTTCCCAGCAGAGCTTATAATTGTGTGTAACTTTGAAATGGAAACACTATTTAGTTCCTTCTAATCAAAATAAGGGACTGGTAAATCTTGTCAGCAATCAGCTCGCCATAAAACTGAAAAGTACACATTTTTCGGGTGTTGACTTTATGCTTTATGGATGTTTCTTTAAAATATCTAAACTTTCCTTATCCTATGTGAAGTTGTCATTCATTTAGTTCCCTAATTTTTCAAAAAAAAATTTGGAACTTTCTTACGTTAAAAGACTAATTTGACGATTGCAAAAACTTTAAACAAGGTTCGGGATACTCAGGGAATTTTCGAAAACTCAAGCATAGTTCCAAGATCTTCAGGGGTATCCAGAGCTCTTCAGAGAAGTTTAGAGATGTTTAGGCGGTATCATTATTTTCAGGAATATTGTTAACTACCCCGGCCTATTAAGCACAACCCGCACTTAGTCTTAATCTAGAGCAGCTTAGCACCAAACGTAATGTTATTATTACTGATGGCTTTCAAATTTATTTACCTTTCCGTACATACCGTAAGATTTGATAAAGAGAAACAAATTGTTGAGATATTGTTAAAAGTCTAACACTGCTTCTTGAAGCCAAACTCGGCCTACGGATTCTAAACTCGGCCTAACGCATTGAAACGCCAATGAATTCACTTCGGCCTATCGCATGAAGATAAAGATTGATAAATGGGCGCTTAGGCCAAAGTAGTTTTCTACCGTATTCAGAGTACTCAGAGGGAGATTAGAGAACATTAAAGCGGTTCCATAGATTAATTACACGAACTTTTAAGAAGTTCCGAGAAATAATCGGAAATTCCGAGACATTCAAGAATGCCTCATAAATTGCAGAACAATTGCGGGATCTTCAGGGAATTTTCATGAATATCTGGATAATCAAGGGAACGTTAGAGAAGATCCAAGAATTTCTTGAAACATTAGGGAATTCGATGCAGGAACGAAAACTGCAGACAAGTTTTAGGATAGGATCAGGAAAGATTAGATATGTCAAGGAAAGTTCCACGAGCTTCAGGCACGCTAGACTAAAATCAAAGACTTCAAATCAAGAAGACTGGCAACTCTGCCAGAATCCAAGCAACATATACAGTAGCGCTGCACTCGAGCAAAGGTGGAAGTACTGCATAGAAAAATAAGCAAATACACAAACCATTCTTCTGAGGTTGTAATCTTTGCTATAAAATCGTTCGAAGCAATAACCTTTGAACGGCAGATGACGCGATTGTGTCGGTCTCATAGTGGTCGCATGAGAAAATGGAAGAGTTGCCATATATGATATGCTGTCTTTGCTTAAATGCTGTTATCAGCTTTATGCCGATGATCTCCAAATTTACATCTCTGGCAACGTTGCCAGATTGTTTTAAAGCTTTACGGTATCAAAGGTAATAAAAAATCTGTATTTATCGGTATTTACTATTTAATTAATTCTATATTTTTACCGTTTTTAAAGCGAAAATTTTAACAATGGTGATGACTGGGATTTGAGGGGAATTGCTTTGTTTAACTTAACGACATTCGACAGTCTTATTTTTTAAATAAATTTTTAAAACTATCGTTTTCCTCAAGTGCTGATCAAAATTGTGAGAAAGTAGTTTTTTTTTCAATTATATATCATTAAAAAAACAAAATATGGAAAATCAGCCACAACAACGACTATTAGCAGATTATATCGTAGTCGTTGCAGTGTTTTAAGACCGAGAAAGCCGTTAATCAAAGCAAAATTTTAGCTTTTGTACAATGATCGGAAAATTCCGGAAGAAAGCTCAGGGGAATGTTGGAATTAGCTTCTGAACGAAGCCGAAAAAACATCCAGCGAAAGACGAAATAAGCTCTCTTGGATGAAGTTCGAGGAAAGTTCTAAGTAAAGTCTGAAGAACATCCGGGAATCTTCCAAGACACGAATTGAGAATCATGTGGTGAAAATTTAAATAAACTATCGGAAAAAATCGGATGTCACATCTAAAGGAAGCCAGAAATGTTTCGGAAACTGGAAGTAAATTTTCAGAAGTAGCCATTTCCAGGGAGAGCTAGAAGAAGCTCGGAAAAACCTTCCAATAGAAGTCGACCAAAAAAACCTGGCTTATGGTCAAACTTCCAGAATAAGACGAAATAAATTTCTGGGAGAATTAATTGAACTTCCTGGAAAAGACGAAAGAAACTTCCTGGAGACGCTGGCAGAAACTTCCTAAGGCAGATTGGAAGAAACATCTGAAAAAAGTCGGAAGCCAGAGCGCTTACGGAACAGTCGAAAGAAACAAGGACATAATTCCGGAAGAAAGATATTCCTGGTGGATGTTCTTATGATCCAGAAAATTTTCCTGATATTCATAAAACATCTCTGAACACTCCGCAATTTTCCTGAAGTTTTCGGAACATTCCTGAAATGCACTTAGAAATATTCCATAATTCCTCGAAATTCCTTAAAAGTTCTTGTAATGTTTCTGAAATTAGGGGCTGTTTAGGAGTTCTCTGGTCATCCTCGAAGTGCTCGGAACTTCCCTTATTATAAAAATACTACCGGAATATCTCTAATCATCTTTGAAGGTCTCTGGACTATCTTAAAGATTACGAAATCTCTTAAGTGTTCTCACAATTTTCTTGAATTTATTGTAACATCAGAATCTGATCTTCTCGATTTTTTTTTTTTTAATTTTTAAAAGTTATCGACACTGCCATTAAAGAGCATAGAACTTCCCATAAAATGTTCTCACAATGTTCTAATGTTCATGTAACTTCCCTTACGTTTCTGCTAAATTGCATGAGCCCCTCAGGACATTGCTGAAGATTTCGGAAATTGCCTGAGTTTCTCGAAACTTCTTTATAATTTCAGCAATTTCATTAATTAATTGATCTGTCCTGATGATGTCTGAGCTTCACTAAAGGTCATGAAAACCATTAAATTTCTCTGAAGCTCTTTGGACTTGTGAAAATTCAAAAATATGTATGAATTTTCCTCAAGTTCACTGGAGTTCGCTGGACTTTTCCGAAATTCTTGGGTTTTTGAATTTTAACAGAAGTAAATGAAACTGTCTTTAATTTATCGAAACTTACACAAAAGTCTGGACTTTTCTGAAGTTTCAGAACTTCTTGAATGTGCCTGCAACTAGTGTGGATTTGCAATAAAAATCTGATAGCATCCTTGAAGTTCCGGGAAAGTTGAAAAAACTGGCGGGAGAAGATGAATGAATCATTCGAGCTGAAGAAGCTTCCCAGGTAAGGTGGAAGAAAATTCCAGGGAAAGTTAGATATTTAAAAAATGTTTCTCGTTTCCCTAGAAATTACCGGAAAGAGCCATCGACTATTTCTCGATTGATGGGTGTCCAAAAACGGTGAGGAAAAGCAAACATTAGCCGAAAGATTGTCAAGCACAAGGCACCTTAGAGATGATTGTTTAGAATTTTGAAGGCGAAAAAAATATGAGGTATTCAAAGAGATACAAGTCTCGCACAAAAAATATCTCGGTATTCTGAGGAACCTTATATGTATATACCGATATATCCGGTATATCTGGCAACGCTGATCTTTGGTGCTGTACATGATGTAGGATAGTACCTGAAGACCATCGAGCGATGAGCGACATCGAACCACCTTTTCCCAACTCCAAAAAAGGCGCAAGCGATCGTCTTCTGCAAAGACGCCACAATAATAGGGTATAGTGCTACTTCGTCGTAATCACCCATTTCCGTTCTATCGATCAGAAATGATCAAAAATATCAATGATTTCACCGTGCACAAATCAATAATTGGTTAGTTCCGATGCGTAAGTTCAGTAGCTACAACATAAATCCTATTAGAGCTCATTGTATGAATATTTACGCTCATTGTTCTCAAAACAAAAGAAGCGCTCCTAGCGTATCCCCTTTTCTACGTGCTATGTGCTAAAACTATAATAGCAAAACGTTTTCACTCATTTTTTTGCAAAAACATCTTTGCTTACAAGATTAATTACGATTGCCATTGAAACATTTGCGATAACCCGTAAAATGAGCGATTTTAGCGGTGTATGACGAAGAAAAGCTGAGATACGACGGACCAGCGTGAAGCCCTATCTAATGTCTGAAATTTAGAGATCTATAAGGCCCTAAAACTTGAGATTTTTGTTTTTGAAGCTGCGATTTTTTTAACTTTAATATTGAGATTTTTAGTTAACGGGCTAGTTTATCTCAAGATGAAATTGCGAAGTCTGATATGACTGAGGACTTTTTAAACAAACCTTTGCTTCTAACAATTTTACGGATTTCCAGTTTGTTTAAATTTTCCGCAAATTGTCAACGATTAAGGATCTTATTTAGCAGAATTGTGATTACAACATGATTTCAAAATCATATGATTAAAAGATTTCATAAACAACGCTGGTTTAATAACTCTTATTATTAAAAAGACTGACTGCTGAAGTTCATAGAAACTCCCTAAAGTTCGTAGAACTTCCCTGAAGCGTTAAGGTATTTACTGAAGGTTTCATTGAAGTTTGTATTGCCTGAATTTCATGGGACTTCCCCGAAGTTCGAAGGACTTTTTTTAAGATCTTTGGACTTCCCTGAAGTTCAGAGTTTTTTTGAAATTCATAAGGATTTCTTAAATATCGTAGAAGTACCACGAAGTTCGTAGAAATTCTCAGAAGTTCGTAAGACTTCTTCCAAGTTCGAAGAACTTTCTCGAAGATCTGAGGACTTAACTGAATATATGAGGACCCTAAATTTAGCAGAGCTTCCCTGAAGTTCATAAGGCTTTAAATATCGAAGGGTTTTTCAAATGTTTGTGGGTCTTTCCTTAATTTCTTGGAAATTCCCTGAAGTTTGGAGAGCTCCCATGAATTTCGTAGGACTACCTGTAGTTCAATCGACTTTTCGGAAGTTCTAGGAACTTTTTTGAGCTTGAAGAACTATGTTAAGTTCAGAGGACTTCCCAAGAGTATTGAAGACTTCTCTGAAGCTCGAAAAAAATCCATAAGTGTCATAGGATTATTATTATGTTTTAAGCAATGCCTAAATATCGTAGAAGTTACATTAAATCTGTGGAAAATACTGTAAAATTCGTAGTTATTCCCCAAAGATTAAAGGACTTTCCTAAAGTTCGTAAGACTTCTCTAGAATTTGTAGAACTTCTCTGAAGGTTCAGAGAGATTTCCTGACCGTCTTAGGTCATCACAGTAGTTCACAGCATTTTCCTGAAACTTGTAAGACTTTCCAGAATTTTGTAGAACTTGCATGAAGTTCGAATGCCTTATCTGAAGTTTATAGAAATAGAGCTTTTTTATTGAACATGTTGAACAGGTACTTCAAAGTAGTTACGCGTCGGCACTGCTTAAGTCTGCTATCAATAAAGCAAAAATCATACATGCTATTGATTCGAGAAAAAATTAAATTAAATATAAATACAAAATATATTTACTAAATTATCAGGGTAAATTTTGTTCATCAATGTTTACTTGTGTGAAAGATTTGGCTTGTACAAAATGGTGGACTTATGAAATTCCTGGTTTTTTTTCCGGTTTTTCCTGGTGAAAATAAATTCCTGACTTTTTCCCGGTTTTCTGGTTTTCCTGGTTCACTTGCCACCCTTTTAGTGTGTGTGTGTGTGTGTGTGTGTGTGTGTGTGTGTGTGTGTGTGTGTGTGTGTGTGTGTGTGTGTGTGTGTGTGTGTGTGTGTCATCCTCTATCCCTCCACTTCACCCGGGAGCTCATTCCCGATGCTTCCACGCATATATATATTTTTTTTTTTTCTTCACTTGCCACCCTGTTAGTAGGACGGAAATTAGATCCAAAACCCTACCGAATACATACATCGTTTTCTGCGGAGAGACAATTGCGCTTTTTTATTGTGTTGTGAACCTTGATGGATAGGTGCCTCAATTGACGACAATTGACCTCAGTGGAAGAATCAGGTGAATGTTGTAGCAACCCAAGTCTTCAGTACGCTGCGTACCAGTCAGTTTCACCAGTCCTGTCCACCCCAATCAGAAGAAAATTAGTTCAATCGGTGATACCGCAGTAGGTGCCGCTGTTTACAATCCGGGACTGTCTGCGGCGTTTAAAGATCAGCTGGAACGCTGTTTCAAAGCAGCAGTTCTATTAGTCTACAAAATCGGGCGCAGGGAGTCAACAGTCGCTGTACTTAGTACAATACTAGGACACGACCTGATAACGAACTATCACCCGAGGATATGCTGTTTCGTGCGGCAAGGATTTGTTGGGAATCTGCCCGACTATCTACAGCAACAGCAACAGAAACGAGCACGTTCATTCATCATACCTTGACTCACTACCTCAGATAGAAATACTGAGTGCATACTCATAGCAGGGCCCATCATTTGGAACCAGCTCCCTCTGTCGACTAAACAACAAAGCACGATACTCACATTTACAGGAGCTCTATAAAGGCAAGGGTCCTGATAAAGAGTTCATCCACCAGGATTGCGTTAGGCTAAATAAACTACAATACAATACAATACAAGACCCTATTTGAAAAAAAAAATTAAATCGGGCAAACAAATCTGACATAGGGGAAATGACGGCTTCGGCATGACAGACTATTTTCGGCAACCCAAATTGAAACACTATTTTCACTGGATTTTCTTACGAAAACACTTCGCTGAATGCATGCAAACGATTCTTTATGCTTTCAGCTTCAACTTGACTATATTTTTACCACCGAGAAAAAGCAATCTAGCAGGGTTTTCTTGAAATGAAACACACGCACTACAAATTGTAGCTGATTTCGAGTTGCCGATAATAGAACAGCAGATTTACATGCAGTTCAAATGGAACGGTTGCCGAAGAAAAACTGGTTGCCGACAATACTCGCTCTCACTAGAGAAGATTGGAGCTTTGTTAAAGCGTTTCAAAACAGTTTTTGACAATTCTTTCGACTGAAATTGTTAGAGCAGCTGGCAGCAAAAGATTGTAAACAAACCAATACTGCATATGTGTGCGTTCCATAGAGAAAAAGGGTATAGAAAGAAGGTCGCTGCTTAGGTTGCCGAGAATACGTAAATTCCCCTACGTAATTATCGTGGTATAGCTATTATCTCTTGCATTCCGAAACTTTTCGAGGCGATTGTAAATGAATAGCTATTTCTTCAAAATAAAAACAGAATAACTACTATGCTTCTTTAAAGACCGTTCAACAACTACGAATTTGCTCGAATTAATTAATTATTCCTTTAATGCACTGGATGATCGAATTTACATACCCATGCTTATTTTTAAACTTAAAAAATGGGAGCTCCTTACGCACTCCTCAAGTGGCTTGAATCATATTTAACTGACCGCCATCAAATAGTACAATACAAAGGAAAGACATCAAATCCTGTTGATGTCACTTCAGGAGTTCCTCAAGGCTCCCATTTAGGTCCGCTTTTATTTATTATCTTCGTCAATGACATATCTTTCATTATTAAGAAATTGAAAGTTTTAATCTATGCTGACGACATTAAACTTTTTTCAGAAATAAAGACATCATCACATTTAAAGAGAAAATACAGATATTCCATACTTGGTGTCAAAAAAGCCTGCTTCAATTAAATATAAAAAATGTAACTCAATTACCATTAGTAGAAAACGAATCCTACCCGATATAACAATCACTTTAGGAAACCTGATCGTAGAAAAGTGTGATAGAGTCAGGGATCTAGGTGTTATTTTGTACTCAAAACTTACTTTCACAGATCATTATAACACAATTATTAACAGAGCTAACAACATGCTGGGTTTCATAAAACGTTTCGATACGTATACGATAAAAACATTGTACATTGCTTATGTTAGGCCGTTATTAGCATAGTTTGGTTTCATCCACACACGAAGAAAGAATACAGTCCGTTCAAAAGCAGCTTCTATTGCATGCACTCCGCAAGTTAGGTTGGACTGTATTTCCTCTGCCATCTTACACAGCTCGGTGTATGCTCATTAATATCCAAACATTAAAAGAGCGTCGTGAATTTGCTTTGACTTCAGTCGTAAACGATATCGTATCACATCGCATTGATTCAATAGAACTAGTGTCATCCTTAAATTTATATACACCATGTAGGCATTCACGAAATAGAAATATATTTGCTATAAACTGTCATCGTACGAATTATGCCAAATTTGGACCCTTGAACTAAATGATGGACACATATAATAAGCACTGCAATAACATTGACTTTACAATGACAAAAACAAAATTAAAGCAATATTTTAATTCCTCGCATAACGTCAGCTAGAGGTAATTTTTTTTAATTTGTTCTCAAGACATACTATAAAAATATAAACAAAGACAAAATTGTAAAAATAGCACTGAAGACAATAATTGTAAAACGGTCTACACTGATTGACGACAAATAAATAAATAAATATTTCTGGAGGATCTAGAAAAAAAAAATCAAAACAATATTCCACGGCCAAGTTCGAGTGGTAGGAAACATCATTTTAAACTGCTCGAATGATATGATCCATTGAATCAGAAAGGCGCAATTCAAGCTCCTTTTTCATTATAAATTAACAGAAGCTCTGACTAGAGGCCTCCCGATTGGGCAGGATGTCCTGTTCATCGTCATCACGCTACGTCAAAATAATTAAAAAATCCTCGTCGAGGTAAATTATACATTCAAAGCGCACTGTCTGCACCACCAGGAAACGTACACCATCTATCCAAATCAGTGAAATCAACCGTGTCTGCCAAACAAACAGAATCCAAATAAAAAAAATTGTATCAAAATAATCCATTTATATTTCATACCCATCGCACACAAAATCCAAACAAACGCACACAAAAAAAGAACCTCCTACAGGGAACAAAAAGCGTGAAACAACACGGGCTATACAATAGGCCCACGAAGCACAATAATACCACATAATGGGCATCAAACACAGGAGAAATTATTATTATTCCAAAACAGTTTTTAAACGACCCACCAACGACCGAACGCGTTCGCGAGAGTTTGCTCAGCTCACTCGCGTCTTCCGCATTACCACCACCGATCTCCGAATGCCCATTATATTTTAACAGTCGAATGCGCGTCGCCCGGAGGCTTCGTTCTTACTACCACAAACCGCGAATACTATTGTTCGGCTCCCGACATTCTTGGAATGACGACGACAACGATGATGATGACGTGACGACCAACAAGGTTGACAGATTGATGCCTTCCAATGAGCGCGAGCGAGCGAGCACAAAAAAAAAACACTGAATCATAATACGAAGGTATGTATATATACCTAACAACGTACTACAAACATTCACCAGACAGCAGCCGAAGAAGCCGAGATGAAATAAAAGCATAATAATAAAGAATTCATAATCGTGAAAAAAGCACTTTGAATGAAAACAATGATAAATTTTTCAAACGGCGCGCACATTTGCGCGTTATTTGGAATACTGAATAGGCAGGTAATCTACGGTCGCTGACAGGACGGATGGACGGACGGACGGACGGACGGACGGACGGACTGCGATTGATGGACGATTGTCCCCCAACTTCTTCATGCGCTGGGAGGGCGTGAAAAATGGGGACATTGTTCCACCGCGGACCATGAATCAGGTGACACGTGATTTGTCTTCTGCGCTGAGTGAGCAAGTAGTAGGCAGTAGTGGCGGGACTTACCTCGGAACCGCGAGACCAGGCGGCCACAATCGAATTGCAGGTCAGCAGCTCCTTCTCGGCTTTCAGGCACGATCGGCCAAACTCGCGGGACATGATCTCCAGCTCCGGCGTCGAGCCCTGGCACTCGTACAGCACGATGTGCTTCATGAACGGGAGATTCGAGCGGGATTCGATCACGGGTTCGTACTGAAACGGAAGGAGAAAAAAGAAGAGGAAAAAGATGTAAAGAAACGATCATCATCATCAGTCTTTTTGGATTCATTGCTTGGTTGGTTGGTTGGTTGGATGAAGAGATGCAAAAATGTTTCTCGAATTTGGACGTTGTCTTTTATATGTACATTGAATCGAAACAGAGGAAGAGAGACAGAGAGGGAGAGCAAATCGGAGCAATGGGAAATAAAGATTGTTTTTAATTGTTTCGAGATTCGTGAGAATCGACTTAATTAATGGCGATGGGCTGACGGCTGGGAATGGGAAATCGGTGCAGCAGCAGCAGCAGCAGCAGCAGTAGCATAAACTTCTCCAAACCGAAGCAAACACAATAAAAACGATTAAAGTTTATGTTGCTTCCCGGGTCTCCTAGGTTGGTTGTCTGTGTTGAGGAAAGTTTTTCTTCCTCCGTAGCAAAGAGGAAAACCCAAATTGGTGAGAAACATTTTCTTTTGGGGAGCTTCTTCTCCAAAAGAGGGTTTATGAAGTTATAAAAATTAAGCTTTTGAGTAGGGTTAAACTGGGTGCGGTATTGTGTGGACTATAATGACGTGGGTAAAAATTATAGTTGAAAATCAAACTTGGCAATAGGGGCATGGATGGGGATTTGAGGGGAACCGTTGTCAATACAGACATCACATTTTATGCAATGAACATCGAAATGTGCGTCGAATGTGTCTTTCTAAAATTTAAGTTAGGTATCACGTATCTGTTAATCTGTCAATCTTTCAATGTGTCAATCAGTCAATCTGTTAATCTGATATTCAGCTCCATAAAAAAAATCTATCCGATGTTCTCCATGATGGTAAATTTGGAACTGGTTACCCAATAAGAATTACCGTTTGTGCCCTTGTAGGAAAATATGAATAAATCATAAATGGTTCTAATTTCTACGCCAAGTTACACAGCAAAAAAATTATTTTAATATTACATCCAAGAGGATGCACTTCAATCATGTCGAAAATCTCATGTAATTTTTATGGCCACTAAAATAAACAAATGCAGTAAAAGCAGTGTAATGTCATTTCATGCACTGTATTAAAGATATTTTTTTCCTTTTTGGCAAATAACATTACACCATATTTTTGACACGACTGAAGTGCATCCACTTCGATTTGATATTAAAATTAATTTTTTGCTGTGTAGTCTTTGAACACATAAGCGGGCACAGAAGAAGTGGCAAACATCTTCCAAACTGGCACCGACACACGGAGGGGTATTTGTTCTACGCTAGCTGGCCTAAAGTCAATTTCTCAAAATAAGCCAAAACAGATTCTGAATTTTAGGTATATTTTTCTTGTTTCATAATTCCATCAGATGCGTGTGGATATGAATTCTGATACGAGTGTGCTCCACAGTTGAGAATAGTTTGTGGATCCAATGCAACTATAGTTTGGCAAAACCCAACTCCATCTTCACCTCGCTACTGTCGCCCAATACGCATTATGTGTATCGAGGAATCATCTGAGGTAATTAATGAAGACATCACATATATTAAAAATGAAATTGATTCGCTATGGTTACAACAACATTTACATTAAATGGCAAGCAGTTCACTATTAGACATACTTTTATGCTCACTATGGTTAATGCGAAAGTGTGTAATGCAGCAGCTGAAACGACATCAACGATGAAATATTATGTATGTGGCGCAAGTTCAAAGGAATTCAATAATCTTGGTGTTAAAAAATAAATAAACACAGATTTTCTTAAATTCGGATTATCCAGTTTTCATGCCAGGATTCGTATTTTTTACATCTTTCTTACAAGTTGCCGATCAAAAAATGGCGGTAAACTGGCAATGAAAGGCAAATCGTCAAAGAAAGAAAAGAACACATTCAAGAAAACTTCAGAAAGAAATTAGGACTCCTTATGGAATTTCCAAAACCAGGCTTTGGAAATTCGGATGGCAACCCTAGTCTTAGATTCTTTGCTGATTCGGAAACCGCTGCTCAAATAACAGGGTTGATTTTAATTTAATCTACCGGCTTAAAGTTATTATTGGAGACACTAGCTAGTGGTTTCAAAATTGATACGGAAAAATTTGAAACATTTACTCAAGAAACAGCGGAGACATACGTTCGAATGTATCCACGGTATTCTGTGACTCCAATTCTGCATATAATTTTAATCCACAGTTATAGAACATGCACTGCTGCAAATCAAGGTTGCAAAGACTCATTTCAGCTAAAACAATGTTTTTCTAAATTATGAAATAATTAGATGCCATGATCAAATTTTGAATTGGTAGGATACAAGAAGAGGTTGCAAAGAATGTGTTTGACATATTAAACCTGTTTATTTCACTTCATGAGAATCACAATCAGCGATTTTTCACAAACTCACTCACTCACTCACTCACTCACTCAGCGATCAGCAAATCGCTGATTGTGACTCATAGAAAGCAAAATTTACAGGTTTTATGTTTCCAACGCATACTTTGTAACCTCTTCTTGTAAGTTGCAAGTAAAACATGCCATCATACCATCTTTTGGTTTTATTATTCCGAAAAACATAATTTTAGCTGAAATGAGTCTTTGCAACCTTGCTGCAAATATGACAGTTGTCAAAAGAAGCTATACAACATGGATGTACTGAATAGACTGCTGCTTAGTTCTGATCCTGAAATCACAGGTAAACAGCGTTATGATTATCATACGTGAAAGACAATAAATATTATTTTAGGATTAATAAAAATCCCTCAAAAAATGTCAAGGGTTTTTACGACAGAAACATTGCAAATGTTACTCTCAGAGGACTTCATGCAAAAAAACGAAGATCAGCTGGAAAAATTTGAGATGGAAGAAACATATGAAACAGACATAAAGTCATTAGGCATAATGGACGTTAGGCATAATATACGTTAGGCATAATGGACGTTAGGCATAAAATACCTTGCTGCTGTGCAACTCTAGAAACCTGTTTCGAGCATGGGAAACTATGCTTAAATTAGGCTAAGCATTGAAAAAAAAAATGATACAAGTTAAACAAACATAGTTTATTTAATAAGCACAGTTTGGAATCCATTATTTATCATATCATAAGTAACGTAGCTACATATTTACTTAGATCCAAAATTAGTAGCGATAGCGGTTAAGTAATCTGGCAATAAAAACTCAGCATAGTTTTGAACTATATCTTGAAATCAATCAGATCTAGAAATAAAAAAAAATCACTCATTTGTTGTAATACATTCTTACACACACATTGCAATTGTCAAAGAAGAAAAGGTTTTCCTCAAATAACAGCTCATGAAATAAAGAATGGTAAATTCTGTGATTTTTCATTCAATTACAAAAAAACAGCTAAGGTTGAATAAAATATGATGCCAAAAAACAACTCATGAAATGAAGAATGGTGAATTTTCAAAAAAAAAAATTGAAAAATTCAAAAACAAAAAAACATACCTGCTGCTTATAGGATTTCCTGCCATACTTTTCGATACAACGATTCTGTTTTTGTTGTCATCAGAATGAAAACTAGCGGAACCGTCTGCTGATGTGAGGGAGCGATACTTTCATGAACAGTAACGAGTTGCCGAAACAAACAAGGAACTGTGGCAAACGTACCATCTGTAACCCAATACTTTGCCTGTCCAAGACGTCGCAAGTTTTCATGAGTTCCAAAAATTAAGGCTCACCGAAGTCAGCAGTCAATAGACGGTCCCCATTATCATCCTTCTCGAATTCATCGGGTAGATTATGCCTAGCGTCCATTATGCCTAACGCCCTTTATGCCCAACGTCCATTATGCCTATCGTACATTATGCCTAACGACCGTATGCCTAACGTCGTGCACCCTGTTTTTGTGATTGAATTGTAAAATATGTTGTTGCTGTATTATACTCGGTGTAATATAATTATTTTCCTAAGGTGAAAGTTGATGGAATCCACAAATTGCCGCTATTTTGTTTATTTTGCCATACCACTTCGAATTTTTGGCGCCTCGAATCTTTACAAAGTTTCCGTGCATGTATGTACGCTGCAGTGCTGCAAAAGAGTGATTATAATTTGGCACAAGAAATCCTTTTAGTTTCTGAGATCTGTGCCGTCAAAAATTCGAAGTAGCAAAGCAAAATAAACATAATAGCGGCCATTTGTGGATTCCATCAACTTTTACCTTAAATCTCAAATCTAAATATAAATATCTTGTTCTTTTTTAGCTGAACTTATTTTACAATGGCTGATTGTAAAACGTCAAAAAATCTTAAAACGCTATTATTTTCAACATTTATAACCATATCGCCAATTTTTCCAGGAGTTTCGAAAAGTTTGGCCTTTTGTTCACGGAAAATTCAGCATATTTGTGGTTCTGTGTCAAAATTTCAGCTCAATTGATCATAACAGAACAACAGTTACAACATGTCAAATTCGGCAAGTTTGTAAACATAGTTCGGCCTTTCGTGCTTTTTTATTAACCGCAGATGTAAGAGTATTTATATATTTTTTTATTTAAAGTATTATTCGTTCCCAACATTTCATCCTTTGACGGTAACTAAATCCTAAGAATACTTAACGACTTACAAATTAAAAAAAAACATCCTTATAACATGATCCTCCTCCTCCAAAACATGACGCCACCCTTGTTTGACCAAACAATTTTATTATCCTTGAATAATAAGATGTATGTGACTAGTTAGAGCGGTTAAATATTTTTGGCCAGCTAGAATTAATAAATACCCCACAGTGCGACATGCGACATTTTATTAGCATGTAAGTAATATATGTATACTAGACTGATGAGAAATTTGACTTTTTCGCTCCACAGTGCTTAAATGGTTTCAAATCGGGTCCTGATTAGCCTCCCAAAGTTACATCTCATTTGGTTAGAAACAGGCTTCGCACAAGCCATTTGAAGTTTACATGTAAATTACTATGGGAAATCTGAACTTTTTGTTCATTGCCTTCTAGCCTTTTTCCATATTGAGCTACGAAACAGTTCGATAGCCATTCTTATAGAAAATTTTCTCAGCTACAACTTTGCTCCAGATCGTTTCTATGTAAAACGCGACAGGAAAAAGTTATTAATTATTTAAGAGATTGATAAACTTATGACATGATCAAGCAGCTGCTCTGTAGGCAACACTGTATTTTGCAGTGTGACATAGTAGCCATGATTTTTGTGTCCTATTCAACGCCCCAGAAATACCAATGTTGCCTGCTGAGCAGTTGATTGAGCATGATCATAAGACATCAGCGCAGTGAACCATTGATAACTTTCGATCCTTGCATTGAATCAAAAAGTGGTCTTAAGCAAAAGAGAGAAAATTCCCTACAAGTACAATTGAAAGTTTTTGAAGCAGACCGATATGGTGAATTATTAGATAGACATGAACAAAAATCTTGGTTTTACCATAGTAATTCCCGTACAAACTTCAAATGGTTTGTGCCATCTCAGTCTCTCACCAAATGGGTTCAAATTTTGAGAGGTTAGTCAGGATCCGATTTGGAATCGTTTAAGTATTGTGGAGCGAAAATTTCAAATGTTGCATCACTCTAATGTATATACTAATAAAATTCCCGGGCATCCATTTAGGGTGTCCCAAAGCTCCAAAAACAGCACGCAGCGAGTTCGCCAGCCGTCACCCCTGCTGCGCTTGAACATTTATGAGTCAACTAAACAAAGGATTCATAATTTAGGGGCCTCATAGCCTACACAGCTTAAAAAAGTAGTGTGAATTTCCGTTACTATGATGCACATAAATGGAGCGTCATATATCATACAAATTTAGATCAAAGATCGTGTAAATTTATGAGACATGTCATGCAATATTCCATACATTGTATGCAACTGTCTACTTTTGTTTGCAACATTTCTTGAAAGCTGCTAGTTTACGTGAAAAGGAAGTTTACATGTATGAATGTTTGCATGCATGGATGTTTACATCGCCAGTAAAATTCAGAATGTTTTGGTGTGTAGTCAGTAAAGGCACGGTATTACCAATCCGGAGGCGGACGGGTTCGTTTCCCGGTCCGGTCGAGGGAATCTTTCGAGTTGGAAATGTCTCGACTTCCCTGGGCATATAGTATCATTGTGCTGCCACACAATATCACATTTCATTACAGCAATTTTCGAAATCATCATCAACGACGCATTATTCTCTAGCTGCAGAAATTACATTTCGCCTGACCAACACGGTTTTTATCCCAAAAGATCAGTTTCAACAAATCTAGCTCCGTTCATTTCTTTATGTCTTCGGAGTATGGAAGCTGGGGCGCAGGTGGACGTTGTATATATATAGACCTTAAGGCTACATTCGACCGGGTTGACCACTCCATACTGCTAGCTAAACTTGAAAAACTCGGTGTATCCTCGGGTTTAACTCGTTGGTTCAAGTCCTATCTGACCAATCGGGAACTTTGTGTTAGAATTCAGATCAGAGCAATCGGACTATTTTACAAACAGCTCCGGTGTTCCTCAAGGTAGCAACTTGGGACCATTGCTATTCTCGATTTTTGTGAATGAGGCCGGACTGATCCTCCCAACTGGTTGCCGATCGTTCTACGCGGATGATGTGAAGATCTATGTGATTGTTCGTAGCTTCGCCGATTGCTTGCGGCTTCAGCACCTAATCGATACCTTCGAAGAGTGGTGCTCAAGAAACTATCTCACGTTGAATGTACAAAAATGTAATATTATCTCATTTCATCGCAAGCTGAAACCAGTGGCATTCAACTATACGATAAATCACCAACTTCTGCAACGTGTGGACAATGTGACCTAGGAATCACGCTGGACTGCGCCTTAACATTCAAGGATCATTACTCGGGCAGCGTTGCGAAAGCTAACAGGCAACTCGGGTTCATTTTCAAGATCGCTGACGAGTTTCGCGATCCTGCCTGTCTAAAAGCTCTATACTGCTCTCTAGTGCGATCGATCTTGGCATTCAGCTCGGTAGCATGGTGCCCGTATCAAGCAGTTTGGATAGCGAGGATTGAATCCGTTCAAAGGAAATTTGTTCGGTATGCCTTTCGTCACCTTCCTTGGAATGACCCTGTGAACCTTCCACCGTATGAAGATCGTTGTCAACTCCTGGGTCTTGAAACACTAAAACATAGGCGGACGATTAGTCAGGCCGTGTTCGCAGCGAAAGTACTTACTACGCACCCGAACGAGTTTTTCGGTCGAGGAGTTTTCTGTATCTTGGACGTCGTGCTGCGAACTACAGCTTGCATGACCCAATACGGTTCATGTCTGGGCGTTTCAACGAGTTTTACGAGTTTTTCGACTTTAACTGTGCAGCGGAAACCTTTCGTCACCGTATTAAACGCAGACTCCTGAGAAGGAGTCACTATGTCACACGTGAAGGATTGTGCTACCTGTTTATTTTTGTGTGTTTCCGGTTCAACTGCATGACGAGGATTTCTACCTGATTCACGGACAACTCTATGCCATAGGAAGATAATTTTTTTTATGCTATAGACTTGATTAATGTTCGTTGTAATTGTATTGTATTATTGTGATTCATGTATTTCGAAAATATATGGGGTTTTGACGCTTTTTCTAGGCTTTTCCCTATCAGGCTTCATTTAGACACGTTAAGTCCGATGAAGAAAAACAAATAAAATACAATAAAATAAAATAACATATGCGGAACTTCCTTCAAAATAACTGACTCAAAGTTGACTCCTTTTTTGTATTGCCTCAGTGGTATAACTGGCATAGATGGACATCGATTTGCCAAATTAAAATTTTCGTGATATGGACACTTTTTTTTCCTTCCTTTATTTAGAAGATTTTAAGCCGTAGGCTAGTTCATCTCCGTTGATATGGACACTGAGCGTTCATAAGTATCAATGTCGAAAACATAAATAATGAATTCGTTCGTAAATTTCTCGTATGTCAAAATCAATCCATGTAAGCCACCAATTTTATCGGATAAGAGGCCTCTTCCTCTACACAATCATCGTGGTGGCTTATTTGAGTGAGTTTTTATTTTCGAGAAATTTACGAATTGTGCCTGGAATCTAACGGACTTTGTCACCATGGCAGTCTTTTCACGCAAAGTTTGACAGAATCTTAAGGGATTTTCATAGGAATGAAAGGGTAAGGAAATGTTCACCATGTTTTACGCACAGATTGATGTTTGCTTATGGGATTTTATCATAGGAGCAAGTAGTTACAGAGTGACCGAAAAGGCGAACTGTCAATAGTCAATATAATTCACAACGAGATGTTAACAATTGAGGCCCAGATAATTTTTCATCTTTTTTGTTCCTCCGCTGTTCAAATGCTTGACGGAGTTTGACGTGTGGGCATTCTTTCTTCGACTAGCTTGACAGGGGGCTTTCCAAATGATTTTTCAACTAGTATTTTTAAGTCAGTCAGAAGCCAAAGCGTTGTTATCCAGTATTGCCTATTTACAGATGTCATATTTCTTCGTCTCTTCGATCTAATTGCATTGGATCGATTGCGGAAATTATTTTAATTGAATGGAATTTAATGCAAATAACTCGAAGGTTTGATGATTACGTTGAATAGGTAATTGAGAAACATAGGGAGTCTTGAAATCATGGGTATTACAGGTATCGATAAGCGCTCGATTTCATTGCAAAATTCTTGCGAATGGAGTCTGCATATTTTTCATATAAACCTTGAACACTTGTTGCAAAATTTCGGTGCTTCTCTCTGGACTTCAAAATGTAAACATCTTCTTGTTCGCATTTCAAGCTTATTGCTTAGCGCATATTAGCTTATTGCGTGCTCTCAACTTAGTGTTCCTAAATGCACTTCCACAGTTATTATTGAGAGCTTTCGATGCCAATACCAATGCATGAATTTGTATATTGTGTGGCAAACACAGTGATACTCTATGCCCAGGGAAGTCGAGAAAATTTCCAACCCGAAAGATTCCCTCGACCGGACCGGGAATCGAACCTGCCGCCTCCAGCTTGGTTATACCGTGCATTTACTGACTAGGCTACAGAATCATTCATACCGAATACATGTGAGAAATTTTCATCTGTCGATTTATGTGTTTCTGCAAATTTCTAGTACATAATTTAATTCCTTTATTTTTTGTCTATCTTTATACGTTTTGGTTTTTCATTTCCCCCCGTCTCGATGAGTCACATCGTCGCCTACTGGTCGCCACTCGAGACGAGTCTAGAACTGCACTACAGTTCATACTGGCGACAACGTTCTGATGATACAACGAAACCCCACCCCCAAGCTCCTTCCCTGATCGTATCCTTCGACAATGTACCCCTCAAACCTCAGGTAAGCCGCGAGTATTCGGCCCAACTCCTACTAGACATAAACGTAAGTGAATTTTGTCACAAAAAATAGTCCATTCATTATCGGCTCCGTAAAGCTAACGCGATTGAGCCTTCCAAATAAACGATCTTTATAAAAAAAAGCTTTTATATATAAAACCTAGCGTGGGTTAACAGCATCATCAGCAGAGGAAACTATCCGGGGTTCCCGAAGATTTGGTCGCAAAAGCTGATGTGCTCTTTTCTGTTGTTGGTCGTGATATGCTCGATGGGTTCCGCTATTTGACAGCTCAATTAGTTCCCGAGATTCTAATCGCCAGACTATAAATAGTAGAAGCAGCCTGTACAAATATGTTTGTCTAACGCATTACCACGTGTCTGTTTTAAAATCAGCTCCTCGTTGTTTTCAATTGATTTAATTAAATTTGATAAAAATCAATTCTTCACATTGTTAAATTGTCTAAGCTTTACGAAAACGAAAATGTGCAAATTCAGCAGCGGCAACTCTGATGTCGCTTGATTCAAAACCCCAACGCACTTAAATGAGTACTCGCCACCAGCTGGTTCACGCTTTCGAAAAAAAGTGCCCTTCCAAGATCTTTCTCTCCGAGTCAATCGGTGATAGATCATAAAGTTTATTGTTTTACTTTTCTAACCGTCACCGTATCCCCTTTACGACTTTCACCTTTTCGCCCTCCACCACCGTTCTAAATCCAAACAATTGTCCCATGACTGCCAGCGAAGTACCTTCATCCTACTCTTTGCACCCGTCACACATTGATAGAAAAGACAAAGAAACCTTTCCGCACACTGCACCCCCTCCCCCCCCACCCAACACAATCGCTCACGATTTGAATAAAATCACTTTTATTGACTGAGTGGCAATGGCCCTTACCCGTATCATGTGATGCTTCCGCACAAACTGGTCCAGCTTGAACATCTTGCACCAGCGCAGATTATCGTCCCCCATCGGTATCTCGACGTCTTTATTGCGCAGCTCCAGGGTGCGGGTTCGCGAGTCCAGCTCGATCGGAACCTGGTTGACCCGCTGGGTGAGGAAGATGGGCACCGAGTCCTTGAAGGCCTCGTTCGGATCCGGCAGCGTCCCGATGGCCTGGGCTCCATTCTTCGGGTCCCGGTTGTGGTACATGTAGATGATCCGGATGGTGTCGTTCTGCAATGGAAAAGAAAAAAACGGGAAAAGCGATGATTAAGCGGGTGATTAAGTGGATTGGTCGTGAAAAATCAAAATAATTGGATGGGTTATGTTTAAACCATGCTTAGACTTCAAGTACCATCTACATGTCGTCTCGTTGCCGTCGTCATCATCAGTCGGAATAACGGCGCTTGAATACATTACAGACGATTTACTCCCGTGCCCAGAGACCAGGCTGCTGTCGAGGCACTTATTCCTTTCCAATTATCAGCTTATTCAAATGTAAATTTATTTAAATCTCTTCCTCTTGGCGAGTTGCAGCAGCAGTGGCAGAGTGGTATGCTCACTGCATGTGCAACTGGACTGTAAATACTAGATGATAGACAAGCCATCATCCTTCCGGTGAACTGAGCTTGCAATCGATGAAGCGTTTCCAAAGGGAGGGTGGCTCCAAACTTCACTCCACCCACTACTTTCCAAATTTATAGAGAACCACCCTGTGGAGGAGGTCAGCAATGACCCTCGAAAACTTTTCCCCCACTCTTCAGATTAGCTCCGGCTCTCGTAGTAAATCGTTCTGGGACCTCTGGAGCGAACTCCATTCTCCATTACTTCCACAACTGCCGGCAGAGATTTATCGTAACTCCTTAAACAGCTGTACTGTGCCCATTTTTCCTCCCCTCCTGATTCCGAATTCACATGCACGCTCTGGTAAAATCTGGCGAACCAAGCGAGGTATAGCGGGAGAGAGAAAGACATAGCACACATAGTACAAGCGAGTAGCTGAGGCGGTCTCTGGAGGCCCGGCTGTTGTGCCGGGCGCGCTATAAGCGTTTTATAATTTAAATTTGCATTCATAACAGCGCAATTTTGATATTTGCATAAATTCATCACTTTCCTGAGCCGGTTCCTCCGTCTTCTGTCGCTCTAGCACGCTGTTTGCGAGCACGTTAGAGCGGTGGACGATTTGGGAGATGAATCCTACTTCCCAGCCAATTTGAAACCGGCGATGTGGAGGGGGATGGGTACTAGTTTTGGGCAGTTGTGGCACAGGCATGGGAAACTGGCCGCAGAAGGATGTAAATTATAAGAAGTGTTTTGATAACGTGGGGAAGGGTGAGATTGTAATGGAATGATTGGAACAGTTGGTTCGAGGTGGACTTTCGGTTGGGCGGAGTACGAGAAAACCAAAAAACAATTACGTTTTTAAAAACTAGCGTGTGGGAAGCTTTTTCCCAATATAGTCATCCGAATGCTTTCATGGTTGAAAGCTCCAGCTTGGATTAACTTTTAAAACCAGAAGAACTTCCAAGATATTTTCAAGGATCGTATTGATTAATATCAACGTCGATATAACAGCAGATCGACATTCGTGATTGGGATTTAATCCGAGGATTAAATCTGGAGCTAACCACCAAAAGTGTCGCAAACAAATTCCAATGATTCTTAAGTTAAGTTCAAAATGTCAATCTGTCCATCTGTTTAAAGGATAAAGTCACCTTTTAAAGATTTACATGATGAATCGTGTTAGAAAATTTCCAGGCTAAATAGCAAATTTAAAATTCAATTTCAGACTCAACTTTCTCCGATTTGCATGAAGCTTTGCATAATTGGCCGAATTTTATCTCAAATGTGAATGATTGACCATAACAAACAATTATGCAAAGTTTCATGCAAATCGGAGAAGGTTGCACCAGATCGATTCGTTATTTGGCGTGGCATTGCTCAATAGCGATAATTTCCGAGCAGCATCGTCAACTCCCGTCACTAAGGATTCCCCAAGCCAGGCGAAAATAATATGCTTATCTCGACATTCCGGCCATTTAGAAAGTTACTGTCTTCGGCAAAGTTGTTCCGATCACTAAAGCCATATGACATGGTCAGTAGAATGAAAAGTTTAGTTCAGAATTATGCCACTACGAGCCGCTAGTTTGAATGTGAAATTTGAAAATGTGCTAGGGTTACTGATCTTCACATCGTACGACTCAAAATCACTCTTCTACTCCGAACGCTTTCGAAAGAACGAAGCAAAGCAAGTATTCTCAAGCGATGCAAACGATGCTTTGATTCGAGGCTCTGTGAGTGACCAGTGAGCGAGGATTATTCCTGCTGTTCTTAAGCTGGGTTTAGACAGGGCAAGTCAATTGATCAAGTCAGTTGAATTCAACTGACTTGAACTCGAATTGAACGTGTAAACCATGCAATTCAGCTGACTTGATCAACTCACTTAAATTGAAAAAAATTGAACCAGGCTCAACTTTTCAAGCTAATTGAATTCAACTGAGTTGATCATTTGACTTGCCTAGTCTAAACCCAGCTTTACAGCCTCGTTCAATTTGCATCGTCCTTATGAATTGATGTGATCGGATACGAATGAAGTTGCGTGCGATACAAAACGATGCGAAGCGATTCGCGACGAATATTCGCCGCGAATGCTGTGTGGGAATGTTAACTGTAAAATGTTGAAAAAAAAAAGCTAAGTGCCACATTAATAAAACGACATGACTATTCATTGTTGCTTTTCTCTTCAGTTCCAGTAGCTTACGCATTGCTGTGAAGCATTCGTTGTGAATATTATTCGGGTGCAAATCGAATCGCTGTCGAATGCATCACCCGAGTCTTCGAGCAGAAGTAAGCAGCTGGTGAGTGACGGATGTTTGATGGAAAAATAAAGTCACTCAGCGAATGATAGCGAAGAGGAGAGGGAGCAAAAAACCGGAAAAAAAACGAACCATTCGTGCAGCACTGTATTCGTGCATAACTAGCGCAACGTTTACTATGATAGCATCAAATCGCTGATGAGCAGCAGACAATGCGATGCATGATTCGTTGCGAATATCTGCAACCTTGGTGCTAGGAGATTCCGATGAACCCTGCAAGGGAACTCAGAGGAGTGTTTCAAGATAATTCTATGAAAATTACAAGAGACAGGGGATATTTTGAGAAGAATTTCAATGAAATTTAGAGGTGATTCTTATGTAATTCTGCGGTGCAATCCAAGGAAATGTTGGGAGAATTCCGAGGAATATTCCAAGCGAATGGTATAGAAAATTACTAAGAAATTAAAGAAAATGAAGATGAATGTAGACTCTTGCAGATTTTACCCATAAAATTTCCCATCGTTCTGCTGCATTTGATTGATAATAGCACATAATTAAATGCAGTTGTGTACCAAAAAATAACATCATTTTAGAGAATTCGAAAAATTGCAACTAACAAATTGGACACAGAAGATGCCATAGCAATTTTTTTCTTATAGTTTTGACCCTTGGGAATTAGCGAAAAATATAAAAGGGTGAGGTTCCACTGAAATTTAAAGAACTGCTATGAAAAATGGACTTTTTTTTTAAATCTCGTCGGGGTGACCTCTAAGCAACATTCCTTAAGTTGCTGCCATACAAAAGTTTGTTTGTTACACCCTTAGCTATCATTTAGACGGTGAGCTCCCAGATTAAAAGACATAGTGCAATTTTGGGATACCGTAATTTAGAGTGTATTTTAAGCATTTTTTGGAGATAATTCTTCAAGTAGTCTGCATTGAATTCCGAGACTGTTATGGAGTAAATTTCTAATAAATACCGGACAGAATCATAAGATTTTTAAGAGTAATCCTGAAAGTAAAAGTAATTCTAAATACAATTTAGAATGATCCGAAGGGAATCATTGAGATATTGGAAAAGGTATACTTCGAAAATTCCATAAGAAAAAAAATAAGTGGATAGGGAAATTTACGTATTCTCGGCAACCTAAGCAGCGACCTTCTTTCTATAGCCTTTTTCTCTATAGAACGCACACATATGCAGTATTGGTTTGTTTACAAACATTTGCTGCCAGCTGCTCTAACAATTTCAGTCGAAAGAATTGTCAAAAACTGTTTTGAAACGCTTTTACAAAGCTCCAATCTTCTCTAGTGAGAGCGAGTATTGTCGGCAACCAGTTTTTCTTCGGCAACCGTTCCATTTGAACTGCATGTAAATCTGCTGTTCTATTATCGGCAACTCGAAATCAGCTACAATTTGTAGTGCGTGTGTTTCATTTCAAGAAAACCCTGCTAGATTGCTTTTTCTCAGTGGTAAAAATATAGTCAAATTGAAGCTGAAAGCATAAAGAATCGTTTGCATGCATTCAGCGAAGTGTTTTCGTAAGAAAATCCAGTGAAAATAGTATTTCAATTTGGGTTGCCGAAAATAGTCTGTCATGCCGAAGCCGTCATTTCCCCTATACAAATTTAAAAACCAAAAAACAAATTCCAAGTTTCGTACGCAGAAATACAACATCCAGGGATAACAATTTTTTTCGAGATTCTTTGACTTTAGTTGGGAACAACTTTCATAATCCAGATCTTAGGAAACTGTTCATGATTATCGGACTATAATTTTAAGAAAAGTGTAGCAATAATAAATGTGTGATCTCAAGCTTGAAAATATTTGAACTTTTATTCCTAGCAATGAAGACATGTTACAGATTCTGCTACGTGAAAAGCTGCCAATATTCTAAAATAAACATTTATTCAAAATGTCAGACTCTAGGAATTGGTTTTTTTTTTGTATTCAGTACTATTGATAGGTAGAAAAATATTGGCTTCAATAATTAATCAAGTTTTGAAGAGAAATATTAGAGATACCGGACTTATATAATTATCAGCAGAATTCGATTAAGGTACAAACCATTTTTTTTTCAAAGTTCCAATAAAATTCCCGGTATTTCCCAGTTGTTTACCGGTTAATTCCCTTATCCATCAGTTTTCCCAGTTTACTAGCCACTCTGGATTTTTTAATTCAATTGTAAGTCCCTTCTTTTAATCATATTCTACACACAAACAATGCTTCCTAAACCCCAACCTAACAGGTTTTCCAGCCCTTTCTCAAATTGGGGCGTGGCATAGGATGCATGTTTTGTGTTAAGTATACTTAAATTTTTGAACACACACGGAGATTTTTACAAAGAAGTTTTGCTGCCCGAAATCCTTCCTACCTGTTCACACGGGCTACAATTGCCGGCAACAAAATTATCCTTAACATAAAAACAAATGGCTTGTGACGCTTGTAAAATATTCAAGGCGAATATTTTGAAGCGACTTTTTTATAGCGGTGGTTGCCTAGGCTTCCAGTTGTACACGCTATTTCAAAACTACCCAAATTTGGGAAGATCGGTCAAAACTGAACCTACCCAAAAATGGATAAACAAACATTTACCCAAATCTGGGTAAACGTACCTGCGACAGAAACTGGGTTACTGTTACTCAGATGTTGACATTTGATAACAGGGTAAACTTTACCCATTTTAATAGAAATTATTTGATATGACCGATGCAGTAGCTCTATCAAACATAACCTCACCCGGCTAGCTCCTCTAGCCTGTTATTGATGGTTGAGTTCGTATTGTCGTAAAAATATATAACTACGGAATACGACATTGAAATACCCAGAAAACTGTAAATGCTAACCATTTATTGAGATTTGATTTTAAATGAGTTCTATAAATTAGGAACAACAACAAACATTTGGTATCGAGAAAAGCGTCACAGAATATCTCGATAACCTAGAATAAGGAGAATGTTTAAAGTCCAGAAACTAACAATATACTTACTAACTATAGCTGCAGGTAGCATTAGCAATGAAAACAGTTCCATATCTGTAAATTTTTTAGAATCAGATTTATATATTTTAAGCATTCAAACTTTCACTGGCAGTGCAGCAATCTCCCTTTTATACCTGCGGCATTTTTTACTCTGGGAACATTTCGATTACAACAATTTACCCAGAATCTGGGTAGATTCTACTCATCTTAACAAAACTAGTTTACCCAGATTTTGACAACTCCTTACTGGATACAAAAATGGGTGCCATCCACCCAGCCACTGGGTAGATTCATAATAGCGTGTAGGGGTTTGTTTTTGATTTTGGAATTGTCAAATGTAAAATCATGGACGCCGATATTGTTTTTCTTGGTTCTTCTGCCATTGATGGCCAACCCCAGGGTGGCCACTGAACCGCGTAAACCAGGGCAATATGGAATTGGAAAATAACCGAGAAATTGATTTAAGCATTACAATATTTGGTTGTACCAAAACGAATCGAAATATTAATCTAAAAATCATGAATATTTCCTCAAGTCCGGATTTTTCATTTCTCTTCCACAGTGCAGGATATCTAAAATTTAGTCTATGATTATCTTTAAAAAAAGCTATCAATGTCCTAGACTTTGGCGTTTTTAATATTTTACCAACCATAAAAACTTTCATATCACAAATTTGAGAAAACTTCACCATTTCTAGGATATTGAAAGCACGTCCTTAAAGACTGTACTCAACAAAAAAAAATGCAACAGACTAAACCGATCACCAAAAATTCATTTTAAATCCGATGTTTTTGAAAATCTCAGGGAATAAAAAAATGCATATTAGCTATGTTTTTGCAACGTTGGTTTATTCAACATCCTCTCGTAGGCCAAATGCCCGCATCTTGGACTTAACACTACCCATAAAATCCTGTGAAACACTTGCGCCATCTTTCTTACACACTTTCATCAAGTTCAACCCTTGTCGTTTTTGAAGACCTTCCCTGTTTTCCGGAGCTTGCCCTTCATAATCGCCCAGAATTTTTATATTGAGCGAACTTCTGGCGAGTTTGGTGGATTTGCCTCCTTCGGCACAAAAACAACATCGTTGCCTTCGTACCACCCCATCACCGGTTTCGCGTAATGGCACGATGCCATATCCGACCAAAACAGAGTGTCACCTTCGTGGGACCGAAGGAAGGACAGCAGGCGCTTCTGGAGGCATTCTTCTTTATATATTTGGCCGTTGATGGTGCCGGTCGTTATCTACGGCTTGCTGAATTTGCCGCACCCACAGATTGCCTGCCACACTAAGTATTTCTTGACAAATTTGTCGACCTTCTTCTTCCGGATCTTCTCCGGATCACCCAGGCGGGACTTGCCGACAAAAAACTCCAGGCCGGGGATCTACTTGGTGTCCGCTTTAATGTACGTCTCGTCGTCCATTACGATGCATTTCGGCTGCACCAACCACTCGCGGTACAGCTTCCTGGCGCGGTTGGTTACCGTATTCTGTTTATCGGTTCGGTTAGGCACCTGCCTTACCTCAAAAACATGAAGTCCGGCCCGTTTCATTGTCTGCTGGACTAACCAGACGGCAGAATCGACCTTCTTGGCCCCGTCCCGAAACGAAAGGTTCGGATTGCGCTTGAAGTAATCCCTCACCTTCCTTGCGTTCACGGGGTCGGTCGTCTTCGCTTTTCTTCCACTGCCAGCTCGTTGCTGGGTCGTTTGGGTCTCCTGGGACGATTTTACCACACGGGACACAGTCGAATTGTCGATTCCAAGCTGTTTAACGATCCACCTGTGGGACTGGCCTGGACTTTCCACGACCGCTCCCATAATTTTTTGACGAAACTTTCTTGCTTAGAAGCCATCTCGATTACCACTTGACAGATTGTGACGAGATTTTGCGCATGTAAAGATTACACTCTAAACTAGTTTTAATCAAAATTTCATCAACTTTTACCCATTCAATAAAAAATTATACTTCACAGATAGAGCTGTATTTTTTTCGAGTACAATCTTTAGAAGATTTTACTCACCTACATTACTGTTACAATTCTAGCTCCGTAAGCTGGAACAGTTTTGGAATTTTCAATTTGTTCTCGATTGAAGTATCATAATCTCATGGTTTTTTGGCAATCCTGGATCTGAAATTTCTGGGCACAGAGTCTTGAATTTTTTTCAATATTTGAATTTACTAAACTGTTTTTTAGGTACTACTCATTTATCTCGCGAGAGTTTGTTCAATTTCGCTCCATTTTTTTTAGAATCCGCTTGGAATATTCCGTGGAAATCTATTGATGTGCCATTTTAATTAAAGAAATGTAGTCTCCTAAAATTTCCTTTGATTTCTCCGCTTATTTCATCTAAAACAACCCTTAAGAGGATTTCTTGAAATCATCTTGGAATTCTCTTGAAACTCTTCTTAGCATTCCTTTGAAAATATCTTCAGATTCTCTTATAGTTCTTATTTTTTTTTAAATGCTCAAAATTTCTTACCAAATCATCCAGGAGACTCCTTAGCACTCAACACAAAATTTATTTAAATTATCTAAAAATTCTCTTGAAAATATCTTCAAACTAGTACGAAATTCTGAAAAGCATTTTGTAAGCTATGTTTACAAAAGGTTTCCATGAAATCATTTTTAAGTTTTACATAGTTTTTACTAAGCAGCAACAGTTCCCTAAGAATTCGGTACTCGGTTCAGTTTTGTATTTTTTGATTAGGTTGAAATGTTGCAGCAACGTTCCTTGTGACCGACAATGCCATTTTGCATCTTCATATTTATCACCATTTTGAATTTAGCCTTATTTTTGATAAGGGCCTAAAGAAAAATATCAAGCTTATCTTCAGAAACGTTTTACTCGAAAATTGTTTGTTCGATCGGTTTGGTGTTTTGCGCAATATTGCAGACAATAGACGAGACTATTTGAAAAAAAATATGCACTCTAAAAAAAATCTCAACTTTTTTAAATTTCAAATAAAACCTTAAAAACAATTTTTCTCAAAAAAGGATTTTTTGTATTTATTTATTTGTTGATATGTTTAAGGGGACTAAAACTTCAATCTATTGCACTATAGGTCCAGATGGAGAAATGTTGCTAAGTCAAACCGTTTTCAAGATATAGCGGTTTTGAAAGTAGATGTTTTTAAAATGTAAAATTTGCATTTTTAATGTTAATGGCCAAAAGCTACCAACATTTTAAAAATATATACTTTCAAACTGCTACATCTCGAAAGCGGTGCGACTTAGCAAAATTTTACATAAGTGCTTTTTTATTGAAAATTTAATGTACTTTCAAACCGAAACAGTAATTGGACCATGTTTTGGATATTTTTCTAAAAACTTGAGTTATATAAAATATTATAACTTTTTTGTCCATCATTTCTTCATCTTGACATAAAGAGCAATAGATGGCATTTTGTGTCAATTACAACATATAAATAAATAAAAAAAATACAATTCAATACAATACAATACAATTATTCCAGAATCTTGGAAGTTTCTTCATGTACTGAATATTTAGAGAATAGAAAAAGAAATATTCAAAGGCTAAGAATAAAAATTTATTTTTAAATCCCGAATCTTAATTTATTCTTCTGTGTCCAGGATCTCGAAAAATTATCCAAAATTTAATCATATTGATCCCCAAATCCAAGGAAATTTTGCAAGATTTCTGTAATATATTCTGAAAAAAATAATTTTAGGATCATCTCAGAATATCCTCATCTATCCTCATCTCCTAAAGGTAGGAAGAGATATCTATCTCTGGTATTCCCTTATATTTTTTTCCGTAACACTCATGCAAATCTTCTTAAGAACACTATTTGAATTCACTCTACAATGCTCATCAAATTATCAATAATTACTGCTGTAATTCCTAGGAATTTCCCGAAGAATTGTCCTGAAAATCCACTTGGAGTTCATCTCAGCATTCACTTAATATCCTCCTGAACTTCCCACGGAATTATCTTAAAATATTGTTTCAGTTCTGCTAAAAAATCCCTAAAAATATTTGAATTGCTGCTCCTATGGCACTCTCCTTTGAATTTCTAAAAAAAAGATGACCGAAATATCCTTGGAATACTCCTCTAAATCCGCTTGATATTTTCCTCAGATTTTCTGTTTAAATCCATTAAGATTATTCTCAGAATTTTTATTGTATATATTTCTGAATTACCTTTGAAGCTTGCTCCTTCCCTTTGAATTCAACTATTCGTCTTATTCTTCTTATTATTATTATTTTTATTCTTCTTCTTCGCATTTCAAACTTATTGTACCGCATATTAGCTTATTGCGTGCTCTCAACTTAGTGTTCTAACATGCAATTCTCGCATCACTTTTCAAATAGACCAATGTAACATATCCAGCCACCATTTTGAGAAAATCGAAGTTGAAGTTCTACAGATTATTATTTTATTTGCTTAGAAACAATACATTTTGCGATACTATTTTTAATGTAGTCAATTAATAATAACGTTGAAAATTCAGTAGAAACGCTAAATCACAATTTTCCTTTGAGTGTCATGCTACAATATAGAAAAAAATCACATAGGACGTTTTGACAAGTCAAGTACATCGGGCATGTTACATTGGACGATTTTTGTCAATGACATAATCAATGAGTGTTACATTGGTATCTCATAATACTAGATTCCCTTTCATAGATTTCAGGGTAGAGTACCTAACTTTAGATTGGCCCCGCCTTTGGAAAATGAGCACCAATCATTTTAGGCAGTCCGATTGACCGAAGTTAAAATCATGTACCCATCATTTCAAACTGTACATTGGGCAATATTTGACCTATGATTATCTTAAATAAATGAAAGTAAATTTGGATGGATGTTTTTGTATCACATACAATGATAGAAGAGCAATATTTTGTATCGCTAAACTCGATTTGTCTACATTTGCTACTTAGGACCTTTTGAAATGTGACGCGAGAATTCCACAATTATTAATTGAGAGCTTCCGATGCCTGCACCATTTTTGCATTGGTATAATTGTGTGGCAAATACAACCATATTATATACCCAGGGAAGTCAAGAAATAGACCGAACCGGAATCGAATCCAGCCACCTCCAGCTTTGCTTTGAAGTTGCGCCTTTACCGATTGAGCTAAGAAATTCAACTCACAAATATGAAATTCTCACCTAAGAAAAGTTCTTTTAAGATTACTCTCAAAATTTGTCAGAACGCTCTAGGAATTTCTTAGCCAAATTTATTTGAGATTCCATAGGATTTATACCCAGATTTAATTGTAATTCACCCTAACATAAACTCTATGAATTCTCCGAAAAGTACTATGGAAATTTTCTCCTTATTTCTTGTCTCCCAGAAACTTCTTTAAATTAAGAAAGTGCTTACATTCCTCTTAAAGCTCTCTCCATAATCATAATGGTAGAATCCTCTTTCTTGTCCAAATTTTCTCATTATTCCTTAAGAATGAACGTTGAAAATTGTTATGAATTGTTAATAAAATTGATTTTAATCCTATTCAGGGTTGCCTTGGAATTCTCCTCTACCTTTTTGTGGGCTACCGGACATAGAATTAAGTGAACTTTGTTACAAGTACCCGGACAACCAGAAGTCGTATACCAGCGTACAAATAGAATCGTAAATTGGTCTTGATAAAGTCAACATCGCATGCAATAATGAGATGCGTCGTATGAAGTTTAAGTTAAGTCGCAAAGAATGCAAACTTTCGACCTATTGGCGATGATCCTTTTTTGTATAGAACCGTATCAGAAATAAACTCGGATGAAGTTGTATGGTTTTTGAGACTGACATTGTTATAACAGATGAGATTGTAAATTATGCCTAATCAAATCGATGAAAATTAATTGTCAATTAACTCGTATATGGCTTCTCCAGATAACCACAGATAGCATAGGAATGTACACACTGGATCGCATTTGAGTTTGCCGCAAATCAAAATCCAATAAGACTATAAGAACATTCGATCATGTAGCAATTCAAGATGAGATTAATGCAAAACTGCGATCCAAATGCGATTTTCTCAACTGATCGTAAATGGTTACACCTCTCTATTGCGTAGAGGTGTCGTAGAATCTAAACGGACTCAAGATCCAATTGTTAACATAATTTGATGATTTTTATCAACATCAAAATCTTTCCAAGTCCAAGAAGGCTTTTGGAAGCGCATTGGCACTGATTTAATCCTACGTAATTATAAGTGCTTAAATGGTGTAGTGGATTCAGCAGTGGTTTTTGGATACGAAGGTAAGGTATCGAGACTAGCTGCAAGAAATGTTTTTTTTTTTTTTTTAAATCGATCGTATGATCGTATTTCTGTTATATTTAAATCGGCAAAATCGTTATTGGAGAGCCAGTATGTATGTACATGGCCTCCACTTTGGAACGCATATATCAAATCTGTGCATCTTATACGACTTTTTTGGTTCGTGTGTATATCCGGAATTATAAGAACCAAAATGTTGACTGAGTAATGAACAATGAATTATCGGCTCCGTAAAGCTAACGCAGTTGAGCCTTCCAAACAAACGAGCTAGATAAAAAATACCTTTTTGAGGGTGACCCCAAGCTTATGATCTATAACATGAATTACTATGCTATTGATTTAAAATATTTTCTAAATTTTTCCAGTGATTTGTTGTCACATCAGTTAATTATAGTTTGAGCTATTTGTTTAGTAGTAGCATTAGCTACGAAAGGATATTTTTTTATCGCTAGCCAACAAATCGGTCCTTTTTCGCAATTTGGTGAGACTCATGGACCGGGGACCAACGGCTTTTCTTGCCTAAGAAAGGCGTGATCAGAGATTTTATTTATGCCTCAGAAAATCCCGACGGTGCCGACTGTGATTGAACGCTGGCCCTGTGGAGTGAGCGGCAGTCACGCGGCAGACCTATCTGAATATAAATAAAGTTTAACTATTTCCCTTCACAATCACCATTGGAGAAGCTACTGGGCGTGCCTAGGGGATCAAGCCCCATCCAGAATGATCTAGGACCCTTTCAGATTTTTTAAAAGATTAATATGAATTGAATTGACGGTGCCAAGTACCTTGGGGAGGGGGATTAGCTACACCAAAATTAACTTTTCCCCCATCAAAAAACGAAAATCGCCATGCAGTCAACAAACTGGTCTACTCACCGTGATGGGCACGTCCTGGTTGGTATCGCAGGTATCCAGCTTCCGTCGGAATCGGAGCACCGTGTGGGTTGCGTTTTCGTACCCCAACAGTAGGATGTAGTCCTGCGAGGGATCCACGTGCGGCTCGCCGTTGCTGTTCATCTTGAAGTGCCGGTCCTGTGTGTGTGTAGATAGAATAAGGGAAATGGTTGAGTGATTCATTCGTCATTCCGCGGATGAAGGTTGTCTCCCCAGATAGTGGCGAATAAATTATGAGCTTGAGAAACTACGGCGACGGCGCAGAGAAGCAGAGGTGATAATTAATTCGCACCTCTGCCGGTCTAAGTTCGGAGCGATTTTGGGCAAAATGAGCGTGGGAGGAGTCTCATGCGGCAGCGTATAATTAGCTAGCGTGAACCAGAAACCGAAGGAAGACGGATTATCTTGATCGCCGTTTCGTGAGGCAGAAATTGGATACTAGCGTGAAGACCTGGACATAAATCGATCACTTTATCGATCGTGTCTTAATTAGAGACATCCGAGTGTATCGGAGAGTGTGTCTTCTTTGTATTAAAATGGGATTCGAAAGTTCGTAGAAACGATGAAAAAGAGAAGAGTTTGCTAACGAATGCCAACGACTTGGCGAAAATTTACACAGATAATTAAAACTTGCGCTCCTGGGTTGCTTCGCTGGCTTGAAGGCAGGTGATAGCGATACATGTCAATAATTAGTATTGATGAGAAAAATGTTAAAATTTGTACGACCTGTTCGTGTTTAACATTTTAATTAATGCTACCATAAGCTGCAACTTTCATTGCTAGAGCTATCGATTTCCTCCCCTTTTCCGAGTAATGAAGGCGCGCTATCTTGCGACCATCTGGTGTGACCATTTGCAATCGACTCTGTTTACACCCACGATGACGACGACGACGACGACGACGAAGCTGCTGTTTACCCCCATCATTACTCATTCTCCGCGCTTGACAAAGCTGTCTCGTAGTGTGGATCATCGCCATCACACACCGTTCATCGTCGTCGGCGGCAGACAGCCACTATTCAAACCATCACGCAAATGATTGATTGGAAAAATATCGATTCGCTTCCTGAAGTACAGTAGCAAAACGCGCATGCCGCCCCATTGTCCTTTGCCACAGCCGACAATTATCATGCAATCTGATCCCATCCGTCGTCGTCGTCGTCGTCGTGGAACTAGCAAGAAGCTACCACGCAAGGATATTGGTTTGAATTCCGACACTTTCCATCTCTCACTCTCTCCGCGCCTAGCAGCCGTAGCGAATCTAATAAAGGAAAAGGAAATTGATTTCAATCATAATGATTGTTTTTCGGTGCAATTTTTTCAACGCTGTTGACCACGACGGAATTTCACTTCCTCACTCGGCAAGGATCCAGCATTTTTATGAACCGTCTTCCAACCGATGCGAAACCGATTCCCGGACCAACGACGTGATGGACGACGCCGAAGGTGGGGAAGCATAAAAATAGATTGATTTTCCTTTGTCTATCCCACGTCGGTCGATGGCCAAAAGTTCCGGGAGCCACAGATATGAGTACTCAATTTCCAATGGTCCGTTTTGTTTGCACTCGCACTTTGGAGCTAATCTGCCAGCGTCATCTTGTCCGTCCGTCGGTCCACGCTACCGATCCTGACGACACGGGGGCCAGGATTTGGGTCAAACAAACAGCTTGGCGTGGCCGTCGTCGGTCGTCGGCGCGCTCGGAAGATGATGGACGATGTCCATTACGTGACCGGACCGGCGAGCGAAGTGTGCATAGTTTTCGGTGGCAAACATATAAAGTCCATTGTGTCTATTGTGAGACGAGCTACCGTGCTCGCGGAGCAGGAGAAAGATGAAGTCGGGGAGATTGAAGTCGTAAATTGAACTTTTTTTTTTTGCTCCCTCAGGGGATTGCTTGCGCTTGATGATAGTGTTTGACGGGTGGTTTCCCCCATCGATGTTTACAGCTAATAATCAAATATAAAATTAGCTTTCGGGATTGGATTGATGAAGCGTTCACGTGGAAATTCTTACTTTGTTGGTTGCGATATTCAGCTGATTTCGTTGGAAGAGATATAAAGTGATTGTCTACAGAAGAAGATTTTTGCTTTCCTAACACAGTCATCAAAATTGATGTCGCCAGCAAAGAGAAAAGAAGCAGGTCGTTTCGTTGGAATGTCAAGGTGAGTATGATTTATCTGTCAATCTGTCAATCTGTCAATCTGTCAATCTGTCAATCTGTCAATCTGTCAATCTGTCAATCTGTCAATCTGTCAATCTGTCAATCTGTCAATCTGTCAATCTGTCAATCTGTCAATCTGTCAATCTGTCAATCTGTCAATCTATCAATCTGTCAATCTGTCAATCTGACATTGTCCAATCTGCTAAGCTATCCATTTCTTTGCAACTCGCCTGCCACCATCCGAAGCATTCGGGATACCTCTTGCAAAAGCAACTTTCCCGCAGAATCCCACCTCTCGCGCAGAAATCCGACCAGTTTTGCCTATTCAAAACTGCTCATCTGTACCGCTAGCTTGGAATACCCTCGGGTGCCGCCACGCCACACCGACCGTAGCCCAAGCGTTAAAGCTGTTCATAAAATTAATCGCACAACTTGCAGCACCAACATCACAACATAACATTTACCTGGCTGGCGGTCTGCAGAAAGCTTACCACTCAGGTGCTCGCCGCTCTCCGCTCATGGGGATAATGATTATGACCGTGCTCTTGAGTGGCCAAACTTAGCCAATTAATCTTCCTCGCGCGGTGCGGTCGCTTACGCATTGCTTTTTACAGAGAAGTAAAGCGCTAACTCGCTCCATTCCGCACCGACCTCAAAGAGCCATTCCGAGCCGAAAAGCGACGTACGTAAACTTCCGGCTGTTGGGTCAAAGAATTTTTATTATCTCTTCACTGGTAGGTAGTAGCATTCGCACAGCCATCAACGGCGTGCTTGACTGGATGATCGGGGTGACAGTCCTCCTTTTTCTCCGTCGGTTGGCCTCGCAGCAACTTGCCGGCTTTAGTCTTGTTTCGGTTTTCGTTCTCCGAATTCCTTTGCATCGGGTCGGGCAGTCAGGACTTTACGTCAGCAGGGGGAGGATTTGAAAGACGAGAAAGCTATTTAAAGTATTTTCAAGCTTAATTACACTTTAATCCTTACGCTTTTTCCCCGAGCTTCGGTCGGTCCGTTTCTGTTTTAACTGTCGCGGCGGTTCTTACAATTACTTGGCTGGTGAGCCATGGACGAATGAAAAGAGAAAGGAATATAACTCATTCCGGAAACGAGATCGTGGTTTGGGCGATGAAATATATCGGTATGCCGGGAGAAGGACTAATCCTGATGGGGATTGACCTTTTCCGTAAAAACCACGCTCTTCGGTTAGTCTAGGGAGGTGCTTGCTGCTTTAATTGATATTGAGCTTAAACTTCGGCGGATGGAATTTGTCAGGTTGGAAGGCATAGAAAGAAGCAACAGCTCTTCGAGACTCGATTTGAATTTAAATGTACCTAATACAGAACTCTCGGAAAATGATCAGTAAATCGATAGTACTTTAGTCAATCAATGAATCCAGTGGATCTCAGCATTGACCCACATTGTGAAATTCTATATGCAGTCCAGCGTTGTTTTGACGATCTGACGTTTGAAGTCAATGTTTACTACTCAACTTACGTTTGACAATTTGTACCTCCAAGTTGCGAACAAATTTTCCTATTTGTTCATTTTCTCACACGTGAAAATGCTTTAGGTAACAGATTTTGAGTTCAAACCTTCAGGAATGTTTTGGGTGCCCCTACGAGAGAGACCAGAATATGAAATAATGCTATTTTAAATATTATACGAGAAAGGCGCTTGTCGACGGTAAGTGGATTAATCGAGGATTTATTGCAAAATTTATGTTTTGGTCATATCTCCGGAACCAAACGTTCGATCGGGATGAAATTTGATAGTCAGATGTAAATAAAATAAAACCAATTGCACTTAAAATGGCTCAGCCACCGCCGAAATCAGTGAGTGAGTATTACCATAGAGGTAACTCTAAGACCAGAAGATCCCGAAGAAACGTGCTCATCTTTTTGGCTCAGCTCTGGTACTATCTTTGGTCCCAAACTAATCGATGCACCCCTCGAAACATAGGAAAATCCACGAACCCCTCATTCTATCTGTCAAACGTTCATAGCGAATCAAAACAAACATAGTGTAGTATTAGAATTTCGAGTAGAATGGGGTACGTTAATCGATTTGCTTGGTACCAATAGGCTAGTCAAGTAGTGAGCCAATTTAAAATCGTTAGATTCCACCGGTTGGTATTACGGCTTTATAGCCAAATTTAACTTTAAAGTCTTTGAAAGGATGGTCAACCGGCGGCTAATCCGGAAGCGGCAACGAAACTTATTTCGCGGAACTGGAAAGCTATTTACCCGGAAAAGACGACCACTGTCTAATTGCGTCTCTGTACCTGTCAAAGGAATATGACACCGCCTGTAGACATGGGATTTTACGGACACTGCAGCAATGGCACTTCTCTGGACGCATGTGCAACGTTCTGAAAAGGTTCCTGTCGGACCGCACTTTTCAAGTGGCCTTAGCGGGACAACTCTAACACCTGTCTACATTGGAGAACGGAGTCCCACAAGGCTCGGTTCTGTCTGTGACTTTGTCCTTCGTGGCTATGCAACCACTTTTTTGGGTGGTTCCAAATGGAGTCAAGGTTCTTCTTTATGCCAACGACATCCTTGTGATCGTAGTAGGTTTTAGGTCGAAAGCTTCAAATTGGTTTTAAAGCGGTGGTCCTATGGACGATAAGCATTGGTTTTTCTATATCAGCCAACAAATCAAACATACACGGAAATAAATCCGATCTCCGAAATGAGACAAATGACTCATGATTTCATGAACAAAGCGTATTTTCATGTTATGGAAATACACCATGAATAATATTCATGATATCATGAGCGACTTTTGTGTAACGTAGCAAACATTCCCAGAATCATGAATCATCCGAGTTGAAATCATGATCTAAATTCATGGGTTTAACTTTTAAGCTAAAAATGTTAAAAAAATAAAATAAAGCATCAGACTGGATTCGAACCATCCGAGATCATTATACCCATTCTTTGACCACTAGACTATCAGTACTTGCATAAGATGGAAGACAAAAGGCGTATAAGAGATACCTATGTAGTGCGATCTAGGAACACGGTTTGCCAAGTACGTGTAACGCTTGTAGTGGTCTGCATTATAAAACCATGAATTTCCATGACGAAATCATGAATCATTGTTACGTTTTCATGGGATGGCAAGTTTTTTTTTATTTCATAATTTTTTATTCATGAAAATGGAATCGGATTTGTTTCCGTGTATCTTACGGTAGCCCTAATTCTCGTCGCCAGCTCAAGATATAACCATAGATCGCATCGCAGTACCTAGAACAATGCGGCTCAAAGCTATAGGTTTCACGCTAGACCAGACCTTCACCGTTAGAGCACACTGTACCCACATGAGTGGACCCCATTAGGCATAAATACGTTAGGCATAATGGACGTTAGGCATAATGGACGTTAGGCATAATGGACGTTAGGCATAATGGACGTTAGGCATAATGGACGTTAGGCATCAAATACCTTGCTGCTATGCAACTCTAGAAACCTATTTCGAGCATGCTTAATTAGGCTAATCGTTGAATAAAAGATGATACAAGTTATGCAAACATAGTTTATTTAATATGCACAGTTTGGAATCCATTATTTATCATAAGTGATGTAGCTACATATTAACTTAGATCCAAGATTAGCAGCGATAGTGGTTTTGAACCATATCTTGAAATCAAACGCATCTAGAAAAATCTGTCTGTTAACATAAAAAATCACACATTTGTTGTAATATATTGTAACACACATATTGCAATTGTCAAAGAAGAAAAGGTTTTCCTCATAGAACAGCTCATGAAATGAAGAATGTTGAATTCTGTGGATTTTTCATTCAATAACAAAAAACATACCTGCTGCTTCCAGGATTTCCTCCCATACTTTTCAGTACAACGATTCTGTCTTTGTTGTAATCAGAATGAAAACTAGCGGAACCGTCTGCTGATGTGAGGGAGTGATACTTCCATGAAAGGTGAGGAGTTGCCGAAACAAACAAGGAACTGTGGCAAACGTACCATCTGCAACCCAATACTTTGCCTGTCCAAGACGTTGCAAGTTTTCCTGAGTCCCAAAAATTAAGGCTCTTTCATTATTGTCACCCATATCATCCTTCTGGAATTCATCAGGTTGATTATACCTAACGTCCATTATGCCTAACGTCCTTTAGCCTAACGTCCATTATGCCTATCGTACATTATGCCAAACGTCCGTATGCCTAACATCGTGTACCCGTACCCACATTGTTAAAAACTGCACCACGCGACTACAAATCCTGACCATGGGTGGATCAAGACTTCCTAGAGGCACCCGTTGCTCCCTGCTGCAGGTAGGATCTGCTATCATTACGTCACGCCTTCTGTGTGGACTAGGTCTGGTTTGCATTGCTTTTTTTTTATTATAGAGATTTTTAGCCATATGGCTAGTTCATCTTTTAAGATTTTAAAAAGGAGAAAAAAAATAGGTTCTCAGAAGGAGATTCCCAATCTTGGCTGTGGTTCATTTATCTTGCTATAATGAAAAGATACAGAAAACTGCCAAAAGGGCCAACAAAACGGAAATACAAACAAGGAAACACTCAGATATTGTGGTAAAGGTTCGTCTCCTTTAGGAAGGTGATGAGGGCAGCTGCTGCCGGGGACTCGTCGCCCAACAGGTTCCGAATGCTGATTGACTCCAAGCCGAAGGTCTTCCAACTTCACGCAGTTCACGAGGATGTGCTCCACGGTGGCTGGCACTCCGCAGGCTTCGCAGGTCCTCCGAAGTTGTGGGAGACTCTGCTGTGCCCGGTGCGCAGCCTTGACAACACTCGCTGTTCTCGTAGGTTTGGTCGATCTTTCCAGGTTCCGGTGGTCGCCTTGATCTTCCGAAGATGCTGTATCCTGTTGTTCCTCCACTCGGTGTCTCAGGCTCTCCAAATCGTCCGCTTGATCCACTTTTTGACATCTTGGAGCGGTACATTGCCGGTGGACGTGGGTCCGGTGTGCCTGAGCCGGCGAGGTGGTCGGCTATTAGGTTCCCTTGAATCCCGCAGTGACCGGATACCCACATGAATACTGTGTTGGGTGGCGCGTGCTTTACCGTTCCTTGGATCCACGGATGCTTCGGGGTTTCTGTTGTTAGGGCCAATATCACGCTGTGTGAGTCAGTTACGACTAATATCGGCCGGTTGGCCGGTAGCATAACCGCGTGGAGAATGGCCGCTGCCTCAGCTGAGAACACCGAGCATTGGGTCGGGAGCGACCATCTCCGGAGACCCCCATTCCCACTCCGCTCCTGGAGAGAGAGCCGTCGGTGTACCTAACTTCATAACCTTGGTAGTGCGCCCCGAGAGTTTCGACAACTGTCCGGCGTAAAGCCAGCGAGTTGTCTCCTGCCCTGAAGCGGTCCTTGATTCGGCTGTCAATTTTGATCTTGTGCGATTGCCAACTTTTGTCTCCGTGCCAGTGGACCCTGGCCACTGGAGGGAGATCTACGTCGGCGGCCGTGTGGAGGAGTCGGTTCGTCTCGTCGAGGAGAACGATCCTAAGCGAGCCGAAAAGGTAGGATACCGGCTTCAACGCATGCAGCGTTGGCCGGGGTAGAGGGCAGGAGACCGGAGACTGTTCAAACGTAGCCGTTGTACACCGGTTCCAGAATCTGGACGGCTTTCTCAGCGGCAAGGCATGTAATCTCTACACCGTACAGTAGGCGACTGTCGACGATGGCTCGAGCTACGAGGAAACGGATTTCGCGATTGTTGGATCGGTGGGGTCTTAAGCAGGTTGGACCGACTGCGCCAGTCCTTCTTTTCTTGTAGGAAGTGCAGCTCAAAGGATAAATTCCGATCGAGGAGCTCTCCCAAGACCCTCACGGTGTTTTTGGTCGGTATTGCTTGTTGTTTAATCATGAGGGCTTTCCGTTGTTGCGATTCCAGGTGGTATATATATGGCAGCGCACGCTCTTGCCAGCGAAAAGCTGGAAACCAACAGAGTCAGCCCATCTGACCACCGAGGAGACTGCAGCTTGCGCTCTCAGTTTCGTCCCACCGTTACAATGAGGACGTCATCCGCGTAGACGAAGATGTAAACGTTCTTGGGTAGTTGGTCAAAGACCCCATTCATGGCCACCAGGAAGAGCGTGACCGCGATCACCGAACCCTGAGGTCTGGTTAGCAAAGGAGACCATACGGCCCTTAACATCCTCTCCCCCATTCTACAATCGGATGATTAGACTCGCATCTGGAACATTCGTCACAAGCCCTATACTCGCTATCATTGCTGCATCTGGCATGCTTTAATTTGACCTTCTGGTGCTACAATCGTTACAACATTACAGTTGTATACCGAAAAAAAAACAATTCAACTTTCCCAGAATCCGTCAACGCAATAGGATCACAGAACGCTTCTGGAATGCACCAAAACCTACGATCGTCTGGGACGTCAAACAGACTATTAGGGCTGGAGACCCCCCAGAAAAAGTACGACCCATAGTACAGGATGTAATTGAACGACGCTTTCTAGGTCACGCCATATTATGCACCGATGGCCTTTTAGGAGCTGGCGCACAGTGGGACGAAATCAAAAATAGCGGGACATGGCTATTTGCGACGAAACTATTGAGTGTAGCATTTTGATGCCTTTAAGAATGTTTCTTCATTTGTTGAGTACTTTAATTGAGAAGTGAAAATTTTTGATTAAGGTATTAAGGTATACACTAAGATAAAAAAATAACTTTTTTTTATGTCTTGTTGAAATTTATGAACTTCTATGGAAACATTGTAGATGAGGTCATTTTAAGAAACTTTATGCAAGACGTCCATTTTCTATCTCTCAAGTGTACGAAGTTATAGGGTAAAAATGGAGTTCTAACGCAAGTACCCCCTTGAAAACCTTTTATTACCATAACTTTTAAGTTTGAATTTTTAAATTTTTCAATATTCTACAAAGTTGTAAGTGCTCTAAAAATGCACATTTTGCACAAATGCTCTTCATGTAAAGGATTTACATACGTATTCATAATTCTTCAACACTAACTTTAAAGGGGTGTATCTTGCAGGTTAGCAGGTGCTAGCAGTTGAACTTGACGTAATTTCGTTCAGCAACTTATATCCTACTGTTACATATACAATTCATAGGGCGATCGAAGGAGATGCCTAATGAATTTTCTTTTATAGTACCTCAATCTTTTGTTACGTTTTGCTGTTTTCATGACATGATGTTTTCCAAGTATGTACATTAGAGTGGGTTGCTGCTTCAACAAAGTTGTTTGGTATAGTATTCTCAATCTTAGTCCGAGTTTTGGTGAAATTTGAGTAATATTTGGATTTTTGGTAAGGAGTAGGATCGTTCCGTTTCCCATACCAAATTTAAAATTCTCCCGCCAATCGAGATTATTACCAAATTCGTTCAAATTTTGCCAAGTTATAGGGGACCAGAATAAGCATTGAAAGAGCATTGGTAAACCCATGTAAACACTTGGAAAAATGGTCATGAGAAAAACGTAACAAAACATTGAGGTACTGTTTTAGAAAATTAATTAGGCATCCCCTTGGATCCCCCTATGAATTGTATATGTTACAGTAGAGTAGAAAATGCAGAACAAAATAACGTTCAGATTAGCTGCTAATACCTGCGAACCTGCAAGATACACCCCTTACAGATAGCGTTAAAATAATAAAAAGGTTAAATCCTTAAAATAAAGAGATAGCAATTTGATTTTTGCAGCAAAAATATGACGTTTTAGAGCACTTACAACTTTGTAGAACATTGAAAAACAATGTAAAATTCAAACTAAAAAGTGTCTTTGACAAAGTTCCTTATAATGACTTCATCTACAATGTTTCCATGGATAATCATCAATTTCAGCAAGACATAAAAAAGTAATTTTTTATCTTAGTGTATACCCCCTCAAGGAAAAAATTTCGCCACAGCAATATTTTTTTAAAAATTGAATAAATATTCTAAAATACATCAAAATGCTACACTCAATAGTTGCGTCGCAAATGGCCAAGTCCCTCTTTTTTTGATTTCGTTCCACTGTTTGGCGTTAGCAAATTCGTAGCCATTCCTCGTCAGTGCAGCGTATTCTCAGCAGAGGCCTATGCCCTCAACCTGGCACTAAAGACTTCACCCAAAAAGCCAATAACTATCATAACGGACTCAGACAGCTATTTTAGTAATCAACTGAGTGTTAAACAATCTGTTTTATGTCTATGTGGTGTCCAAAAAAATAGGAGTGCAAATCCTGCTCTAAATCTTCATCATTAAGGGGGTTAGAATATTAAAGCAACATTTTAAAAACGTCTTTCACATTAAGGACTGTCCATAGTCATTTTAAGAGATGAAGAGAGGTTTTGATAAGTGCGTGTACGGTCCAAAGTATCTTATAATAGTGCCCGTTTCTGTTTGTCACTTGCACCCCTTTCGTTCTGATCCACTCAATTAATATTGCTAATACTCTATAAAGCATGTCCACGTTAAATTCCAGACACATTTCTTTCAGTGTAGTTTTTGAAATATTTCACGAATCGCTAAATCGTTTCACTTATATGACAGCTGACGCTCTCCACTTTATTACGTGGTACAACAAGTTTACATTCTTTTTCAGTTTGTTAAAATGGCGTCGAATCAAGTGGAAGTACGCAAACGCATTTTGTACGAACGGCAGCAAAATCCAACGTTGTCGGTACGCGATCTCGCCAAAAAGCTAAAACTGCCGCAGAGTGCCGTGTTTAGTGTGTGCAAATCGGTTGACCAGCGCTTAACTGTGGATCGGAAGGTTGGAAGCGGAACAAATCGAAAAGTATGCTCTCGACAAATTGAGCAGAAGGTGGTAGCCATTATTGAGAGATATCCAAACGTTTCAGTTCGTACTGTGCTCGTTGGAAAATCAAAATCATATGTACAAAAAGTGAAGCAGAGGCATCTCATGAAGGTGTACAAGGTGAAAAAGGTGCCCAATCGTAATGAAAAGCAAAAGTTCACTGCAAAAAGTCGTAGTAAGGAGCTACACAACATACGTGCTCGAAGACTTTCAACAGCTTTCAGGTTTGGCTTTTTATACTGCAATGCAAAGGAATGCCGTTGCCGAGTAATTCTGGAAAAAGAAGCTTTCGAAATTGTAGTATCCATGAGAAGCAAAATCAATGAATTAATAATTTCATGTGGTAAAAATCATAACATAAATTCACCCCTGGTTTGGTTTAGACGTACCTATAGAGATTAGTGACGTTTAACGCACGCACACTAGCGGGTGCATCGTCGTGTAAACTTTATTATTATTTTCTTCTGGCTAACCTATAAAATGTATGAAATTAGGTCCATGAAGCCCGTGTGGAACGCTACCACAAAGCATCGCTTGTTGAGCAGTAAAACGAACCCCTTTTTGATTCACCAATTTGTTTGCACTTCCCCTTCTGTTCTGTGATTGGTACTCAGTACGGAAAACAAGATCGACGAAAACCAAAGCAAGGAAAAAAATGTCTTTACGATTTTTGCATTAGTATAATTGTGAGGTCAGTACAATCATACTCTATGCACAGGGAAGTTGAGAAATTTTCTTAGACCGGACAGGGAATCGAACCCAGCCACCTCGAGTATGGAGTTTGCTATGTAGCTATGCCTCTACCGACTGAGCTAAGGTAGGCCTGATGGCTGCTTATTAAATCCAATTTAGGGACGCTCTTTTTTATAAATATGGTGATAATCCGTAAACAGGAAATTTCCCTAGTAGTCTACTGGGTGTTGTGTTTGGTCCGTTATCTAGTGTTAAGTGTTCAGTGCAAAATCGCACTTAAGTCATCAACAAACATGAACGCAAAAATCGACTTAAAACGCGAAATTGCTCATCCAACACCAATCACCTTAGGTCTTAGAAACGCCTGAATGGCAGAACAACTTTACCATTTAAGGGGGTATTCCCAATCTTTTGCCTTTTTTCGGCCTGTTTTTCAATTAATTTTTTTTCAAGGAAAATGAATAGTAATGCGCCTAACTCTTTAGGATTCTTGTTTATTGAACATTAAAGTTTACAAATAATTTTTTTTCGACATAAAAAAAGACATTATTGACGTCACAAAATGGCGACAAACAGACCCCTGTTCGCCGCAAACGCCTGGACGGGCGAAGACTTTTCTCTGGAACGGCTTCATCTGAAACAGATTTCGTGATGAAATAATAATCTGCATAAGATTCTCTGGAGCTTCTCCCGTTGGCAGCAAAAAATCTTGCAAATTAACAAAATGGCGGCCATATGAAAAAACAGGCGATTTTTAGCCCGCTTTTTTGCAACTTTAAGGTGCTTCAAACAATGTTAAATGTTAATATTTTTGGCTGAAAGTGGGAGAAGCTCCAAAGAATTTAATAAGGAACAAAATGCGCAAAGATTCAAGTCAATATCTCTTATAGTTTCTGAGAAAAATCTTCGCCCGATAAAAAAAATGTGGTTTCGAGAAAAACGCGTTTAAAGTTTTGACTTTAGTTAAAACCATTTGGGGGTTCTTACCATTAGTCAGTTATGCCTGGACACCGAATTCGCTGATCGGAAAACGGCTTGGGGGGATGAAAGTATATAGTCTAAAGTACAAAAAAAACGTGAAAAAAAAAAATTTGATTTTTTGAAAAAAAAAGATCGGGAATACCCCCTTAACTGTAAAGTAGACCGAATAACGCGAAAACTGTTTGATAACTCCCAAAATAGCTGTCAAACCACCAGTCAAGAAATGTCAAAATCGCTAAAAACCCATCAAAACGGCTTAAAAATCACCAAAATGACTAAAAAACTGCCTATATTTTTTATTAACCTTGCTTTAATTGCCTACGAAGGCCAAAATAGACTGAAAGACTTTTTCATCATGAATCAATCCTGACCACAGGAGCAGCACCCCAAACACACCCACGTAATTTCCGTGCAGCAACATTTTTCCACCAAATCTCGAACCCTTTGAAGCCTTCTTCGAACGACAAAGCCTCTTAGGAACAGTGCGGTAAGCTCTCTTGCCCACTCCCACTCTCCCCTCCCCCCCCCCCACGGATCGGATCCAAAGCAGATGAAAAACACGTTCAAAAGTAGCGAAACCCGATAGGGACCGTTCTCACGCGCGGTTTACATTCCCCAGTCCCTTGCCCGGCGCGAGAAGAGAAACAAAAAATAAAACGACGGTAGGTATTTCGCTTTTATGTTTTGGCCAGTTCACTGAAATTCGGATTATGCCTCAGCCCTTTTGGTCATCGAACCGAAAAGCGGCCGCGATTGTCGACGGTGGTGCATCTCTCGAACTCTTTCGATTCGAACAACATCACAAAAGGAAGGAATCCGTACCGGGGTTGGTTATCCAGCAGCAGCAGCAGCAGCAGCGGATGTGGGGACCCAGCCAAAAGCGAGATACCAAAGGGGGTAATCTTAATTAAAAGTAATTATTTTTACACACAACCAACCGTTCGGCTCTCGGAAGGGTTCACCTGACTCCGGGGAAGCTTATCCCGGGTAGAAAAAAAAATTAAATTATGGACCGATCAATACTGTTGGAAAACAAGATTCACATTCTATTTGGACAAAGAAATCGAAACACATCTTCCAAAGCATGGACCTTTTTGCTCGGGTTTAAATCCAGCGTTTGCAATACAAAGCAGCATCTACGCCAGCCACTTAATCTAATAATAAAATTGTTTTAATTGAAATCTCAGGTACTCACACACGCTGACTAAACCTGCTCTTCGTGCTCTCAGCGTGTCATGGCCGGACTGGCCGGAATCGTAACTCATTCGGTTTCTTCAATTTTTCAATTTACTCATTTAATTTTAATGCTGCTGTTTATGAGGGGGGGGGGGGAGCTAAGACTATCCAGCAAAGTGCAGACCAAACCACTCACACTTGAGATGGACGAAGAGGAACCGCACTTGACGGCTCCGTAATCACGCAGCGTTGGTTCCGGCACAGAAGCTCTCCGCTGGTTGGATCAGGTTAAATGGAAATAAATGCCAGAGTGAAACTCGAACGCATCGAGAATGTACCCGATGCGGTCGTGGAATGGAATATACGGTTGAGGGGATCCACGAATCACGGGGATGGGGTACTTGAAACAATGATATTGTGGCAGGAAGTGATTAACCTAGTTCGGAGGGTACTAGCTGGTGGACTGGAATACAACTTTAATGGGTTTAATGCTGATTTGGTAATCTACGAGATGAATTGCTGAAGAATCTACTCACGTTCCCCTTACACAGACATCAGAATTGATATAGCGGTCAGTAAATAAATCTGTCAATCTGTCAATCTGTCAATCTGTCAATCTGTCAATCTGTCAATCTGTCAATCTGTCAATCTGTCAATCTGTCAATCTGTCAATCTGTCAATCTGTCAATCTGTCAATCTGTCAATCTGTCAATCTGTCAATCTGTCAATCTGTCAATCTGTCAATCTGTCAATCTGTCAATCTGTCAATCTGTCAATCTGTCAATCTGTCAATCTGTCAATCTGTCAGTCTTTCAATCTGTCAATTTGTCAAACTGTGAAACTAGTAATTTCTCAAATATCTGATCCTGTCCGTCAAGTTCAAAAGATCGCAAAATCTGAACCGCTGACACCGGAGATCTTGTCACAAATATTCCCACATGAAGTGATTCCATCGGCACACCCACAGCAGGATCTCAGCGTAATTAATAATTTTTCAAAACCAAAAATAACCACGCGCCCATTCCTACATATGAACGGACTAACGGTGCTCAAAAGAGTACGCAATTACGGCCCAAAGGAGTAAGATTGCGATCACCATCCTCATCATCATCATCATCTACGCAACCGCGTGCTCGCACCAGCAACTGGAACGAATTGGGGAAGACTATGGCAGTCGCCATCAACATAACCGGGACATTAACCTCTTTACAGGAGGAGGATGAGGAGCAGCTGCTGCAGGCTGCATTGCTCCGGCAAGGACCCAGCTGTGACTTGTCTACCGAGAAGAAGGGAGCGCGCGGTTATGATTATTATGGCACTATAGTCAGAGAGTGGCGGGTACCCGTGCAGAGGCAGTCAACAAATGAGGAATCATAAGAAAACAAGTTCTGCTGCTCGCTGGCTTGTGGGAGAAAACTTTTCGCCATCAAAAGGGGGATACATGGAGTTGAGCAGATTCCCTCTGTCGCGCTGCTTTTGTGGTGTCGTCATGTTAGACAAATGGCAAATTATTATTACTTTCGTTGAACAAAGACGACCGTCTTGGGGTAGACGTGCTGGTAGATAATACAAGATATTTGGTTGCATATGTCGCAAGATTTATCGGCATCGGTTTTCGTGTTATAAATTTGAACGCAAAATTGCGAAATTCCGCTAAAATTAGACGGCAATGAAATCATTCAAGTCCTAGCCAATCCTTGTGCAATAGAATTTTGATCATTTTTTTTCAGTTTTACATTCCAGCACCAGTTCAAACACTCCCAAAACAGCCATTTCAAGCCCTCGACGATCGACTATTTATCTAGCTCTGACTCTAACTCGATTCCACTACCCATTCATTCCATCTCTCCCGCTTTGTCTCTCCACAAATCGATCAATTTACCGTCAATTGGTTCCGATCGGCTAACTGATTTTGCCTTCTGGCCCAATTACAGCGAACAACCCGGGCCGCCGTCCATTAGGGCCCTACTCTAGCGAGGCGATGCACACCGAAATCAAGACAAATGGCTTGAAATTAGCTCTCAAGTGCGTTCTCTGCGTCGGTCTGTGCATGCATCACTGACTGCCATCGTCGTCATCCTAGTCTTCCGCCACAGTTCCACGAATCCAGCAGAATTGATGTAACTGGGGCACGCTTATCTGGTTCAATTTATTTCGTTTTGGGACCGGGAACGCTCGCTCTCCGTAAATAAATGTATTTCGAAAGAGTTCTTTTTTCCCTGGAACTACTAAGGCTTCAAGTTAAATCGCTACTAATAAAAATCATGATTACAGCAATCAAGCTTCTTCACTTTGATGGAACGTCGACGACCCTCTCGGAAGCCGCCACCGTTGGGACCATTCGGCTCATTGAAGGGGGAAAAAAAAGTGTCGTAAACAGCAATTGAAGGGAATTTCGGTCGATTCGATTCAATTTAAAACTCGGGAGGGGGGACCTCCCGAAAATTGATTGCGACCATTTTGGGCCCGGCGTTCTCTGTCTGTTTGTTTGTTTATCGTTCTTGGAGTGACATAACCGGATTGTTTGTCATGCTACCGAAAATCAATTCTGATAAATTTTCGCAACAATTTTTCGAAACAGCTCATTCCACTCAGTAGGACAGTAGAATGCGCTAATAAGATCCACTGGTCGTTTACCCGAGGTGGAACCGGAACGCCAATGGTTCCCCTGTGCTTTGTTTTGGTTTTTTTTTGTTTTCCAGGGGGAGGAGTTTCGCACCGGCGTTCCCGAAGAAAGCAGAAAGAGACAGAGCAAAAGTCGGCTAATAAACGCAAAAAGGGCGGCTGCAAATAATAACAAGAACTGCGATGATGAGCAGCGAGCCTAGTGTGGAAGCATTCACGAGCACCCGAGCCCGAGCAAGAGTCATAATTTGCATAACTTGTTTATTCCTTCCCTGCGCTCTTCGGTTTTACCGCTAGTCTTGTTGGGTGCGTTCTGTCGCGGTGTGATGATGAGAGTTGATGGGGCGTCTTCGTTTATTTATTTTTTATGGGTTTTTGTGTTTTTCTTTGTGATTGAAGAAGGTTGGTGTTGTTGTGTGTTTTGTTGTTGGCAATTGGCTCTCTTGACTTTGCTGAAACTTGGATTGTTAGATATGCAAAAATGTCATTTTTTAAAGCTATTTGTGTGCTTGGGGAGTTGGAGGGTTTTCTTGGAATCTTGACAAACAAGGTTAGATATTGCCACACCAAATAACCAATCGGAATTGAAAACCTGTGATGCTTCTGTTTAAATGTATTTATACAGATATCTGTGAACATAATAAAAAGATTCCTAAATTATAGTTTGTGCAAACCAATTTGAAGTTTTAAATATTAAGCATTTGCACCAAAATAGACCACTAAGCCGAATATAACCCTTCTTGAAACTAGCCTGTGTGAAAAAAATCTGATGGATCATTCCTAGCGCAGAGATCCACTTTGGTCTGCGTTAGGAGTTTTGGTTTGAACGAAACTATTTGTTTTGGAACATAACAATTGTACTCGAAAAAAATGCAACACTTTCTTTTGTGTATTACTTTTTATTGGATGGGTTAAACTCAATGAAACTTTGAGTCAAACTAGTTTAGAGTGTAATGGTTACAAGCGCAAAATCTCGTCCCAATCTTTCAAGTGGTAATCGGGATGGCTTCCAAGTAAGAAGTGCTTCGACAAAAAATTATGGAAGCAATCGTGGAAAATTCAAGCCAGTCCCACAGGTGGATCGCGAAACAGTTATATAATAAATCTTATTTGTTCAGTTGACGACCATTTCTCATTGCGAGAAGACGCTTTTGTACAATCGCCGCGCCGAAAGTCATATAATTAGCTATCGTTCGTGTGTGTTTCCTTGTCAGCCCTAACCGGCTACCTTTGTAAGGAAAAGGAAAACAAAAAGATATCCAGTGGAATCGTCAAGAACACACTGAATTTCCAGTTCCCGGATGGAGCCCCTGGACCCACCGTTGTAGAAATTGGTCGATTTGTCAAAGGGTTTGATGCGGACAAAGCAGACATGGAAACAGGCTACAAACTTTCCGATGAAAGGGTTGTTTGCATCAAATTCAGATCTGAAAGAGCAATGAAGGAGGCTCTCCTGCACAACCCGGAGGTTCATACGTTCCACTACTCCAATGGTCAATCCGTGGAAGTTCGCATGACGGTCGCTGGAGGGTGTATCCGCTACGTGAGGATCTTCGATCTCACCCCGGAGATATCGGATATTGACGTATCGTTGGTACTCGGAAAGTATGGAACCGTGAAACGCATGATCCGCGAGAAGTTCCCGGCGGAATTGGAGCTAGATCTCTTTACCGGTGTCCGTGGGGTGTATATGGACATCAAAAAGGACATCCCATCAACCATCCATTTCCCCAACCGCCGAGGGAGAATCTACTACGAGGGACTGAGACAGAAGTGTTTTTTGTGTAAGCAGGAAGGGCATCTGAAAGTGAAATGTCCACAGAACAACGCACAACAAGAATCAAGAAAGGATATGGAAGCAAAGCAGGAAGCGGAAAAAATGAAGAAGACGGCAGCTAAAGCGAGCCAAAAGGAAGAGGTGGACGTACCTTACAATGACACCTATGCTGGAGCCGTTCAGGGAGCGGCATCATCGTCTAAAAACAGTAGCAATTTGGAGCTGTCAATGGTCAGGTTAGTTTCGTTGACAAACGGGACCTCAGCCGGGGTGTCCAGCCCGAAGCAGATTCAGGATTCAGAGGTTTCCATCGTTGAGGTGTTGGAGGAACAAGAAGCAAGTGTCGTGGACAAGCCCGCTGAAGTTGAAAAAGTACCGGAACAGGAATCGAGCGATGAGGAGATGACCGACGGACAAGAGCGGTCGAACAAGCGACCCCTTGTTTCAAGCAGCAAATCGGAATCGGAGGAAAACGGCCAGGATTTCGTCACGGTTGATAGCAAGAGCAGGAAATCTCGTAAGCAGAAGCGCGGCGGTGGTTTGCCAACGGAGCAGAACCCGCTGGAAGTGATAGCTGCAGGGTCCAGTAGCGAAGCTAGATCTAAAAGTTCCAGATCACTTCGAAGTATGACGAATCGATCACGCTCTCGAAGTGGTGTGAAGGTAAGCAAGGCTGATCTTCGGAAGTGTTAGTGACAATCGAGATCAGCTGACTTTGACATATGACGACATTGGCAAGCAACGTCAAACGGACCTTCTTTATCGACAATACGTAACACCCGTTACTGAATACTCGATACTTTGTAAACAAAGAGATGAATTACGTAAGGAAAATCTGTACTGTGAATATTATTTAATGCTATAGCGATAGACTCTAAAAAACATTTGCTCAAGGAATTCATCTTACGCCACGATTTGGATGCTGTTTTCCTGCAAGAAGTGTCGTTCAATGATTTTAGCTTTCTGCCTTCACATCACGCAATTGTCAACCGTAGTGAGCAGAACGGACGCATCATCTCCGTTGTTGTCGACGGAGTGAACTTAGTGAATATTTATGGTCACTCTGGGACGCAATACAATGTCGAAAGGGATGATCTTTTTCAAAATCTGATATCCCCGCACTTAAGCAAAGGAAACTTGATGATCTTGGGAGGGGACTTTAACTGCATCCTGGATACGTTAGACAGCAAAAGTAAAAACAAGAGCTGCTGCAAAGGGCTGCGCACTCTAGTAAACCTGTTTAAGCTAGAGGATTTGGGATCCGCAGGCCGCCAATACACCTTCTTAAGGCATAATTCTGGCTCCCGATTAGACAAATTTTACTGTGACAAAAATTTTGTTCATCGAGCTAAAAAGTACGAGACTCTTCCAGTGCCCTTCTCTGATCATCACGCGGTAGTGCTTACGTTTGAAATCAACCCACAGGATGCCACTCCCATCCTTGGAAGGAGCCATTGGAAGATAAACGATTTTCTACTCAAGGATGAAGGCACATCTGAAGGTTTCATTCGAGTCTTGGCAGAGCTAAGGCAACGTCGCAAACACGAGATGAACTTTTCGGAGTGGTGGTCGTACGATTTCAAAAGCAAGGTAAAACATTACTACAAGAACAACTCTTATGAGTTCAATCAAACTAACGCAAGGAAGAAGGCAAAACACTACAATAAGCTAAACAAATTGATGGAACAGCAAGCAAAAGGTTTAAACGTGCTGGATAGGATGAACGCGGTCAAGTCTGCTATCATCGATGTCGAAGAGAAACGTCTTTCCAGTTTCCGCGGAAAGGTGCAACCGTCAACAATGCTTGAAAGCGAAAAATTGAGCATATATCTAGTTTCGAAATTAGTAAAACGCGGTCACAACACACCAGTGATGAGTCTGCACTCACCAGATGGTCTAACTACAAAGCAATTAGTACATAATCACTTTGAGGAACAGTTCCGGAAGCCGCAAAACCAGCAAGCAGATTATGCTGCGCTTCAGCACGTTCGCAAATCGTTACCTCGAGATCTTGGAATCAACCTTGTGTCACCAATAGAAGAAGAGGAGCTTCGCGTAACTATTCAAAATGCAACAAAAAAGAAATCACCTGGGCCTGACGATCTAACACAGTGACTCACGAAGAACTACTGATCCCTATCAATAGCGGTGCGGCATCTTCCTCCTTCTATGGATGCTCATGATGGCTGCAGCTCACTGCTGACAGGCAGCCTTTCGTTGTGTACTGGAGAACAATGTTCAACGCCACGCACCGAAAGCACTGCTGCTGCTGCAGCTGATGCTGACTACCAGACACCACCACACACGATGATTGGAACTGAATCCGATCAGCGGTTGAGGCCAGATTTGGTAGCTAGCTGCTTGAGGGGAGCCTTTCGTTGTGTACTGAAGAACACCGCCATACACCACGCGGTGATTGAATAAACACCGATTGGTGAGACCGAATGCAATCAACTTTGAAATCTGTGCTAGGGAAATCGCTTTTTGCAGGCAATTGGTGATTCGTGCAATTTTCAATAGTGAAATTTTGAAAAATGATAAAGTCTTAAATGTAACAGATGAGTAGAAATATATCTGATCAATAGGTGATAGCATTATTGAAATTGGTCCAGGGGCAGCTGGGTTATTAACGGTCAAAATCTTTCATAATTTGGTTACATGTTCCATTTTCGGTTTTCACAAAGTGTACTCCTATATAGAAATCACAGACATAGTCCTACGTCAACATAATTAAAATGCGAGATTAAAAAAAAAATCAAGATCACATGGAGTCATAATTTTAAATGCTCTGATACTTGAAAGCATTTCAAAGGGCTATGACAAATTACAGAACAATCGAAAGAATCTGGTGGACAAACCCTGGAATTTGATTTTTAAAGTATTCAAAGTGTTGATTTCAAACAAATATTGAGGAGGATTCCCACCTAATTTTCAAAGGAAAAGTTCTGAGCGAAATTCCACAATTCTTCTGACATGAAGTCCTTAGAATTTGTTAGATGAATTTGGAGGGATTTATGTAGAGAAGCGTACAAGTTCTACGCTAAATTCTTGCAGATGAATTATAAGAAGAATTCTAAGAGAATTATGAAGAGAATTCAACAAGACACAGAGTTCTAAGAGTGTTCTGGCGATAATTTTAACACTTGTGCGAAAGATTCATCAAAGAGCTTCAACAAATTTTAATGCAAAAAAAAATGCTAATAATTAGAAAGAAATTCTTTTAAATACTCCAAGGGGTTTTCAAATAAAATTTCGAAAGTTAATGCTGTTTTGAACAGCGTTAAAATAAACTTTTGAAAAAAATTTCAAAGGAATCGAAGTCTACGATTAGGTTCAAGGGAATTCTAAAAAGAATTCTAATCAAACTCTTAGAAGGAGTTTCGAGGATATTCAAAAAAATCAACGGTAATTATTACGCGGAGTGTTTTATGGTTAATTTCAGAAGAATTTCATGCTAATTCAGAGCAGAATGCCATAACATGAATAATGAAAAACTAAAACTCCAGAAAAGCATAGTTCAGTTTCGGTTCTTACAAATACACTGAAACCTCCATTTACGAACCAAAACGGGGGTTCGTAAATCGAATTAGTGCGTAAAAAAAAACCTCGTTATTTGGGATTTACTTCGTAAAAAGAGGTTTTTCAAAATATTGTCAAATACCCCACAATATGGGTATTTTTGGAATCGGATTGATGTGTAGGGACCGGAAATCGATGTCTGACGCCATTTTGAAAACCAAGATGGCGGCTTCCGGTTACAGAAAAACTTGGAAATTCTGCCAAATACCCCGCAATATGGGTATTTTTGGAATCGGAGTGACGTGTAGAGACCGGAAATCAATGTCTGACGCAATTTTGAAATCCAAGATGGCGGCTTCCGGTTACATAAAAACAGAAAAATAATGTTAAATAACCCCACAATATGGGTATTTTTGGAATCAGGGTGACGTGCAGGGACCGGAAATCGTTGTCTGACGCCATTTTGAAATCCAAGATGGCGGCTTCCGGTTACAGAAAAACTTGGAAATTCTGCCAAATACCCCGCAGTATGGGTATTTTTGGAATCGGAGTGACGTGTAGGGACCGGAAATCGATGTCTGTCGCCATTTTAAAATCCAAGATGGCGGCTTCCGGTTACAGAAAAACTTGGACATTCTGCCAGATACCCCACAATATGGGTATTTTTGGAATCGGAGTGACGTGTAGAGACCGGAAATCAATGTCTGACGCCATTTTGAAATCCAAGATGGCGGCTTCCGGTAAAAAAAAAACAGAAAAATAATGTTAAATAACCCCACAATATGGGTATTTTTGGAATCGGAGTGAAGTGTAGAGACCGGAAATCAATGTCTGACGCCATTTTGAAATCCAAGATGGCGGCTTCCGGTAAAAGAAAAGCTTGGAAATTCTGTCATATGCCCCACAATATGTGTTTTTTTTTTAATTGGAGTGACGTGTAAGCAGTGATGGAAAAGTTCGCAAAAAATCACTATGACTCGCGAACTTTTCCCCATCTTTTCAAAATGGCGTCAGATATTGATTTCCAGTCTCTACACGTCACCCTGATTCCAAAAATACCCATATTGTGAGGTATTTGACAGAATTTCCAAGTTATTATGATACCGGAAGCCGCCATCTTGGATTTCAAAATGGCGTCAGACATCGATTTCTGGTCCCTACACGTCACTCCGATTCCAAAAATACCCATATTGTGGGGTATTTGGCAGAATGTCCAAGTTTTTCTGTAACCGGAAGCCGCCATCTTGGATTTAAAAATGGCGTCAGACATTGATTTCCGGTCCCTACACATCACTCCGATTCCAAAAATACCCATATTGAGGGGTATTTGACAGAATTTCGAAATTATTATGTTACCGGAAGCCGCCATATTGGATTTCAAAATGGTGTCAGATATTGATTTCCGGTCCCTACACGTCACCCTGATTCCAAAAATACCCATATTGTGAGGTATTTGACAGAATTTCCATGTTTTTATCCTACCGGAAGCCGCCATCTTGGATTTCAAAATGGCGTCAGACATTGATTTCCGGTCCCTACACGTCACTCCGATTCCAAAAATACCCATATTGTGGGGTATTTGACAGAAATTCGAAGTTATTATGTTACCGGAAGCCGCCATCTTGGATTTCAAAATGGCGACAGACATCGATTTCCGGTCCCTACACGTCACTCCGATTCCAACAATACCCATATTGTGGAGTATTTCACAGTATATCCCAGTTTCCCAAAATCACAAAAAAAAAACTCGTTATTTGGAATTTACTTCGTAAAAAGAAAACTCGTTATTTGGGATTTACTTCGTAAAAAGAGGGACGTAAATTGAATACTGCGTAAAAAAAGACTTCGTAAACGGAGGTTTCAGTGTATGTCCAGGATCTTCAATATTTTCTTTTAAGGCGCCTTTAGACTTTGCACCTGAAATTGAAACGACAAAAATAAATTTGAAATATTGCTGAGTGATTAAATTCTAAAAGCAATAAGAAGAGAAACTGAAGAAAATTATGCAGCAAATAGAGCAAGACATTTATTTGGTAAAGAATCACTCTGTTTTAGTAGTGTATTATGAAATTTTTGTGCAAACATATGTTCCTATTTTTCCGGTTTTTTCATCGATTTCTCAGGTTTATCCCGGATCTCCCGTTTACTTTACAAATTCCCGGATATTTCCCGGTTATCCCGGTTTGCTGGCCACCCTGTAGACTGAGTAACACTTTCGTCAATATTTCTCCTATTCGTGCAGATTTTTGAGGAAAAGCGAGGAAATCTTTAATCAGTCTATGAGTAAACTACTATTTTGCGATTTTGAGTGATAAAAACAGGCTGCATGAAACTCCTCAAACTCACTGGAGGAGTTAAAATACTCTTGCCCTGCGAGTTTAGGCAGCCCTCGCCTCGAGTGATTGCTGCAGGAATATGAAAGAAGTAAACGAAAAAATCTCCGAGAGAGAGGAACAGTGAACTCAAGTGAGAGGATGATATGACGTGAGGAACGCTTTTCGAGACTCCGGATGACTTTTTTGTTCGAGACAAGAAGCTCAGAGCAGTGATGCCACATATACAGATTTATCTGTAATCATACAGATTTTTTTCAATATTTTGATACAGACATCTGTATATACAGATTACAGATTTTTGAAAAATATACAGATTTTTTCAAATAAATGGAATGTTGTTTATTAATCTATTTGATAAGGCTCAAACGAATTAACTTTACAGAGCCGAGGATTCTTGGTCACTATACAATACATGTTAAAACTATAGTCAAAAGGTACAACACAATAAACACTTTATCTTCCGCTATCCAAAAAGCCTCCTCCACCAGAACGGGAGCCGCTTCCAGTGGTTTCATTGTATGGCAGTTATGCCAACGGGGGTCAAAGCGCTTCCATTGCAGCAATGGACGCAAAACGTGGTCAGCACTCACACATTCATCACGAAACGGTTGCTTTCCAAAGTCGACGACGTATCGACTGAAAGAACTGCTGATGAAGAACAATGAGGAGGACCACACAATGGTTGCTGCCGAGAAAACAGACGATCGCGTGACCAGGCATGGAAAATCATTTACATTCATTTCATGCATTCATTAACATTCATTTGCCTCTAACTTTTTTCATCAACAGCATTCCGCAACATGTTGTTTAGAGCTTTAGTAGGTTTTGTTATTAGCTACAACTTTTGCCCATAACTAAAATCTGTATCAAAGCTACAGCAAATGAGCCTGGAAAAATAAACGAATTATTAAAAAAAAAAAAAATAAAATCTGTATCTCGCATGCATCACGAATTAGAGCGGGCAGAACTTGTTACTGTTTTTCAGTGAATGTAAAATACATTAACTGAAAAACAGTGGTGGCTTCTGTTCGCTCTGGTTCGTCGTGTTTAAGAGATACGGATTTGAGTTTTTAACAACAATTGTAGGTAATAGCAAAACCTACAAAAGTTCCATACACCATTTTGAGGAATTCTGATGATGAAAAAAGTTAGGGGCAAATGATTTTCCATGCCTGCGCGTGGCACATATCGAGAGTGGCCTGCTTTTGTCGACAGCCGTCTGAACACTGAAATAAATGGAATGTACGTAACATTATTTTTTGTATTTATTAATAACGATAAATAATCATTTTTTTTTTTCCTTTTAAGCAACTTCAATTCAATCTGAGCATCAAACCCAAGTCGTATTTTTCACCAAATTAAATATTATTATTTTAACTTCCAATGGACTTGGAATCTTTCGAACGGACTTCTGATGTTCAGATGTCCTGATTTCTCATTGTAAGGGATATTAGTTTCATTTTCTATTTGTTCAATTAACCATGTCACATGGTTACAGATACTAAAGTTAATTAAATATATTTTTTGTCAAATCGATAAACAAGCTATTTCAGACAACCATTGATTGGTTGATTACAGTTTGTGAGTCGAAGAGTCAACTGGATATTTTTATATTTGAAAAGCGTAATTTCAGAAATAACGATTTTTGCATGCCATTCGACTAAACTTTCAGTAAAAGTTCTGTGTTATGTCCAATGTCCAGATAATGGTTTTCGTAATCTCATACATAAAACAAAATTCTAGGGAATTGGGATAGTTACTTAATTAAGGAAATTTTCAGCCGGAAACAGATTTGTCTCTCATAACTGGTACTTAATGTTTTGTATTTTCAGATTGTTGAAGAGATACCTACAATATAATAAAAAATATGCAAATTCTTTAGAGAGTAAACTTGAGTCATTTTTCATGATTCTAAACATAGAACAAACTCCTTCTTAACTATGAATCTGCTCAATGGAGATTTACGTAAATCTGCACTGAGACCATAATACGGAAATTAGAAAGATTTTTTTTTACAGATTTCTGTCAGCCAGATACAGATAAAAAAGATGTTTTTGCGATGAAAATACAGATCTAAATTCGAAAACATGTGGCTCAGAGTTCACCCAGAGTGAGAGTAAGAGCGCGTGAAAAATAATTTAAAATTAATGGCAGCAAACCTCACACCCGTTTTGTCCCCCTTCGCTGTGAGACTCGGTGGAATGATTTGTAAGTAGGAATCCTACTACTCAGAAAAACGCCACGATCAGCTCATTTCAGACTCGCGAGGGAGACTCCATGAAGCCTCGTTTAAACCACTCATTTTTAGTCGATCTCATCGACCGGATACCAATTTAGATGAAAAGATGTTTTAATTGTCTTTAAAGTCGTTTTATTTTCGTTTTTTTTTATTTAGCCTAAAGCTGGTTATTACTATCAAAACGGCAGACTAACCCAATATAATTTGGAATCAAATTAAATCTTAAGCTCAGTTACGGATCTTCGAACTACCCATTGTGAACCGCTGCCACATGGCATTATTAGCCTCGTTTGGTAATCGTCAATGAGTTCCTGATATTTGTTTACGATGCCAAACAAAAACTGATTGGCGTTTCCGATGTTTCCGGATGTTACCAGATGTAATTTAACCTTCAAATTTGCATTCGAGACGCCCCAAAATTCACCTCCATTAAGCCGGAACGAGAACCGGATTTTATCCCCAGCCATTTCCATTCGAATGTTCCACGTGTTTCCATGAAAATTCACAGTCTCGTCGCAACCAATCCAAACCGTAAGGAAAAGAAAGCCCACGCCGCTTTGTCGCATCCTTGCACGTGCCTAATTCTTGTCTGCCTGCCTGGGTTTCCCGTGTCTACCTGTAGTGGATATTTGCTCAGACAAAACAACGGCCATGCACGAAATGGAAATCGGAAGTCGGAATACATTCCGATATTTAAATATTTAAGCAAATCCCTATCCGAGCCGACAACCGTTAAGCGACAGGAATTGTTAACGAGTTTGACTCAGTTAGTTGTCGGTGACCTAAATTTCCACTCACAAACTGGCATCCGCCGAAAGGGACAGATGCCGGGAATTAAAAGTCTTGATGGGACTTTTTTCAGCCCCGCCAGAATCACTTTGGGCCGTCGCTGCCACCGGGGACAAATAACTATTTAACCGAACGAAACCTCTGGCATTTGCATTTAGATTGAGTTCGACAAGTGTAGGTGTTTGTGTGTGGGTGAGTGTTCGACCAAGACAAAGGAATTCAATTGGAAAAGCTGTTAAAGTTGGAAAATTACTTGTGCAACAAGTTTTCTACGCCAGGACTAGCGATTTTTTTTTACGCCAGAAGGTTGAAATCCTTTAAAGACGGACTGCTTTCCTGACATCATCATTTGACACGAACATAGGCATCCGGTTCCGGTCTCGCACACATCCACGTTCGACTGACAGTTTTCTCCAGAAGGAACGATATGCGTCTGGCTGGTTTGCACACTTGTATCCGGAGGAAAATTGGAAAATTCTTTTCCCATTTCGTCCTGGCAGATGAAAAAGAAACACAGACGACGGGCATAAAGTTCCTGTTTTCTTTCTAAACAATGGCACCAATGACGTGGGTGTGTGTGTGTGCGGATGAAGACGATCTCGAAATTGACATCGACATGTGAATGGCACATCGGTTTCCCGAAGATGAGGAGAATTGCAGTTGGATCGTTGAAAAGTGGTCGTACGGAGTAGTTTTCCCTTGACTTTCTATGGAAGTTGGATTTCAGCGCCCAGCAAACAATGAAAGATCGGCGAAAATGGGATTTTGGCCATTATTGGCCAACCGGGACCGATACACAATAGACGATGGCCAGCAACGTTTCGGACGATTGATGCGGCGGATCAACGCCAATCACAGAACGAGAGAAGACGACCATCATAAAAGTCAAACCAAGCAATGCCAAGTCATACACCGGAGCGGTAGCAGAAGCCAAAGCGAACTGTTGGTTTGCCACAATTTGCATACACCCTACCTACCAACCAACCAGCCACGTATGCACGAATGTGTGCTCCTCTCAGGACAAAAAACAAAACTCGGAAGTGCAGAAGGCAGAAGCACACCGTCGAAAACGTCTGCACTCGAGATATGAGTCCTTTCTCATTTTAATACTTTCTGGCTTCCGCTGCCGCCGCCCGTCCCATACCCGACTCCGAGTCCAACGACAACGACGTAGTCTGGCACAGACTCCGGGCAAACCAAAAGGCCAAACGGTTCCGAGAGAGCTTTATGTGTACAACACAGACGAATTTACAATGAAGATCGGAACCAGCAGCAGCGGTCTTGGCTAGTTATGAGACTCTACAGAATCACAGGTGTGCCGGCTGGCTGCTGCTGCTGGCTCTGGTTGGATAGTGATAGCATGGGATTTTTTTTTCTCTCTCCCCTCCCTGTCCCTGGACGGAGAAACATCGGAGCGTTCGTAAATGTACACATGGCTTGGGAATGTAGCTTCAAGCGTACGAGTGGCACCCTAAAAAAGGGAAGTTAGGACGTCTCCTGGGATGGAATTTTTAAGCAGTCTAACGATGGTTATGTGGTTTTTGTGTTAGACGAAGAGGGGGTGGGGGGTGGAAGGAAGAAGGAAAGGGAAGGTCGGATCAGGTGGTGCTAGGTGCGAGCTTCAAGATTTGTTTATCCATTTTCGGGATAAGTGTGCGATATTAAATTGTTTTATAAAGTGTGTACACAGCGAACGAAGGGGAAGCATGCAGTTGTCAGAGATTGTGGATGATTTGTTAATTTTAAAATATTGTCACGAGGAACCGGTGTAGGGATCCGTTAGATGGAATTGAATTATTATTTTAATCAATCTGTGGGGCCTCAGATTGCCTCGTCAGTTAAGCTGGAGGCGGTGAGTTCGATTCCCGTTCCGGTCTCGAAAACTTTTCTTGTTGAAACTTTTATTGATTCCTTAGGGAATAGAGTATCATTGTGCTTACCACACAATATACAAATTTAATGCATAGGTATTGGAATAGAAAGCTCTTATTTAATAACTGTGGCTGGAAAGCACCTCAGAGCGTTAGCAAAGCAACTTTGTGCCTGCATCTCACAACACTCGACAAAGAGTGTGTGGTTCTCCCAATTACTTCGCACACTCTTTTCCAACTAATCAGTGAGAAAGCGATCCACACAATGAGCGGTACATTCAGTGTGACGCAGGGAGCGAATATGATACAACAAGCGCTAATGTCTTCTTTGAAATCTTTGCAGACTTTGCTTACCACGACTGCATATATAGGAGATGAAGAAGGGCATAACAAAGAAGAATTTCGTATTGTTGCTGTGTTTCCCATTTGCAACCTTACACTGAGTGGCGCTCTTTGCGTCGGATTGATTCTCACTTTGTATATTTTAGAAAATCAGTACATTGCGCGCATTGAGTGATCAGATGACAGCCCTGGTCGATATGCTTCAAGAACACTTTATTGCAAGCTGGTAAAACGCTCGGAAAAGAGGCGGTAAAAATACTAGAAGAATACTCACACCAATACACAATGTACCCACCACTAATGCGATTTCTATTCACCTAGAACGGGAGAGGATGTAAGGTGTATGTATTATATCCTCTGTATATGTTCCATACAACAAATGTAATGGCAGTTCTTGCAATGGATTGTAGCGTAAACGCATTTTTTTTTTTAGAATGCATATTTTAGTTTAAAATCTTCACGAGATCGTTTTCTAGACGCAGATTCTCTGCTTGACCGTCAAGCAGTTCACTTCGGTTTTAGCTCGCTCTCCGAAGTAGTTCGGAAAGTTCGTTGCGATAGTGTTCGCACTCTTTCTTTCGCGGTGTTTGGTGAAGCATCGTACGACCCTAGTATGGGGAAACCGCCTGCAACTCAACCGACTGCAACTCAGACCGGGAAACGATCCCGATCAGACACCGCCGACGCTCAGTTGGCGTCGAAGAAGCTGCTGGCGAACAACCGTTACGCCATATTGGAAAATGGCGATGAACCGAAGGCTGAAAGGAAGGAGAAACTTCCACCGTTTCTCGTAAAGGGATTCCCGTAAGGCTTGCGGGAGACTATAGACTAATACATTAGGAAAGGTCTCCAAAATAACCATCCTTTTGTGCACGTATGGCTACAAGCTGATGGTTCCGGCGATGAAATACTTCAAGGCGGTTCAAGCCATGCTGGACCAACTGAAGTTGGAATATTTCTCCCACGATCTCGAAGCCAACAAACCGCTCAAGGTGGTCCTACGTGGCCTTCCGGACATGGATACCGACACACTGTCGGATGAATTTAAGGCGAACGGCCACAAACTGGTGCTCGTCATAACGGCCACTTATAAGTATCGTGATCAGCTGTATCTGGTCCACCTCGAGAAGAATTCAACGTGAAGAAGGATCTGCATAATGTTTGAGTCCTATTCCACATCGTTGTGAAATGGGAACGGTACAAGCCAGTCCATCGTGACGTCACCCAATGCACGGACTGTTTATTGTTCGAGTATGGAACCAAAAATAGTCACATGCCCAGTCGCTGCATATAATGTGGCAAAAGCACAACTCCAGGGCTTCCGAGATGATGGAGGAGCTGATTCCATTTGTGATAACTGTGGGGCAGCACACCAGGTCACAAATAAAAGCTGTCCAAAACGAGCGGAGATCGTTGCAATCCGCTAAAAGGCTTTCACAAGCAACGAACCGGGGCACAGAAGGCTTCCGGAAAACAACGGACAGAGCTTCCCCATTGGGCAACGGTGTCCGATCCCGATGCTTCCGTCGCATCCACTGAACAACTGGCTGGCTGCTGCTGCATTGGTCTCGTGAACCGCTGGAGTGCCCAACCTTTCGTCAAACGTTTGCGGAAACCACTGCCGAATGAAAATACAGATGCTCTGTTCACAGCGGAGCAACTGATCCTCGTATTCACCCAGCTTGCCACATGTTTTGCGCAGTTGCAAAACCCGTTACGACCAGATTTATACTCTGGGCCTTTTCGTCATTGAGTATGGCCTGTATAGCATCCTAGAAATGTTCAATATTGATTTTATTGTGTAACAAAATGAAGATTGGATGAAGAAAAAATATCACTTCGATCGTATTTACAATGTAGCAGATGCGGATCGCGATTTGTGGGACAATGGGGGACCAAAAATTCGTCCCGGATCAACTGTCTTTTATACAGACGGCTCTAGATTGGATAATCGTGTAGGAGCAGGGGTAACAGGTCCAGGTATAAATATCTCAATACCTATGGGCTACTGGCCTACCGTGTTCCAAGCAGAAGTCCAAGCAATTCTTGAATGTTCTCAAATTTGCTTGCGTAGAAACTATAGACATTCTAATATCTGCATTATGTCTGATAGTCAAGCAGCACTCATAGCTTTGAAATCAGCAACATGTAATTCTAAACTTCTATGGGAATGTGAAATGTCACTCCAAAATTTGGCCTGCCAAAACCAAGTGAACCAATTTTGGGTTCCTGGTCACTGTGGAATTCAAGGGAATGAGAAAGCCGACACACTAGCTAGGCTTGGATCATCTCAATAATTTGTAGGACCAGAACCATTCTGCTTGCTCTCTTAGAATGGAGTTCAAGAAATGGGAAAAAATGAAAGTGGAGACCAATTGGAACAACACTCTCAATGCTAGGCAGTCGAAACGGTTTATTAATCCGAGCATTTCAATGACTAGCAAAATTCTTGAACTATCAAAGAAAGATCTCAGTATGTACACTGGTTTAATAAAAGGCCATGTAAATATCACTTGAAGCTAATAGGAAAACTTCAAGATGACATGTGTCGATTATGTGGCTTAGAAAAAGAAGACTCTGAACACCTGCTATTCTCTTGTGCAGCAATATTCAATAAGAGGCGTATTTTCCTGGATAAGAAGCTGACCAAACCCGTTGATATTTGGAATTCAGTTCCCAGCCATTCCTGACTGGGAAAATCCATTCGGTCAGTCTATGTTGGTCGCTTCATAAAATGGTGATACGACATGCTGATAAGCAGTATTAAAACGGGGCATATATCACAATAGATCTAAGTACTGGTCGCAGTGATCAAAATATCCAACAAGGAAAAGAATAGCCTCTGAAGTGTTGAAGCTAGTCAACTGGAATGCTTGCTCGCTCAAGAGCAAGAATATCGAGTTCGTTGAGTTTCTCAATGAATGAAGCATCGACATTGCCATCATAACTGAAACCCACCTGAAGCCCGAAATTAACGTCTACCTTCCCGATTTCCGGCTCTGGACGAGGAGAAATGGCTATTGCATTAAGGAGAAATGGCTATTGCATTAAGGAGAAACATCTGCTGCCGAGCTTCCAGCTAAATATCATCGCAGCCGTAGGGGTGAAAGTTTCAACTCCTATCGGCGCCATCACCATCGTTGCGGCTTGTTGCCCCAAATATATCAACATCAGGGACGGGTCAACAACAGACCTGCGACGAGATATTGTGAAGCTAACACGACAGCTGAAGCTGAACAACGACCTGCAGGAAGCGCAATACAACATCTTGAGTCAGGACACTCTCACCCGGCTGAGTCGGTCCGCTGATCACGCCATCATTGACATCTACATCAGCAACATGGTCAACATCTCGCAAGCGGTTGTCTACCAAGAACTCAGGTCGGACCACTATCTGGTGGTGACCGAAGTTGGTTCCACGGTGAATTTGAATTTGAAGCTTCCCGGCGCAACTATCATCGTGCGAACTGGGATCAAAATCAACATTGCGTCCCAAAAAAAAAATTTCCAAAATTTCCCCGGTCAGGGACCAACACGTGTCAGTGACAGCCCTACTAAAGACCTCATTAGACTACGAACACCATTCGTAGGCAGTACCAGCGTTCTGGCCGGGCAAACTTGAAGACCAATTGCAATCGTTTAACAAAGATCAATCAGGCCAGGATGGTGGATCTCAGAAATAACGATTTTGCGAATAAGATCCGTTCTCTCCAGATTGAGCAAAGCCTTTCTGGAAGCTAACCAGAATCTTAAAAAATAAGCCTAGACCCACTCCACCACGGGTTCCTCTGAATCGTCCTGATGATTCAGTGGCTCATCTGATAATTCCTGTTGAGAAGGCTGCTGTGATTGGCCAACACTTCATCAGCTCCCATAACCTCCGGCAAAACATGATTAGTCCACATGAGACTGCTGTTGCTGAAAATGCAACCAACCACTATTTGATTCCCAACCACTTCCCCGTAGTTTCATAGATTTCAGCTGCCGAACTGTTGGCCTATATCAAATATTCCAAAAACATGAAGGCCCCAGGTTTCGATAACATCTTGAATCTAGAACTCAATCATATGCATTCTAGATTCTATTAAGCAATCATTGCCTTAGGCTTGCCTACTTCCCCTCGAGCGTTAGCTAAAGTCATACCCGTCTGCACTGGCGTGCACAGGGTGGGGCAAGGTGGGGCAATTATGATGTAACATAAATGAATAACTCTGGTGGAAAAATTGAATCTCGCTAAAAATGTGGAGGTGCACATTTAACAGAAAATTTCTGTTGGAAAGTTCGCAACACTGTGGTGAATGTAGAAGCAAGGTTTATTGATTTTTCTGGTGCATAATTTGCATCGTTCTGATGAATACATGCATGAAGAGGCAAAGCCTGAAAATTGCACCATAAAGGTGCATGGTGAAACAAACTTCACTGACAATTTTTGGTGCACCCTTCTGGAGGAGCATGCTTTATTGAAAATTTCTGGTGCAATATTTGTATTGCTCTGATAAATGAAATGAACAGAAAATTACTGGTGAAAAACTTGCACTGGTCTGGTAAATGAAGGCACAGGCTTTATTTGAAATTAACCTGTATTGAAAATTTCTGGTGGAACATCTGCACCGTTCTGGTGAACGGATGGACAAGCTTTTCGGAAAAATTTTGGTCTTAAATTTGCATCCTTCTGCTGAATAGAGAAACAAACTTTGATAATAATTTCTGTTGTAAAATTTGCACCATTCTGATAATTGGAGGGAAGCTGCTTTACGAAAATTTATGACAAAACATCTGTAAATAGGGGCAGCTTTATTTGGTGAAAAACCTGCAACATTCTGATGATAGGAGAAGCAAGCTATATTGAAAATGTCTGGTGGTAGATGGAAAAAGGAAATCTGCACCAATCAGAAGATTGGAGAACCAATTTTTATTGATCATTAACGGTGGAAAATTTGCATTTTCTGGTGTAAAATCTCCTGGGGCAAGTTTATATTGAAAATTTGTGGTGTTAGATTTGCAACAATCTGCTGTCTGGAGGGGCAAGCTGAATTGAAAATTCCTGATGTAAAAATTGCACAGTTTTGGTAAATGAAGGGACAAGCTTTATTGAACATTTATGGTAGAAAAACTACAACGTTTTGGTGAATGGACGGACAACTTAAACTTGACTTCTGAGAAGAAACTCAAGGGTATTGAATTCTGAGGACAGTTGTAAAATAAAAGATTTATGGGAATGATTCGTGCAGATAATTACTAAAAAAATTCGAAAGGAATGCCGTGACAATTTTGAGTGAAATTCCAAAGGGATTTTAAGCAAAATTTCAAGCGAATCTTGAGCATAATCTCAAGTTCATTCCAGAAAAAAAATCTGAAACTCTAAAAGAATATCAGTTCCAAAGTGTTCTGAGGAAAGAGGAGAGTTCTAAATATAAATCCAGTGGACCTCTGAGAAGAATTTTGAAAGAGCTTTTAGGAGAGTTCTTAAAAATCCGATAAGAACCTCAAGGATATTGAATTCTGTGGACAGTTCCAAGGGATTTCTGGGGAGTATTCCATGAAAATTCTGCGAATAATTTCTAGTCAATCCTGCAGATAGCTCCTAGATAATTCCGAAAAGAATACCGTGAAAATTGAATTTTGAGTGAAATTCCAAAGGGATTTTGAGGAAAAGTACCGATAATTTATAGCTCATTCCGGGAATAATTCTGGATATTATGGAATTCTGGATAATATTGAAGGAATTCTTCTGAAACTCTAAGGGAATTTCAGTTCCAAGGTGTTATGAGTAAAAGTCAAGAAGAGTTCTAAAAATAATTCCAGAGGACTTCTGAGAAGAATTTCAAAAGAGCTCATAGATTTCTAAAAATTTCGAAAAGAACCTCAAGGAATTCTGAGGATGGACTTTTTCACTACTGTACAAAGTTTAGAGATAGCTTTTGGATTCTCTGGAGTTGTCTCTGTTTGCAGATGACACATCCATCGTCTACAAGGGTAGGGTCATCGGAGCTCTTCTGCCAAACTTCAGAGAAGCTTGGATGTCCTGTCTGAGTATTTCAACAACTGGAAGATCTGTATCAACGTGGCGAAGACAAGACTTCTCCCGTCTGAGAATAATAAGATCTGCTTGAACGGTTCAGTGATGGAATGGTTCAAAGAGGTTGTGTACCTTGGACTAGCACTAGCCAGCAAGCTTCTTTTCAGGGAGCACATTGACTACACTAAACACCAAGTGCAACATCTTGATAAGCTCACTGTACCCGCTTATCAATAGGAAGACCACCTTATCCCTGAAAAATAAGCTTGCTGTCTATAGACAACTAATTCTACCTGTTTTTGAGTATGGTATGCCATTCTGGGAGAGTTGTTCCAAATGCTTTCAGCTTAAACGGCAAAGGGTCCAGAACAAGATTCTTAGGATGATCCTAAACAGTCCCCCGCGGACTCGAAATTCTGAAAACCACCTTCTGGCTGAAATTCAGACATTAGAAGAACGGAGAGTATTCATCCTGGAATGGTTTAGGGACACCTGTCGGAGATCACTTCAACAGATCGTACATGATCTAGCACGTTAGGTTGAGTTGTACTCGTAGCTAGGTTGGTTATCACAATTTTTGATTCAAACTCACACACCCCCCAAGTGGTATTCTGATAAATCAATGTACAATCATAATCGTATGAAATAAACATAATTGTAATACCTACTGTTTTTCAGACGCAAACGTACTTTGCTAAAAAAAAATATGCGTGCATAAACCGGTAGCTTGTTTAACAAAAATGTCCGGGAAAAAACTAAACGACAAAGTCCCTGATTAATTTCTTTAGGTTGTCGTTTACTTTTTTTGACCTGAATATGCACCGAAATTGAATTCTATGGGGATCTTTATCACCTACCAGCGGAACAGCGCCATCTCTGTAGAAAATGGTCAATCAAAATGATTAATTCCCTGAGAGGCATACGACCCATTCGAGTACATCCAAGTTCAAATCTGTTCCTCTACAGTTGGTCACAATCCGAAATAGCGTACGTACGTCTAGTGTCGGGTGGAAATTTAATATATTTTAATCTTCAGAATAGTTTCATCTCCAAGGGCTCCCTCAGCTTGTGAAAAAAAAAATCACACAACACAGCGCCCTACCCGTAGGATAACTGTCCCGAATGAATTTACATGAAAATGCGAGAAGCTTTTAGTTGTATACACACAGCTACCAACATCAGGGAAGCCATCCTCGCTGGCACTGGAAGAGCGTCTGCTTCAGGTCTTCATCCATCTGCGCTACAAAACGGAAATTGCACTTGGTCCACAAAGAACCGGGATTAAGCACGGCAAAAAAGCTCTGCGTCTTTCGCATTCAGCAAAAGGATTACAAACCTTCCCTCAAACAGCTGAGCGCCGGTCGGGAACGCGCCCCGTTTTTCCCATCATATCCGTTTTCGGATCGGCTTGACCCGGACCGGACTGGACTGCACTTGATGGATATTTTGTGGTGTGCGGTCTGACGATTCCGCACACAGCAGCAGGCTTTAATTAATTTGTAAAAACAGGTATAGGCGGGGCACCGGTAAGCTCTGAATCGACTCTGCTCGCCCGCCGTCATGGGAATCCAATCCAATTTTTCGAACAAAAATGTTAATCCGAATCATACTCACTCGCAGTCGCCGTTATTATTATCATCATCATTATCATCATAGCCTTGTCTCCGGTGCGAGGTTATGATTGCCATTAGTGTTATTATTTTAAATCGGAATTTTACAGTTCCGGAAACGGCCTTATAAAAGCAGAACGCGCGCAAACTTAATCCGCTTTGAATGGCGTTGCCCGGAGTCGGTTGGTTTTTATTAGTTGCCAGATTCCTATCCCTTCCGTTTCGGTTTTCGGGCCGAGTTTTTGCAAACTGCACTTTTCGTTCCGAACCGGTCCGGGGCTGGTCAGAATAAATATTAAAAAAAAAAATGAGAAACACGCAAGTTCTGCTACCGGTTGCTACCCTCCCGTCCGAAACGAACCGGATGTCGTCAAATGATGAAAAAGGTACGTGTAAGCAGGCGAGCGAGCGAGATTTTTTTTAATGCGAAAGCGATTTGTAAGTTTACTTTTAACGACGCCACTTGCACGAGGTGCTCGGTGAACTGAATTTTATGACACACACACTGACTGGCCGGAATTGTACAGGATTTGATTGGCGAGCGCCATTAATGGGTGCATAATTTAACTCCTCTCGACAGCATGCTCCTGAAGTCAGCAGAACTCTTGATGGTTCGCTTGATTCATTGAGGCCTTTAAACTGAGTAATGAGCTTTTGGAAAGGTGGGCGGAACTGATTTGAAATTTTTATGTCAGTTTATGACGCCTTGGGACATAACAGAAACATCTGCTCGGAAAAATTGCAGCGTTCTGTAGACCAACAGAAAGACAGTAGAGTTTAGAGTTGGAGCGTATAAAGGTAAATATTCATCATGGTGAACGTGAAGCGAACAGTAGTAAAATAACTAATAATTAGTTATCCAGACGCGTTCTGCCCAGACATGCCAAGATAAAGTAAATAAAATTGCGAGTTGTGATGACTTTTTGCAAGAATTAATTTAATCATATATCATAATTAATGTGGTAGAAGGTGCCGGATTTTAAATTAAGCATTTTGACCAAAAGCTGCAACTCAGGTTTCAAATCCAAATCGCTGTAGAAGCCATATTGCAGAACCAGACTTGTTCTGCAATCTGTTAACAATCAAGGTTGCTTAATGTAAACTATTTAAAGCAAGTAAATATGCATGGAGACACGTAGCAGTGCAATAAAACAGGCGAGAAACTGAAATAATTTTGAAAACTTCTGCACCAAGTGCAAACCTTGACAGCATTGAAAGGTAATAATTTGACAATCAATTGGATTGATTTCAGTAGGTTTGTGTGTCGAAATTATGCTTTAGTTTATTGGTGATTATCTCTTCAAAACGGTCACTCAGTTGTTCCATTCAAATGCACTTGAAAACGAGGCAGCCTGTTAAAATGCAAATCATCCACACATTTGGAATCAGCCCTGGTACGCTCAGCTGATGTTTTACTCAGTTCTGCGTTCACCAACGACGAAATTCGAAAAAGAGTTAAAAGAGACGTAATCTGGTCTCGGATCCTCAGCCTGGGACCACATTATGGAACCAAGTCGAAACGAAGCATTCATACGAAAAACACTTTATTTTGAGCTCCCCAATGAGGATCCTGATTTATCCTGATTTTTCTAAACAATGTTAACCATATTCGAGTGTGCCCTTTGTAGTGTCCGTTTAGATAAATCTTCATCATTCTGTACGTAGATACCATCTATATTTCTTGCCGAAATACAACACTCCACTTATTTCACTTCCGAACCTCCAAATGAACCAACTTTTCACACCCCACCGCCATCCGCCCTAATGCCAAATTCAAACATTTACCAAAACAATCGAAATTAGGCTTAGTCCCCTTGCTACGAACGCCACCATCTTGGATCGCAGCAAAACTTCCCGATTGTAGCGAAAAAGTACACCCAGTTTGGCAACTTTTCGCGAAAAAAAAAAGAACATCCGTGCTAAAGTTCTATTTACTTTTTCGATTGTTTTGCCCGGGCCACCGCGAGACGGAAGTTTGCTGCTTCCCGAAATGTTCTCCCGGGTGTGGGAAGCTGGCATCAATCAAATCTCCGGACAATTTCACCGGCATTCGAATTTTTCCACCTCGACTGTTCCGCAAATTGTAGAATGATTGGCTTGCATTACCTACCGGGAGGGCTACACTAATTACAGCCGATCTATTTTGGATTTGTTCGGTTCAGCGGTTCGGATTTCGGATACGCACCCTCAGCAAATCTCTCGAAACCTTCGGGCAATTATCGAAGAAAACAAAAGTACTGTGTCATTAGGCAGACGAATTGCGATGGACCCAGGTAGGCGCAACGGGCAGAGCCCCGGTAGCTGCCGTAGGGCCTTCCGATTATATGGCCGCATTTGGAAGAAGTTCGGTTTTTACAACCTCGGTAATAAATCAAACAAATTAGGCCCTGCCGAGGCAGCACAATCGGTGGAGATGGAGAGGAATTAGCATTTTCTGGGTTTCAAGGTCTTCGGCGAAGAGACGGAAATAAGTTGAACTCCGAAAAATAAAGAAACAAAAGTGAACCAACGGAAAAACACAAACTACCCCAGAAGGCAAGAAGCAGGAGGATTGCAAATTTCTTTCCGTTTTTCGGCCCGTTTACGGGCTTTTATCATTTGTTCGACTGTTTGGGAAAAGGGAAAGAGAGAGAGATAGCCCAAAATGTGTGCGTACCTCCTACCAAATTAATGCCAATGGGTCCCAGGCCGGACGGAGTTTATCGGTTTCCTCGAGGCACCCAGATCATAAATCTATATTTTTCGGCTTTTAACGATTGTGTTTGGAGGGCTTCGGCAGCAGTGATAGTTGCATGCTTTTTTGTTTTGCAAAAATGGGACTTTGTCAGTCGTAAATGCCATTTTGAGGATGAACCAAGTTTGAATATGTGCACGTATTATTTTTGAAATGGCAGAAAATTGACGGCTGTAAGCAATGCAATGTTTGCGATTGTAAATCACGTTAATGGTCGTATATTGGACTCAGCAGTTTTTACATGCTCTAGGGGGTTTCAAACGACGAAAATGCATAAAATGCTTATTTGACTTTTAACAGACATAACGAAGCTTGCAAGAGAAATGAAGAGATCAATACAACTTTAGGTGACTTGAGGTGAAATTTGGACTTACTCATATGGTGTTTAATGAAGGATTCTTTTTAGAGTGTTTTTTTAGAGCTTGCTACATTAGACAATGCAAAAGCATACAATCAGATTTTAACACCACTTGACGTCCTAGATCAGCTAATAAACTGGGGTCTCTCTGAGAACATTCTTCACTTCCTGAGGAACTGGAGGTATGTATGTGCACCGCTCCTTTTGGGTATGTCTAGGAAACCAACGCTCGACGCAGTTTCGCGGAAGAAACAGATGTACCTCAGGGCTCGGACAACGCCGGCATTCGTGTACGCTGACGACATCAGGGAAAGATTCATGGATTCCAAATTCAAATCCCGGCAACGAACAGCTTTTGTAAACAATGACTTCTCTTGATGATTTCTAGAAAATCAAGGCTCGCCCACGCAAACCAACATCCTCATCGGTTAGGGAAAGACTTCCCCTATCCGATGGTTAGGTTGGTCTGCGTGGACGTGCCTTGAATTCCTAGAAATCATCGATAGAAGTCATTGTTTACAAAAGCTGTTACGCCCTAATTCCAGCTCTATCTACACATGGACACTCTAAAAACTCAGAATTGAATAAGGATCATGAAATGTTCAACTCCACACTATCGACGACAACCACCGCTATCACATGTCGACACAAATTGCAACGCACCCTCCTGGGGTATCAATTCCTGAGTTCCATCACTATCTAGCATTCTCATGTAACTAAGAATCAGCATCACAGCGATCAAAAGATTGGGTCTGTCTTGTTAAATAAATCGATGTGATCCTCGACTTTTTGAGTAAAGGAATCCACACAGCAAAATCTTTGAAAAATTTACATGAGATACATTGATGTAGTTTCTGACCTTAGTTGTAACATATTTACAGCCATATAGCATAAATTTTGTATGCAACATAAGTATGCAATAATACGCATGTGCGTTTATACATGGAGGTCAACAATTCAATTTAAATTGATTTTTTTTCGACGTTTTCTACAGCTTTGATAAATTGAATTTCAGATTTGCAAACCTACAGTTTTATATTTTAAAACTTTTTGCAGTTGTTAGTTGAAAATTTTAGAATTTATCAGTGATGTTAAGACATTCTTCTCAGTAAGCAAAAAAGGTTGCCACTAGGCAACCGAACTTCTTAACATCTGAAACATCGTTCACAGTGAAGAAGTCAGATGTGATGGTCATGCTACACTTTTTCGACGTAGGACTATGTCTTTAACGGCGCCGGTGGTGTAGTGGTAAGCGTGATTACCTCTCACCCCAGCAGGCCTGGGTTCAATCCCAGTCGGCGCCGCCGGGATGTTCTGAGGCATAACATCTCTGATCACGCCTTCCTTCGGATGGGAAGTAAAGCCGTTGGTCCCCGGTTCATGAGTTGATGGGTCGATAGGTAGGGTCCAGGTGTGGGAGCTGCCTTCCTGGCACGTCGGTAGCATTGGTGCTCAGCACGGAAAACAAGATCGACGGAAAAAACAAACCAAAGGAAGACTATGTCTTTAATTTCTATGCTGGGGGTCACATTAAAAAAAATGATAACTCAGACATGGTACGAAAAATCCCAAACACGGACGCAACGATAGAGCGCAAATCGAACACACGATGCATTGCGCATGCTCACATGAGCGAACTCAATTCTCGGTTGACCGCTCACCATTTCACCAATGAAAGGAAGGGAGGAGAAAAGCAGCGATAGCAAAAATGTAATTTATTAAAACATGCTTTGATAAGCAATTTGTATAAAGTAGATTAGGTTTATATAGTAGTTGTAGGTTAGTTGTAGTTGTATATAGTAGTTATAAGTAGTCCCACCAAGGTGGTCGTTCTTAAAACAGGCCTTATAGGACTAGGAACTGTAATTAATAATAATAATTGAAATTTCAAAGGAACTAAAGTTGAAAAGACGCATCTGTGTCACTTGATCAGTAACACTTGTATTTACTGTAACCACACAAATTCAAGAAACATAGATCATTTAAAGTCAAAAAAGTTTTGTTCGTCATTTGCTTTCGAGCAACGGACGAATGGATATCTCTCACGCCAAAGTCATGAGTTCAAATCTCACCCCGGCCAAGTCACGAATGACCCAAGAGTGTTAAAGTGACTATTATAAAAAAAATAAACAGCCCTGAAGCCATTAAATCTTAACTGCAGTTCTAAAAAAAATGCCTTTAGACCTGCCCTGAATCTATGGGAACTTACGTTTAAATGTATTAATACTCTCATGTTGTTCTGGACGTTCTTAATGCTATTGAAGCCACCCAAAAGTATTTAGGATTTCCTTTAAATTCTTGTAATTTCCATGAAGTGCTCAGAACTTCGTGTATGTTCCCTTATTTTTTCTAATTTTTATGATTAACAAAAATTTTTCAAAAGTGTCTATAATTCATGGCGCTCTAAACTCCCAAGTTTTCTGGAATTTGTTCTTGGAGCTGCAACCGTTTGTACAACTACTCGAGGTTTTAATAAAACTCTGGGGCTTAAGTGCCAACCACGATTAAAAGAGACAACTGGTCGCGTTTGAAATTTTGCCCGACAAATGAAGACTTTCCCCCGGGGACCTCTCAAACAGTCGTTGGAATCTTACGGCAATCTTTATGAACACGCCAAGAGTTCCAGGTATTTCAGATACGATTAGATTTCGACGGTTTAACCTAACTCATCGCGTATTTCTGTTCTCCAGCCGATTCGTTAACGAGGCAGATTAATTCCGCGAGCAAGAAATTTCTAAATGACCTTTCCCTTTTGAGATAGGTCATCTTCACAAATCCACGTTCTTGCGCCAAGCCATTTCATGGCGCCTACAGAAAGTACGTACATTTACAGTGGCTCTCAATAGGCTCAAGCTTTTATAGCAAAGCACAGGGATGATATGATCTCATATGCACGGTTTAAATATTTCATTTCTAGGAAAAATTAATGTAGGGGAAATGGCTCTAATGTTGGCCTATGGATCTAAGACCAGGCCCATCGCTAAAAATTTGCTATTTATCAATTTTTTTCTATATTAACGCGTCATTGGTACGGAACTAATGGATATTTCTATTGAAATTTTAGTCGAATTTATGTATGGGCCACTGAACCATGCGTTAAGAGAAAATCGAAACATTTAACGTCGCGTGAAAGTGGATCCTAATGAAGGCCTCTTTCGTAGCTTTTAGTTTAAGGATTTTAAAGATCGTCAGTTGCAGTGGCTTAATTACTTGTTTATTGGTATGTTGTAAAACTTTTCGTTGTCGTCGGTGCCGGGTTTGAATAGTTATAAAAACTTGAGTAACGATATAATGTGATATGAGGGGCTCGGTGGCCTTAGAACAACCGGTTTTGCTTACTGAGCAGAACATCATGAGTCTAATCTCAAGCCCATCCACATTCAAGATTCGTCAATCGTTTTATTTGTTAACATGACTACATGGTAATAACAGCAACTCGATGATTAAAAAGGAGCTCGTCTGCCTAGTGGCAACCGTTTTTGCTTACTGAGCAGAAGACCGTGGGTTCAATCCCAAGCTCCTTCGCGTTATACGATCGTTAGTACATCAATTCAGCTTATCGTTTACCAAAACGAACCCTGCTGCAAACCCAACCCTATTATCCAATATCCCAGTGATTCCTCGTGGAAGTGCAGAGGTGCTCTCGGCTTCCATCAAAGCGAGTGTCACGTCAACACATTCCTACCCCTTACTTTTTTGACCTGCGTTCGGGCGCGGCCGGCGCTGGTATTGCCTAGTTTTAGATCACCAGTTTTTACACATTGAGGATGATTGCTAGTCCCAAGCATCGTCTATTGGTTCTCTGTGTAATTACAGCTGGTCTGGCAATAACAGAGTAGCAACCGTGGGCGGCCAATCATGCTCATGCTCATGCTCATGCTTTCGAGCAACGGACGGATAAGCGTCAAACACGACGTATGAGTGGAACAGAACGCATCGCACCAATACGAAGACGAGACGACGTCGAAAGCACCCACATCAACCGGAGGAAAGGTTTCCAGCAATAGGCAGCATGACTAGGCGGGCATCATCCGGTCGGCAGTGACTTTTTAAAAACTTCATGTTTGTTCCATCAACATCAGAAAAAAATTGTGGGAACCTTGAAGGTGTTCAGAATTTCATGTAAATTCTAAGAATTTCAAAAACTTCAGGATACAGTCAACTTTCCTTTTCTTGATATTAGAGCGGCATTCAGAACAATTCTTCAAGGACTTCTGGTTCCTAAAGTATATTTGTGCATCTCGTATCCAATGCAAGCGTAGAAAAAAATAGTGAACTAGATTTTTTCCATCGGCTAATGGATAGTTATTTGTTTCTGTTCAATATTTTTAGGGAACATCGACATAGAGAACGATTGAGCTATAAAAAATTGAATGTTTAAGAATCTGCTCAAATCTTTGAGGGAAGGAGAAATATCGCGGTAAAGAACACCGAGAAATGGAGAGTTGGCTGGAGTTCTAAGAACATCAAGAACGTCCAGTACTACGGTGGCGATTTAAGTTCATTAATATTAGGTTCCAGTTCTTTCATGGCAGTTCCATAGATTTCAGGAAATGGTGAAGTTTTAATTAGTGTTCTTTCAACCAGGTTTCGTCTGCTGTATTGCCCTTTCGGAACCTCTTTAACCGCCGATCATCATCATCGATCGGTTCGGTCGACCTCTCGGGACCTAGCCTTGTTGGTTGTTCTTTCCGGCTGTTTCCCAAGTAACTAGCTGAACTGTAAGAACAGAAACTGAGGCGTTCGAACCTGACCTTTGTTTTTCCCGTGGAGTTTTTTATTATCTATTATCGATTGCTGATCTGGTCATAACCAGGCCCAGGAGAAAATTTCTAGCTCCTCATTCTAGGTCCCTATTATTTGCCACTTAGAAGCTGTTCCGAAGCAAAGTAGAACCTCCACGAGTTGTCCCATCATTCGTCTCATCATTCGTCCCATCATTCGTCCCATCATTACTTCCATCATTCGTTGAGTCACGAAAAGGCTTGCCAATGCACATCAAAAATCGACTACATAGGGGAAATGGCTCTAATGTTGGTCTATGGATCTAAGGTTGGGCCCATCGCTAAAAATCTGGCATATTCTGGGAGCTTCAGATAATTTCTAAAACAGAAATTAAGAAAACTTAAGAAACATAACAGAAACTTCACAGAAGCTTCAATTCAAGGAAGTGCAGAAAACGTCGGGAAGTTAAGATAATTTCAGGGCAGTTTTAGTAATGTCAGGGCTATTCCAGAAATATCCTCATAAGTGCAATGAAAACTTCAAGAAGTTCCAAGAATTTCAGGAAAATTTAGTGATCATCAGAATGGTCCACAAATGTCAAACCAACTAAGGAAATACCGAGGATTTTGGGAAGTTTCATGAACAGACTGTGGGATATTATGATAAGAGCTGGGATCTTCTATAAAATTTTAGCCACTTCAGTGAACTTCAAGGCGGTTCCTTTATGGAAACTACGTGAACTTTTAAGAAGTTCTAAAAAGTTCAGGGTAGTGATGAAAACTTCTTCTTATTCTTCTTCTTCTTCTTGTTCTTTTTTCTCATTTCAAGCTTACTGATTATGGCATATCAGCTTACTGCGTGCTCTCAACTTAGTGTTCTTAAATGCACTTCCACAGTTATTAATTAAGAGCTTTCGATGCCAATACCGATGCATGAATTTGCATGTTGTGTGGCAAGCACAATGATACTCTATGCTCAGGGAAGTAGAGAAAATTTCCAACCTGAAAGATTACCTTGACCGGACCCGGAAATCGGACCCGCCGCCTCCAGCTTGGTAATACCGTGCTTTTACTGACTAGGTTATGAGGCTTCATGAAAAATTGAATATACTTTCATACATTCCAAAAACCACAGGAAAATTTGGTCCACAGATCTTGAGACAATCTTGGGAGATCTTAAGGGCAGTCCCAATAACTTTCGAGAAAGTCCAGAATTTCAGATTTAAAGATTTGTAGAGATTACTTTCGATTAATTCTGGACAGCTCCATGAATTCCACGGAAATTTAGAGAAACTCTAAGAGTTCTAGGAATTTCAGGGAAGTCAAGACGATTCCTGAGAAATTTAGAAAACTTCATCAATATAATGGGATCTTTACAGAAGTCCAGTAATTTTCAGAGAAAATCATTAGGTGAAGAACTTCATGATAGTTGAACGAAGCTTCGGTAGCTTCAAGAACATGAATGAACATTAGTTCAGATCAATTAACTTAACTAGAAACTCAGGTTTACATTTAGAAATTATTACCGACTTCGGTAATTTTTTACCGAACTTTCTACAACCGAACGTTCGGTAAAACTTTGACACACATTTTAAAAGCTGTTGTACTAAATTTTAATTTAAAAATACTGTCAGCCAGCGTTGCCAGACAAACCGATTTATCGGTATTTCTACCGATTTCCGAACTAGATACCGATACACAGATAAGGTTGCTCAGAATACCGATTTTTGAGGGTTTATACCGATTTATACCGATAAAATCAAAATGATTATTGTCTGCCCGCGCTCGAATTTTGGAAAAACATTATTGGAAGGGCCTTTAACATTAAAAAAAAGTCATAATTAAAAATGTCTTATGGATACTCCTTCGATTAATGTTTCAATTTCCTCATCGTTTTTGGCTACCCATGAATCGATAAACAGTCGATGGCTCTTTTTGCTAATTCCGGGGGAATCGGGAAATACTTTTTAAATCCTATTTAACTTCCTGGATTTTCTTCCAACTTTCCCCTGCAATTTTCTTCCACCTTACATTGTAAATTATTTTACGATTCCTCTCGGAAACTTATTTCGACTTCCCTTGGAAGCTTCTTCAGCCTTCGCTCGAATGATTCTTCCATCTATTCCCGCCAGTTTTTTCAACTTTCCCGGAACTTCAGGGATGCTTCCAATGAACTTCTGGAAGTCCAATGAACTTCTGGAAAATTGAATGGTTTTCAGGACAGTTCCATAAGTTTCAGGAGAATTGAGAGAACTTTAGGAAGCTCCGAGAACATCAGGACCAATCAATAAATTTCAATGAAATTGTTGAAATTTTGAAGGAGTTCCAAAAAACTCATCCTATTTCCGAAAATGTCAGCAATGTTCCGAGGGGCTCATGCAAATTTAAGAAACGTAAGGGAAGTTACACGAACATTGGCGCATTGTGAGAACATTTTATGGAAGTTCCGTGCTTATTAAAGGCAGTGTCAATAACTTTTAAAAATTAGAAAAATCGGGAAGATCAGAGAACTTCAATGCTGATGTTACAATAAATTAAAGAAAATCGTGATAGCGCTTAAGAAATTTCGTAATCTTCAAGAACGTCTAGAGACCTTCAAAGTTGAGATAGAGATATTCCAGTAGTCCCATTATAATCAGGGAAGTTCAAAGTATTTCAAAGATGATCAGAGTACTCCAAAACAGCCCTATCAACTTTAAGAATGTAACAAGAACTTTTATGGAATTCCGAGGAAATATGTAATGTGCCTAAGTACATTTCAGGAATGTTTCGAAAACTTCAGGGGCATTGCGGAGTCTTCAGGGATGTTGGGTGACCAATTGTAAAATGTTCTGGATCATTAGAACACCCCCAAGAGCTCTTTTTCTTCCGGAATTATGTCCTTGTTTCTTTCGACTGTTCCGTTAGCGCTCTGGCTTCCGATTTCCTCCAGATTTTTTTTCCCAATCTACCTTACGAAGTTTCTTCCGTCTTAATCAGGAAGTTCAATTAAAATTCCCCTAGATATTTTTTTCGTCTAGTTCGAGAATTTTGTCCAGTCGTTTTTTTTTTACTTCAATTGGAAGGTTTTTCTGAGCTTCTTCTGGGTTCCCCTGTGTCCCGATTTCCGAAACCTGCCTGCCTTCCTTTGAATTTGAAATCCGATTTCTTCTGAAAATTTCTTTAAATTTTCGCCAGATTTTTCTCAATTTATGTCTTAGAAGTTCCACGGATGTTTTTCCATCTTCTGTCAGAACTTTCCTCAAATTTCTCCCAGGAGAGCTTGCTTCTTCTTTCTTTGGATGTTGTTTTCAGCTTCCTCCAGAAGCTAATTCAAACATTCCCCGGAGTTTTCTTCCAGAATTTTCCGATCATAGTCCAAAAGTTAAAATTTTCGCTTTCCAAAACGGCAAATAAAATTAATTAAAATAGTAAATACCGATAAATACCGATTTTTTAAAACCTTTGATACTGATAAGCTTTAAAACATTCTGGCAACACTGCTGTCAGCCTTGTTGAAACAATCGAGTCTTGTCAGTGCGGGAAAGATTTCCTTGGTTTGAAGCTTTAAAACTAATGAATTAAAATGCCCGATTTTTACCGAACAGTTCAACTGTTGAATGTTCGGTAAACATTATCAAAGCCGGTAATCTGTCTAATTTTCGAAAATTTCAGTTCTGAGATCTTCAGGGAGGTTCAGAGAACTTCATAGAAGTTTTGAGATGTTTAGGCCATTTAGAGATGTAAAACTTGTAGAATGATCAGAGAACTTCAGAGCAGTGTCGTTAATTCTAGGGCAGCATGTAAAAAGGGACTATGTGCTAAATGTAAACAATGGCTTCAGCGTCGATTTCTCACGGATTAGTACTCAGTAAGGCAAACCGACATCAGTATCTGGCAGAGGAAGTTTGATCTATCAAATAGTATAGTTATTTTGCATGGGCGTGTTGTCGTGATTTGTAAGCAATCGACGTCATTGTTTCCGTTTGTCTTGTATGTCCGTCTCTTATGTTGCTCCCCTTCTCAATTAATTGCAGGGATTTCAAAGAAGTTCCGAAGAATTATGGCAAAATCCAAGAATTTCAGAAACGTAAATTACAATAATGGGCGCTTCTTAAAGGAGGCTCATGGATTCAAGTTGGGTGGTGGCACACATATACAAAATCTGTGAGTAACCAGCTTTAAATTAACATTATTTCTCGTTTGCTTGATTCTTCACAAGTACGGAGCTAGAGATGGTCGAGTTGCGAGTTTTAAAACAAAATTTCAGTAAAATTCGGGATCAAGACAGAATCAGAACTGGTTCGGAAGGTTGGACTACTTCAAAATAATCGGGTTGGGGTCGGGTTAAGCTTTAAGTTCAATGAAAATGTAGGATTTGCGCCCGGCATGGCTTCTCGAGCAGAAACGAATATCTCGATACCTTTAATTGGTATGGATGAGCCTGACATAAGAGGTAAAATACCAAAAAATCATCAACCAAAACAATGTTCCCACAATACTATTCCAATTCCAAATTATGATAGTGCAATACCAAAACATTACCACACAGGTATTCTTCTGGTATCCAAGTATCAATTTTTGTTACTTAGTATTTTGCTTGTAATTTTTGGGTTTTATTCTTTGGTATTTTACCTCTCATGTCATGCTAGTCAATACCAAATTTCGGCATCAGGTCAAAATAAGGTATTCATTAGTTATTTTCTCCCGCTCGGTTTTAATCATTTTTATATATTTTTGAAGATCTCCATCAGCAATTCGCTTCATTTTTTGTTTTCTTGATTATAAGGATATTTTCTAAAACAATAATCACGCATCCTTTGCTGTATCCAAATGATGCTCTATGTTTTTCGACTGTGTGTAATTAACTAAAAACACGTATTTGAGAAACAAATCTAAATGACGCGTGGCGCATAAAATCAGATGATTTTCTCAGTTTACAAAAATCGGGTCTTATTGTTGAAAAAAAAAACCGGTTCAAGTTTAATTCGAGTTTTCATGGAAATAAAAACAGTCGAATGCGGAATGGGTTTGGGTTTGTCAAGATAAAATAAGTTGAGTTTGGGTCGGGATCGGATTAAACTAAAGAAATCAGTCCTATTTCGGTCGAGTTCAGGTTTGTAAAACATGAAATCCGACCCTCTCTACTCTGTACACGCAAAAAGGGGTTATGAAATGAAAACCAACCCCATTTCTCGAAAAATTACACGCAAGAAAACAACTTTCCACCACGGATAATCTCTAGTTTTATCGTAGTTTTACTAATCAAAGCACAATTACACAAAGTAGTATATCAACAAAGTTGTAAATAAGATGTTGTGCTTCTTATTCAAGATTTGACGATACCATCAGAGTTGCAATCTAGAAACTAATTTCTAGCTGCCGTTTCATATGATATCGCTCTTTCAACCTCGAGTTCCATGAATCGAGTAGAATTACATACATACAAATATGTTGATTTACGGAGTCATCAATACATGGTATGCAAAATATTGAATCTTAAGTATTGAAACCTTCAAACATTCAGAGTTGGTTGGAAATGCTATCTAACACGAAGCTTTAGTTTGATAATATATTAGCTAGAGAATGATCTTAGAACAGGGTAGGTAGATAGTTCCGTTAGAGTACGGCAGTTTTCATACTGCCTTACTCTAACGGAACTATCTACATACCCTCTTCTAATACCATTATCTAGCTAATAAATTATCACACTAAAGCTTAGATAGCATTTCCAACTAACTCTGAAAATCGCAAACTTTGCGTGTGAAGTAACATAAAAACATTTGGAATGTTGAAACATTCGTTGGACTTTTGAACAATAATCGTCAAACTTAAACCTGCACCAACATGAATCAACACTTTTCACCGAAAAGTAAATGCAACCCTTCACACCAAAAAATTATGAATATTAATGATGATGTAGATATCCATGCATGCTAAAATTGAAGCATGTAAACTTCCTTTTCACGTAAACTAGCAACTTGCAAGAAATATTGCTTACAAAGATGGATGGTTGCATACAATATTTAGAATATTTCATTAAATGACTCATAAATTTACACGATCTGTAATGTGTATTTGTATGATATGTGACGCTCCATTTATGTGCATCATAGTGACAGAAATTTATACTACTTTTTCGAACTGTGTTACCCGAGAAATACCCTATATGCAACGACAATCCCCTTCCCAGGAAATTCCGATCGATCATACCCGGTATCTTTCGTATCTCCGAACAAACTTTGCTACAAGTGTTGATTTTTCCACCCCCTCGTAAATGTTCATTCCTACATTGTCAACAACAGCGGTTATTAGAGTTGTCACCGAGGCAAGGAAAATTCCTGCCTGTTTGCGAAAAACAACAACAACGACATCGACCAAGATTCGAATCCAACCTACAACACTTCAAACAACAGCCAACACCAGCGCGACAGCGATTTTTTTTCACACGTGGGTGTCCATCCGCGCTCGCTTGTAAGCATTCGCTTGAGGGACTTCTACCTGTAGGCAACCCCCACCCGACACCCGGCTCCCCTCCACGCATCATGCTAATTTATTTCATGTACAAATCGCAAAACCAAACACTGCGCCACACCGCGGCCGCGACATGCATCGGGACATAAATTTTCTCATGTTGTACCAGTTGCAGCAGCACCACCTCCTCCACCTGGTTTCCCTGTCACTGCACTTTGCACTGGGTTGGTAATCGCATCTTAAAGGTGCCTTAAAAAATGCCAGCTATCAAGGAAGCGCGGTACGGCTTGTCAAAGACGCCCCCGCATCATTTGCGGTTCGGAGTTAAGAGCCGAACAACAAAGAAAATATTGAGCTTTATTTTGTTTGTGAAATCGAGAAGGACAATTGACTCCACTCATGAGAAGATTGTTGAAATTTGAGCAAATTAAATTAAATTACAACCACTGATTCCACTGAAAAACGGGCGCCTTGCTTTCCGAACCAATGCGATCATAAGTTTTTATGAATAAATTAATTACTTTTTCCGGCTCATTTGCTGCAGACGAGGGAATTATGCCAAGATTTTTAGTTTTTCCTCCATGATCGCCGTTCTGCATGCTGTGCTCATCTTGGCGCAAAACGACGCGCCACATTGCACATTGTTCCTCGACCGCGACAATTAGTGCTGCTCCTTTCGATTTCTTTTTTTTTTTGTTTTCAAAGTCACGCCGAACACGCACTGCTCTCGAAAAGTGGGAGGTAATTCTAAATTAGCTCTACCAACAAAATAAAACAACAGAAAAATCGCTGCTCCGATGGCAATCTTCACGTCTAAATTATCTCCCCGTCGGATCGGCTGTTGGTCCATCAGGCATCAACAACCAATCAAGGGGGAGGATCCCCTGAAGCGACCGGCGAGCCGGGCAACTTTCTAAAAACCGATAATTATCTCCCACCCGAAAAAGGGAACCGCACGAGTCACGCGACTAAAGCAAATCGACTTACCTGAAAGTGAACCTGCCCGTTGTCGACCCATCCGATCACGATGTCGGCGCCGTAGATTGACCCATCGGTGGAGAAGCCCAGACCGACGTAGCCCAAGGTGCGGGCCTGCACCTCGAACGTAATGTCCTGATTGTTGATGCTCCACAGCAGCCGGTAGTTTTCGTCCAAATCGACCGCGTGGTCCCAGTGGGCTCCACTCGCGACGCCCAGCAGGGCCACAAACGAGAAGAGACGCCACCGCGCCGAAGCCATCCCGCGCGCCGCGGAGGGTGAACTCACTTTGGTTGAACACATTTTTTTTTTAATTTTTTTTTCTCGGTAAACACCAATAGATTACCACGGTTGATTCTTCACGATATCGCACTCTTTTGATTGATTCACTTTTCACCCGTGGGGTGAGGGGGGATAACTTAATTTGGCAACACAACAGACTCACAAAAAGGGATTCTTCACCGTTCGTCACTCATGATGCTGAATCCTTCGGGGCTGCTTCGTTCTTCTGTAGACACTTGGGCGGGAAACCTGCGAAACGGGAGATTGAAGAGAACGGTTAGTCTTTTGATTTGATGGTGATGTAAGAGTGTTATATTAACTGAAAAAGTGTTGTCTTGACATTTTAAGTAGTATAGAGTTAAATCGGGATGTAGTTTTTGTTTCTATTTGAAGTGAACCCGATTTAGATGCTGACTCCTTGCCCTAACTTGATTGGCGTTGTATTAAGTTGTAATTTTGTTTTGGTGGTGAACTGTCATAACCAAATGCGTGCCTTTGACACCATTTGTGGGGCCGACTTCTTTTGATACTTTTACCACTGTTTCTTCAAAACCTTAGGTGTTTTACGAAGTCTGGCCTTCATGATGGCCCAAAACTTCTCAATCGGGTGAAGTTCCGGCGAGTTCGGTGGGTTGACGTCTTTTGATACAAAAAAACATTGTTGTCTCTGTACCAGTCTAACACCAGCCACGCATAGTGGCAGGATGCCAAATCTGGCCAATACAGCGTCTCGTCTCTGTGGGACAGCAGGAAGGGTAGGAAACGCTTCTAGAGGCACTCGTCCCGGTAGATTTGCCCGTTGATGGTACCCGTTGTGATGTACGGCTGGCTCATTTTGCCACAACCAGTGATGGCCTACCAAACCAAGAGCTTTCTAGGGAATTGGTCTACCTTCTTCTTCGTTATTTCTTCAAGGAACGGCCAACCGTGATGCAGCAACGTAAATCTCCTGCCCCGGCAACTGCTTTGTGTCTCGTCGTCCATCACAACGCACATCGTTCCTGGCCTTCACCGAGTCAGCTGTCTTCAGTATTCTACCGTAGCCTGCCCGCCGCTGGGTCGTCTGAATGACTTCACCACGTGGTAAATCGTCAAATGATGGATTCCCAGGTGTTTCCCGATCCATCTGTGAAACGCAGTCGGATTTTCCACGACACAAGATTTTTTTAACGGATCTACTTTTGCTCCGATGCCATCTCGATAACCACATGACAGATTGTGATGAAATTCTGCCAGCGTAAACATTACACTCTTAGCTAGTTTCGGTCGAAATTTCATTTTTTTTACCCACACGCTAAAAGGTTACAATCTAATCAATGTGCCTCACTTTTTTCGAGTACAGTCTTTTATAAGAATATCAGCCTTAAGGGGGTATTCCCAATCTTTTGCCTTTTTTCGGCCTGTTTTTCAATTAATTTTTTTCAAGGAAAATGAATAGTAATGCGCCTAACTCTTTGGGATTCTTGTTTATTGAACATTAAAGTTTACAAATAAAAAATTTTCGACATAAAAAAAGACATTATTGACGTCACAAAATGGCGGCAAACAGACCCCTGTTCGCCGCAAACGCCTGGACGGGCGAAGACTTTTCTCGGAACGGCTTCATCTGAAACAGATTTCGTGATGAAATTAATAATCTGCATAAGATTCTCTGGAGCTTCTCCCGTTGGCAGCAAAAAATCTTGCAAATTAACAAAATGGCGGCCATATGAAAAAAACAGGCGATTTTTAGCCCGCTTTTTTGCAGCTTTAAGGTGCTTCAAACAATGTTAAATGTTAATATTTTTGGCTGAAAGTGGGAGAAGCTCCAAAGAATTTAATAAGGAACAAAATGCGCAAAGATTCAAGTCAATATCTCTTATAGTTTCTGAGAAAAATCTTCGCCCGATAAAAAAAATGTGGTTTCGAGAAAAACGCGTTTAAAGTTTTGACTTTAGTTAAAACCATTTGGGGGTTCTTACCATTAGTCAGCTATGCCTGGACACCGAATTCGCTGATCGGAAAACGGCTTGGGGGGATGAAAGTATATAGTCTAAAGTACAAAAAAACGTGAAAAAAAAAATTTGATTTTTTGAAAAAAAAGATCGGGAATACCCCCTTAAACATAATTTCAAAGGACCGACACTGCTAAGCGGAGTCCCAACAAGCCTTTAAGAAGTGTCCCTAATTTGGACCCATATATAAATTCAGCAATGGACTAAATTTTCAATAGCAACCAAAAGTATCCATTAGTACCGTCCCAATGACGCGTTCATTTAGATACAATTGATAAATAGCAGATTTTCAGCGATGGGCCCAATCTTAGATCTATAGGTCAACATTAGAGCCATTTCCCCTAGCTAATAACTGTGTGTTGCTACTCTTAAACATGACATATGGAAAACTGGAATTAAAGTTTGTAGCCAATAGCAGATTCAATGTACCAAGTCTTAAAATTGAAACTTTGTTCTAAGTCGTTGAATCTAGAAAATGTTTTATTTCTGGAGCAAGATTTCACTTTTCTCTTTTTTCTTCAAATCCCGGGTTGGTAAAAATGATAACTTTTGCTATAGATCTTCAAAAAAAAAATCTAAGTCTCTTAGTCTTAGTTTGGGATCTAATGAAAACTATAAATAAGTTTTGACGAGAGTTTCTAGAGTAATCTGATGATGATTCCAAAAAAATCTGAGGGTGTTGAATTCTGAAAAAAGTTCCAAATTAAATTTATGGCAAATTCAAGGGTGATTCTAAAAATGATTTTAAGCGAATTCTGAAGAGAGTTCCAGTGAAATTCTGAAAATTTGACCAAGGGATTCGAACTTTGAGGGTGTATTTTCAATGTAATACTGAGATGATTTTTACGGTAATTCCGAGCATAATTATAAGGGCATTTTGAGGAGAAATAGATTCTATGCATTTAAAAATACAGCTTTAACATTTGCTTAATGTTTGAACGGACCATAAAACTACAAAAACGATCTTACGCCAATAAAAAGCTCAAACATATCGAGAAGAGTTTCTAGGGTGATCTGATGATGATTCCAAAAAAAATCTTAGGGTGTTGAATTCTGAAAATAGTTCCAAATTAAATTTATGGCGAATTCGAACGTGATTCTAAATATGATTTCAATCGAATTCTGAAGAGAGTTTCAATGAAATTCTGAAAATATGGACATGGGATTCGAATTTAGAGGGTGTATTTTCAATTTAATTCTGAGAAGATTTTTACGGTAATTCCGAGCATAATTCCAAAGGCATTTTAAGTAGAATAAAGATAATTTTGAGCAGGATTTTAGGTGAATTGCATGAAAATTCTATGCATTTAGAAATACAGCTTTAACCTTTTCCTTAATATTTGAACTAATAGTATAAAGTCAAGCTGAACAATGCATTACGTTCTGAGTAACATTGATCAATTTTCTTCAACGACTTTCTCTTTCGTTAATAACTTGGATACAGAACCGCCCGAATAACCAACAAGCTCACTAATCCCCCTTTTTATAAGGCTGATGTACGACTGGACTGAAGTTCGGAAATCTTAAATTTTCCTTATTTCGCAAAAAAAGGGCAATTATCGGGTAAGTGGGCTTGGTGGTTACTTGGGTCTTGTCGTGTTTGTCGTATTAGAAGCTATATAATAGCTTCTTTTATCGATCTGTGTGCTGAAAAGAGCTGGGATTGTCTTAACATGGTAGTGAGAATGCAAAGATAAAGTCGAAGAAGAGAATTTGTCAATGGTACTTAGAACCTAATACAATGTTCAGGTTGAAATAACTGTCATATGACAACGTTTGATTTTGATCTTATTCTTTAATTTTGTACAAATTTATCCATTTCTGATCAGAAATTTAAATAAGACATCGTTGATTGCTATTTTCACAACATTCTCAGCTTTTACTATGAGCAAAACTAAAATACATAAACAAGTGTCGGTCTTCGGCACCAGTGTCATATGATAGAGACTTTCAGATGACATTTTAGTTTGGTACTGTACTTTGATAGCTTGTTTTGCAAGTGTTGGAAGCAAAGGCAGCCGATTATCTTGGAAAATGCGTTGACTGTGAGATTTGATTTTTTTTATAGGAAATGAAAATTTCGAACAAACTGTAAAATAGCCGAATCATTGTTTACCAAAGCATTCAAGTACTCATATAAAAATAAATTTAACCCCACAGGCATTGAACTATTCTTCTTCAGGTGAATCCCGTCAACAACACTGAGTGAGGAGTGCTAGAGCCTCCATGACTCTAAACAAGTTTGTTGTCATGCTTGTGTTGCAAGAGTATATTTTATTGTAATTGTAATCCCAGCTTAGTCATCAAAACTGTGCTGGTTTTCAAGCTTTCTTTACTTTACCAAGGATATTGAAACCAATCCTCTGGCACGGTCATAGGTTCTTGAAGCTGCTGTCAGTGATATGAGCGGCGTTGATGTCAGCATGATTTTAAGCATCGTTCATACGTAACTATCATCATGGTTTGCCGAAGAGATCCACCCATCCGCGTATGACCAATCGATAGTACGGTCATTGGTTCTTGACGCTACCGTGAATCCTACACACTTAGAAATACCTAATCTCACACGTGACGGAATCCTTCTTTGACATACAGGATGAGACGCAAACAAGCATGTCATGTAAAATTAAGTGCTCCGAGACTGAAAAGTTCGGTACTCGACGAAAAGTGCGTTTGATTGAGCTGAGTTTCGCGTCTATTACTACTCAATTTTATGTCAAAATTGACGCTCGTATATGTCAGTCTCACACCTAAATTTACATGAATTTTTCTAAGTGTGTATAAGAAGTTTCATCAAGCGATACAAAAACATCTGAAATACACCAAAACAACCATCGAATGCATAACTCTGAAATGATTGAATATATCAGTTGAGAGTCTTCACAAAAGTTTCTCAGTAATCCCTTCTTATGGTACAAGCAATTGAACGATTAACCCACCTAAAAGTGATATACAAAATATAGTTTATGAATATGATGAGATAAAGAAAAACCTTTATTGGGCAAAGTTGCAGAGGGCATCACTGTTAACAACTTTGTTCAAATTTTAAACTTTCTAGCTCTTTTAGTTACTGAGATATTGAGCGGTTTTTGATCAATCTTCGTGAAAATTAGTTTTCGACCGCAACTTTGTTTACATATTATTTTATTTTTTTTATTTTTGGCATATTCTACCAAAATGATTAAACTGTCAAATAATTTCATGCATTAGATTGCAACCATCAAAATTTGTGAATAAATTATCCAACTTCCAATACCAATAAGTTCTAAACCTGAAAAAAACATGTAGGTCATTCATTGTGCTTGTTAAAGTACAAGGAAAGTCCTGTAAAATGTTCAAGTAGGCAGCCCACCCCTATGTGACCCTGTATCGACATTCTTGCATTGAAAATTGTCACTCGTCAGACTTTGAAATTGCGTTTGGAAAGTGACATTAAAATGGATAATCTAAGCAACCTGGGTTATTTTCGGTGGTTGACAAAACGGGTCGCAATTGGAACGTCGAATACCACACAGCTAAAACGTCCAAATTACAAGTGTAATTGCGTTAAACGTGTTCCACAGTAATAGGAAGTATTCGATTTATATGCAAAATTGAGATCGCATTTGCGCAGTCTTCACAAAAGTTCCAATTCAAAATCCAATCAGAATGTCAGCAGTTAGGTACATATATGAGTTGTGTTTTGATATCCTTGGAAAACCCAAGGGGTAAGTCACTCAGCACAGTGTGCCGAAAGCTTGGGCACATCCATCCGCACAATCTCGTAGGCATTGGATTGTTCATTAAATAAAATGGGAGCACTGCTGAATAGCTGCCATTGAAGTTGTTCACAACATTACGTGCTGTTTGACTGTGTATTTCAGAAACATACTCAAATTGAATATACTAGAGGAACTCAGGCTTGGTTCACATTTAAATTCGAAATGAAGGCTTCCGAGTGCTGTCAATTGCTATCGATGCCGGTCACGAGTCTTTCAGCTACTACGCAAATGAAGTGTACTACGAACCGAAATGCAAGAACAATTTGGATCGATTAGATCATGCAGTGGTGGCGGTTGGATACGGAAAACTAAAAGCAGAAGATTACTGGCTAATCAAGAACTCCTGTTCCAACTCTGAAGCAACGATGGATATGCTTTAATGGCGAATCTAGCCTTGTAAGGACCCTACTTTTCAGCAGCGCTCGGACAATTCAAGACCAACAATTGAAATGCCTTAACTCCATTTTGTAAACAAACCTTGTAAGGTCATTTTCTCGCGAACCGAAACCTCGGGTAGAGGAGAATTGCCCCTTCCTGTTCATTATGTTGGTTTGCCTTTGCGGACTTCAGTTCGCGAGAAAATGGCCTTACAAGGTTTGTTTCCAAATTGGAGTTAAGGCCATTTCAATTGTCGGTCTTGAATTGGTCATATTGCTTCCACTCATCCTAATAAACTTACAAAACCAAAACACGTCTTAGCTTGGGATCCTCCTTATTGGCATTATCCAACATCTGACGTCGAAAACCTCCGAGAGATTTTTGTCCGGGATCATCACCTTTAGCAGTTCCTCTTCCAGATTAAGCAGAAAGGTGAAGTGCTTCTGAATCGTTTCCGTTGGATTGACCAGCAACGTTCGGACGACACTGGAGCAGTACGACTTGTAACGCGCACTCAGAGCACAGATGATCGATCCGAAGTGCAGATATCTGTCTTGTCGCTGAATGCACTGAACTTCAATCTGCAATTGCCACCCGACTGGATAATCGCCGGTTAGCACATGTCCAACTAGTTGGTATCCACACCGGAGACGTACATTTTGTCCCTCAAAGCCTGCTGGACACCCTCCGACACCCTCTCCATGATGTGATCCTTGACGTACTTGTTGAATACGTCTACCGTCACCAGGTAGGCCTTCTTGATGATGATAACCTCGGCCTCGGTTCATTTCACCAGCATTTCTCCTTGGTTTTTGGTATACTGATGACCGATGCGATTGCAAACCAAAATATTTAAGCTGTCACAAATACCGGGTTGCCAAATATACCATAATATTCGTATTTTTAAAAAATCGCAGCTTGCTCTACACATTTATACCTCGTTGATGATATCGATATCAAGTTGAGGTGTTCACATTACGGTGACTTGATATACACTGAACCAAAACATCCGCAATACTTCGAATGATTATTGCATTGCTCGAGCCCTTTAACAATATGCATTCAAATTTCGGATGATTTTCTTATGGTTGAATTTGTCGTCAGATGATGAACATCCATATGACTGTCATCCAAATACAGGATGATTTTCGTTTGAAAATTATCTATAAAACATACGGCACTCAGAGGACAAACATTTAAGAATATTGTGACATGCAAGTGCTTTTAATTAGATTTATAATTTGATAATCTACAATTCCATACTGAATAGCCATTATAAGCCATTCCATTATGCATACAAAACATTTTCGTGGTGGAGAAAATCTCCTTAACCACGAATTAGCCAAACATTGGCTTTCATCCTTTACCTATGTTCGTAACAGCTCTGATAGCGATGCATATGCTTCCACCTCGTTTGTCAGCTCAGATCAGCAAATGACGTTCGATAGAATTATTTACATCATCGTTTTGAATGATTTGCGTTATGGGGCTGAACCAATACCATATGCATTTCCATTTAGTATGACAGTCATTATGCAGAGAGCATTACGCATTTCAACTGAAGGCCCTATCCCTTCTCATAACAAGTTTCATCCTGTATTCGAGAGAAAAATCATCTGATTTCAAAACAACCGTCATCCGGTTGCAGCTATCATTCGAAAAAGCGATTTCGGTGTTTTGTTTTGAATGGTCTGAGGTTTCATTCGATCAGAGGATGATGTTTGTGTACAGTGTAGTTTGTCATTTATGACAGTGAGAAAAAAGAACAACTTTGTTATTGTTTGCATGTGCAGCATCAGGGATTTGAGTTTGCTGTAGAAACCTATCCTGATGGCAGTATCTGATGGAAGCTTTCAGAGCGTACGAAGCCAGTGCCGAAGAGATCCGGATAATTTTGACCAACGAGTGTCGGAAGATTTGCTGCAGCTTGACCAGTTTCAAATCATACAAATAAAAAGCTGTTCAACGCTGCATTTTCACTTTCAAAACGATGGCTTCCTGGATCAGAACATTGTGTTGATTTTGCAGGCTACACAGAACAGCCAGAGCAATGTAAAGAAAGCCCACATGGGCATTCTTTAAATGCGGATCATTTTAGTATCATCGAACGTCTGAGGCGGAAACAACATGCACAGCGCTTAGCACCATTGATTACAGTTGGATCACGCTCGCGAGAAATATCTGATTAACCGACTTTCACCTTGATGTTAATGACGTCCCATCGGGAGAGCTTCTTGATTTCCTCCTACGGTACCTGGGTAGTCGACACAACATGGCGTCCGTTCTGGTGACGGGACGTTTTGGCTGAGAACCGGAGAAAATCTTTGAGTTGCCACATTTGTTTTGTTCGACGGGCACACTCCGAAGGCGATCACCACCGTGAAACCTTCCATTAATTGGCGCCAGTTGAATGGAGCCAATCCAATGGTATTGATTGCGGAAGAACTTGGTCTCGGGTAGGTAGGTCAGGAGATTTAGAATGGTTGCTTGAAACTGCCAGGTCGAATTTGTTAAATCTTTTGGTTGACTCGACGGAAAAGTGACATTTGAAGCCAAAAAATAGCGACCAGCTGTATCGTGGCCTGGTTGCCAGTCACTGCTTTTCAGGATTTTATCAAGTACACAACATGATAGGAGCTATATCAAAAACTATTCATGATATAGATTGACAGATCGTTTGTATGGGATATCACGTAATATAGAACATGATAAAACTAATTTTACACGAGATGGAATCCGTCTTTGACATAAAAGATGAGACGTAAACAAACATGTCATGCAATATTAAGTGCTCCGAGACTGAAAAGTTCGTTGCTCGACGAAAAGTACGTTTGATTGAGCTATATTTCGAGTCTGTTATGACTCAAATTTATGTCAAAATTGGCGCTCATATATGTCACTCTCAGAGCATCTAAAAGTACATGATTTTTTTAAATGTGTATGACTGGCACTGCTGGCAGAATCGGCACACTTGCGACACACTGCGAAACATGTTGACCCAAGATTGGTGTGTGGAGTGACCTACCGCTTGGGAAAACCAGATAATTTTTTTTTAATAGATGTGCATTAGACTGATGCAAAATTTGACTTTTTTGCTCCACAGTGCTTAAATGGTTTCAAATCGGGTCCTGATTAGCCTCCCAAAGTAACAACTCATTTGGTTAGAAACAGACTTCGCACAAGCCATTTGAAGTTTGCATGTAAATTACAATAGGAAATCTCAACTTTTTGTTCATTTCCTTCTAGTCTTTTTCCATATTGAGCTGCGAAACAGTTCGATAGCCATTCTTATAGAAAATTTTCTCAGCTACAACTTTGCTCCAAATCGTTTCTATGTAAAACGAGACAGGAAAAAGTTATTAATTATTTAAGAGATTGCTAAACTTATGATATGGTGAAGCAGCTGCTCTGCAGGCAACACTGTATTTTGCAGTGTGACATAGTAGCCATGATTTTTGTGTCCTATTCAACGCCCCAGAAACACCAATGTTGCCTGCTGAGCAGTTGATTGAGAATGATCATAAGACATCAGCGCATTGAACCATTGATAACTTTCGATCTTTGGATTTATTAAAAAAGTGGTCTTGAGCAAAGTTGTACCTGGGAAAATTTTCTAGAAGTGCAAATGAAATTTTTTGAAGCAGACCGATATGGTGAATTATTAGATAGACATGAACAAAAATCTTGGTTTTACCATCGTAATTCCCATACAAACTTCAAATGGTTTGTGCCATCTCAGTTTCTCACCAAATGGGCTCAAATTTTGAGAGGTTAGTCAGGATCCGATTTGAAATCGTTTAAGTATTGTGGAGCGAAAATTTCAAAATTTGCATCACTCTAATGTGCATGCATCAAACTTGAAATTTTTCTCAAAAATTATGGAAAGCAATTAATTATCCTTAAGATTTCGACTCTTTTTCACCATAATAGTTGAATCTATAAGAAACCAATGCGTTCCACTATTATAGAAACCAAAGTTAGCAACTACCCAAGGGGTACTTTGCACACCATAATCTGTGCCGCGAGATTAAGTTGTGCCGAGGCAAGCTCTATATGCCGAAGGTGCCGAAGTAGGCCAAAGTAGGCCGTACTATACCAATCATGACCCTGAAGTTATGATGACTTTTGTGATTGTGTTTACATTTTCAATTTCCTTGATAGTTTACCGCAAACATTAAGCTTCATTTTCATTTGAACGTGAGTGGGCAGTGGAAGAGTAACTCGATGCTATCCAACCTATACGGTGTTCACGCAAATTTGACCCGTCCAGAACGCAAATTCGACTTGTCCAGAAACGAAGGTGTAACCTGATTAATGGTGGACGAAATTTCCTCCAGCTGCCTGTTCCCCACTCAAATCAGATCCAGAACTCAAACGTGGGAAAGATTCTAGAAACAGCATCCTCGAACAGTTCATCTGATCAATTCAGAAGTACGGGACCTTGAAGACATCACCCAAGCCTATCGTGCCGCTGATAATGGTTTCTCTTTCCACCACCCAATTACACGCGTTCAAGCTTACCAAGTTCACGATCTTATGTAGGTGTGCTATCTTATGCAATGTAGTACCAATGAAATTAATTTCTGTTATCTAACAGATAGATCAATGTTTCCTCTATCAGCTAGCATTATTTGCGAGATATCAACGGCTAAAGCCACTGTTTACAAAAACATTTACGCGTATTTAAAATGTTAGCACGGAGACATTCTCCCACTCCAGATCAGTCATACCTCGGAAATGGTTTCTGATCCAGATAAGCATCGCTTTTGCAGTTCTACTGCAGGCAGGACCCTGTGGTCATCAAGTTGCTTAGTGTCGTCATGTGGGAACTATTGACCCCACCAGATTGAGCAAGAGCTTACTGGCCTTACAAGAACTCTACATCGGGGCCTCTTGAAAACAAAAAAAACTAGTTCAAGGATGGTGACAGATATGCTTCTGCAAAATGGCCTGATGATGATGGGTATGTGCTTGTTGACGTATTCACGGAATGGATTGTAATTGCATTGATCTGTTCCTATTAATCCTATACTATTTCGTTAAGGCAACCGTACATAGGTCCATATTGGATGGAATATTTGAGGTTAAAACGTATCGATATCCCCTAGCAGTACAGGAACTTCTATGGACATGAAGTTTATAAAGTCTATAAAGTCCTGTGGATTTCACATCGAACTACATACCCGATTGAAACCAATGGCTGGAAGGAATATCTGATGAAAAACGCAGAGGAAAACGATGAAATTTCCATCACAGAAGACTCTTGGCAATACCGGGATTTGAATTTTTGAATTGTGAAGCCCAGTGGAGTAAATAAAGTAGTCAACCTTAGCAACGAGTGGTAAAACGTCAACACTCGACAGTGATGCCGTTTTATGTTAAATTGCTTGTGTCCTGCTTGTCGACGTGTGTCCTAGCGTGCCGAACAGTGTGCCATACTGTGTTTCGGCACCGTGTGCAGAGTTGATTACCCCTTGCAACTACCACAACTACTAGAACTGCATTCCTTTAAATGGAGGACGAGCTTTCGAATAAACTTATACAATTTAATCACAATGTAATATTTTTCTAGCCAAATAGGGATTGAAAGCTATGGATTGACATATAAAAACTAAATGCATATCGTATGTATCGCATCCTGCATAAATTTAAATTCAGATAAATTTTTCACACACATTTTAGAACGAATGGTCAAGTTGTCTGAAGCCCATGCGACCCACCTAAAGACAGTGCGCAACCTATAGATTGAGAAACATTGCCTTAGATTTGATTTTTATACTACTATCTTCAAGTGTTTGGCGAAAAACCTCCGGTCACAGTTTTGAATTTGAAAACATCTTGCATCATATTTCGAGAAACACACCCGCAATCAATTTCGAATATTTCAAACTTAACACGAAATCTATTCCATTTGCAGTTGCCTCTCGGTGATTTGGAAAAGTTCACGTTTCAGTTGCCACCCTATGGCACCCATCTCGCACACCAGACAGTTCCCAGACGCATTCGGGGGACGAGCCAAGCAGCCATAAATTCCGGTCCGGTGGGACCCAAAATATTTATATTAATGAATCGAACGTTCCTTTTCACCAATGCTCACTGGGCTTGGAGAAACACCCATGACAAACAACCATTCAACTGATCATCTTTCTATCTCTCCCTTCCCATACCGAACATTCAGTCGACGGATTCTGACTGACTTCATTTGTGATTTCCACAGAAATTCGTTGGGCGGGGTAGGGATTCCTTTGCTGTTCGTTCGGTCGGGGATGATGATTTATCGGTCAGCAGAACCCGCTGCCACATTCGAAAAGTTCGTTGGAAACGAGTCAAAATTTATGAAGCTATGGAGGAACTCCTTCTATTTCCCCAAACATCGAAAGCCGAACGTTGATTAAATGATTTTTTTTTAATTCTCTCCGTTCGGTTTCTAAGTAGGAAGGTACGCCAAGCATATAGTTTAATTACAAACCAGTCACTCACGGCTCATCGTTTCTCCATTAGCACTGGGGTGTAACACTAATTCCAGGTTCTCGTACTTTGTTGCGCGTCTCTCGTGTTGGACGGTTAGGGAAGGGTAATTAAATGCACGAAAATATGGCCGGCTCCCAACGGCGAGGAGTGTACACTTTTTAATTGTGCGAGCAATTATCCCAGATCGTTAAATTAGTTTGGAAGATCTTCTTCCCGCCACTCCGAGCGAGGGAAAACGGGTGGCAAGTGGCGTGAAACCATTTTTCAAAAACTTTAAAAAGTTTCCTCTTTCCATCCCGTCGTTGACCACTACAGTGGGTTGGAAATTATCCTATTAGAGCGATTAAATAATTCACGATCTCGTTAAAAGCCTTCGCGACAGCCGTCTGGGTCTCGGTGGAATTTTAAACCTAGCGAGGGATCGAAGAAGCGTAATAAAAGTATTTACGACTGGTCTAATAATTATCGGAACGTTCGTTCTGGGCCTCGGGAAGGAGCGAGTATCTTGTGAAGGTGGGTTGGAAAGTGCGTGTCTGAGTCACCTTTGGATGGACCGACCGTCGCCGTCGTCAGCGTAGATGACGACGACGGCGGTGTGAATGAGATAATTGAGAGACGGATTTTGTTTTTCGATGGCGACACTGACCTGTTCGGTTATCAATGGAAAGTGCTCGGGCAGGGACAACGAGAGGTTCATTCATGATCTTGGATTGTGGAGGCATACCGGAGAGAGCGACACTGGCTGCGGTTCGATGGTCTGTTGCAGATAGGGAACCGGATGGTGACGCCTAAGCTACTCATCAGTCACGATCTAAAACATAACCATTCATCTAGACAGGGTAATACTTCCCAAAAGAACCAACAGTCAATCGTTGCCACCCTGTACCAGAGAGGGACTTCTCGGAATGGAATTCAATTTTCTGACCTGTCCGCAGCTGGCAGAGTGAAGCCTGAAGAAAAGAGCCGTTTATAACAGAACGTTGTTGGTTGTTTGATTTATCACTCTTGCACTTCTCCACCCTCTTATTTCCTTTCTGCCCAAGGAACAACCGCCGAGAAGATGGCAGAAAGGGATTTCTCGCTCTTTTGTCTAGCGGATGACAATATTTTGAGGTGGAACTGTCAGAAAAACGACAACACAAAATGTGTGTAGGTATGTGCAGAAAGTGACACGTTCAGGAAATGAGAAAAGGTGTGAAATTTTATGATGATCGCATCTTTTCCAGCCTTAAAATGAAAAGGAGGACAGAAGGCGGAGACGCAGCAAATCCTGGGACAACAGTGTGTAAACAGAAAATCATACTTTACATAAACAAACATTGGTTTTCTTTTAACTGAAGCTGCTCGAGGAGTGAATAGTTTTCCTGTGTCTGCAGGGACGACAAGACCAGTTACTGCTGTTTTTGTTGTTCGAAAGTCGTCCTTCGCTTTCAGCGCGTCCAGCGAAAAGAACTGTTTTTACCTTTTCCGATCCCGAGAAGGAAACGGGCAGCGTTCGCCTCTTTCCGCCCTTCTGTATAAATAATAATAGAACCAACGCTGTCAAAACACACAAAAGAATTATGAATACAAAAGAGCCCATGGAATATTGATGTAAGAAAATATTTTATTTCTGTTTTATTAACCTGGGCTCCGCTTTGGTACGGTTGTCCGCGTATTGCAAGCTGCGGATGGCAACCCAGCCAGGAACCGGACCACAGCTTTTCGCTCGGTGCGTTGCTTGTTGTTATTCCGGAGTTAATTTTGGTCAAATACCTGGACGGACGGATGGCTGGATGCTGACCAACAGATCGGGACCAGCGGTAACTCAAAACCAATATTCCCGGCAAACAATGCAAACGTTACACGGTACCTACGGGAAACAAGAGGACACCGTCCAGGTAGAAAGCAACGCACATTTACTCTAGTTCATTTATGGTCACGGCCAGATTGGATGACGACGAGAACAAAAGCTTCGCATCGCTTATCTTCGAGAGGCGATCAATTTTCGGCTGAATAACAACGACGATGATGAACGAACGAACGAACGATCGAACGATTGAACCGAGAAGTTGGAAGAGGTGAGAGGAATTGATTGTCGGGAATCGATTAGCAGCACACTTGTTCCGAGAGTGCGCGCGCGTTCCACTTGGAATCGAAGGTATCCGTTACATAATTATTGGAACGACGGATTGTCCCCAAAGCAACGAGACACGCAACGATCGGACTACGGGGTTTTTTTTTTCATGTTTCGTTTGTAGGTTGACAGTTTGACACAACTTGACAGATTTGGGATTCGATCCAATTAAAATACCGCACCGAATGAGTGGTGGGGTTAGTACGTTCCGGGGGCTGTTGTGTACAATGATGGATACATTGTTCCAACAACGATGAAATGCCGTTGCCGTTCGCTCGCAAGTGAGCAGTAGGTGGATGGATGGATGGATCGATTTGGGTGGTTAATAATGCGAGCGATGGATTTAACGAGGCTGTTTCTTTGGCTTCATTCAAATTGATTTAAGGATAAGTGCCTAAGTTTCAGAAGCGTGTTTCAAATGTGAGAATCAATGGTCTCTTAACGCGTTGAGTTCACTCACGATAGTGTCTACGATTAATGAACCAGAGAGTGCTTCTGTCACTTTTTGCAAATTGATTGACAAAGTCAAAGCGATCCGTGATAATGTGGGTTCGAAAAATCTGAGCTACACTGCTCATGAAAGCATAATATTCCCAAATGGATGTTTTCAGAAATCTCGCGCAACACGAGAAAAGTGGCTATCATTTCTGGTCGATTCTCTTCATAGATTTTCTCTTTCGCGAATAACCCGACTGCAAATGAATTTTCCATTTAGTGTGTTGTTTTGGACGCAAGCTAACATAATCTTCTGTCGAACTGTGCTGCGAGCTTAGCGAGAAATTCGTATATGTAGCCGTGGTAAACCAAAGTCGATGAAGAGAATCGATTAACGAGCATAGGCCATTTTCAAATGTTACATGAGAAATTAGTTATTCATTAGAACCGATTTTGGCTTTACATTATTACAGCTCGTATTGTAGTAGCTTTTACAGTTTAGTTGTTGAGATTTCAATAAAAATCGCATGCTGAGCTACACATCAGAAGTCAGTAGAGGTGTCTCAAGAAAGAGTGGAAACTAAATCTGTTAACAAGCACTGACCTGGAACAGTTGATCTTAAATATATAGGATTTACACGGTTTTTTAACCTACATTTCGGAATTTACGCAGTTTTTTACGTGGCTTTTTAGATCAACGTGGCGCGTATCCCCCACGTGAAACACAACTCCAGTGTATTTAAAAGGTCATGTACACACTGACAAAGTCGGTAAATGTTTTTAGGAATTTTAAACAGCTGAAAAAGTCAGTAAATTTTCAATAATAGAATTTGATAATTCTGTTTTTTATCATTAAATTGTGTTAAATTTGTATTTTTTTAATTTTTCTTAGTTCTTGTTCTACGATTTTCGACAAATTTTGAGTGTCTTTAATTTTAACGCTTCCATAATTTTTCATTTTTTAAGAGCCTACTCCTAAAATAAAAATGAAAAAATCAGACGAGGACATTTTTAAATATTAAGATATTAATTTGTTTTTTCATTTAAACATGAAGGATTTTTTAATATTTTTACAAAAAAAAAAAAACATTACTACACTCTGCAATTTTGTATCGGACGTCATTTCGATCCGAAGTGCCGTTTGCATGTTATATTTTTTTTTAATTTCAAGATCTAAAATGGCCGAATTTTAGCATTAATGTGAATCATTGCAAAAATTGGAGAAGGTCGAATTTTTTCCGATTCGTCATTTGGCATGTCAGCATATCAAGAAATATAGAAATGCGAATAAATGTCAAAATAGGGTTTATTGAAAGATGAACAAAACCGGCTTGTTGATCATTGTCATGACAACCACGTAGTTTTTAACGTTTGGACAACTACAATTAAAGTTAAAGCAATGTATGTGAAGATCAATAATTTCCCATACTAATTCACGGAAATCTCCATACAAAATTCAAATCATTGGCACAACCTCTAAAGCTTCATCAATTTATACCATTTTGGCACATGCTAATATTTTGAGGTTATGAATCGAACTGGTGCGCGGCCTATCAGGATTTCATCACTTTTGATTTTTATATGAAGCACCCTAATGTAGAGTAATGGACCATCGACTTAGTGAACGATCGAAATAGAGATAATAGCGAGATTTAAAACATCGAGAAATGGAGAGTTGACTATATATTCAGATTCAGATTATCTTTGATTTCGTATTAGAATTACTTCAGAAGTTTCCACAAAAGTTTCGATGTGCAACGCAATCATTTTTTTTTTTGTCGAGTCAACTTTCAACTTGATTTTTGCACTATGTGAATAGTCTTGCAATATCAAAGGAGCTTGTAAAATCAATATCAAGCAAGATATTTTGTTCCAATATCACACGTGATATTGAGAGCGTATGAGAGTGGAAAAAATAATTTGATTGATGATTTTGTCAAAATGCCTAGAACAATTATAGTTTTCTGGTATTTTTAACAAATAATTCAAGCGTAACTTTTCAAATAGACGTATCTGATTTTGTAAACAATCACTGCAATCGATGATTTGTGTCAACTGCTAGCTCACTCACAGAAACTAACAACAGCAGCTAGTAGGGGAAAGATTGTCCTACCTGACGATGGTGTTTGTTTGATGAGACAACGAAACTCTACCCCAAGCTCCTCCCCTTTTCCTATCCTTCGACAATGTACCCCTCTAACCTCGAGTAAGCCGCGAGTATTCAGCCCAACTCCTACTAGACATAGAATTAAGTGAATTTTGTTACAAACAAAGGACAATGAATTATCGGCTCCGTAAAGCTAACGCGATTGAGCCTTACAAATAAACGAACTAGGTAAAAAAATAAATTGTTACGCTTGAATTGTTAAGCCTATTTAAGCCCAAAAAATATATAGAAAAATTAACCCCGATAGAATATTTTCATACTAGCCTCAAATGAAAGAGGAGCACTTAAGATTTCGTTTGGTGAATGATTCATCTGTACTGAGTTGTTTATAATAATGTTGTTCTACCAGAGACACCGTCACCCGTTGAATAATTGTAGTCCTTAAACACGAGTAAGCCGCTACCGCAGCTGAAATAAGTAGATTATACAAAAATACACCTAGACAAAGATTGGTGTCCTTTTGGTCAATCCACATCCGACATTCGACCGTGACATGTCAACATAAAAAATCCCCCCTTCTATTTCCAAACCTGACTACGCTCTTCTTTACAGCAATGTCGGAGAACTTTCAGAAGATCGAACTACTTTCTCAAAAAGCCTTACAGAGTCGTAAGCAAGTCTAGAGGGCTTTCAAAGGAAGTTTTGAGTATTTTCCAGAAAATGAAAAAATCCACTATTCGCTTTTTTTGCGATCCAAGGTTGATACAGAGTTTCCAATTTTTACCTCTTTACTTTGCATTGAAAAAAGGGCAATAAGTAAGCTTATTATTTTCTTGAATGTTAGTGAACTTCCAGAACAAATATTGCCTTTCAAGAGCACTTGCAGGCAGTGTTGGGAAAATCATCATTCAAATGATTTTTTTCGCTCTCATACGCTCTCAATACTACGCGTGTTATTGGAACAAAATATCACGTTTGATATTGATTTTACAAGATCCATTGATATTGTGAGACTATTCACAACGTGTAAAAATTAAGTTGAGAGTTGCCTCGACTCAAAAACGATTCCGTTGCACATCGTTTTCTTATAAGGAGAAAGTATAGTTTGTAATCTCTCTTTACACTTCACCGATGGCAGACACGAAGCTACTGCTGCCAGCAGTGACAGTAGTTTCGGGTCGGGTTCGGATTTAAAGCAAACATCATTGAACTCAAACTCACCATGGTGTGCTTAAAATTGTGCTGGTGAGTTTTGTTCGCTTGATATTCGTTGCTACGATATCACTGCTGGTAATATCATCTGCAGCTGCTTGCTTGTTGATTTTTGTCTACGAAAATCAAGGGTGATCTTAGGCATTGGTGAGATTTGATTTTTTGAAACTTTCCCAACACTGCTTGCAAGTTTAGCCGACACGACACGAGGACAGGTCCAAAGATTCTTTTATTTAAAGTCCAGAGTTTTTAGGGTTCATGATCCAAACAAAAGATTTTAGGAACTTCGTAAATGTTTGCATGTTACCTTTGTTACTAGCGTAACATAGGTATTAGAATCGATTTTCACACGTCCTGCCGTCTGCGTCCGATAGCCATCCACACAAGCTATCTCACCTGTATAAAACATTCTCAATCGATAGAGCTCGGCGCGATCTGGCTCGACAGTTTAATTACGACATCGTAGAATCAAATTGAATATGAAAAATCGACCCAGCAAGGTGAAATTTGCTGATGTCTGTATGTGCGTCTGTGGACGCGTTTCATCTAGGCAAGCTTTTTTCGAGATGGCTCATGCGATCAATATGGTTGATATCTCGTTCGATAGGCCTCATAGCGCCATTGATCGCTATTGAATTTTTTCTCGATCTGACTTCCGGTTTCGGAGATATATAGGCCAGAATGATTTTAGCGAACGATTTTTTAAAAATCAACGGTACACTTTATCAACATGATTTCTTTAACAGTAGAAAGATCTCATCGATATCTACTTGGGGAAAATTTTTCATACCGATCTGACTTCCGGTTCCGGAGATTTACAGGATAGAATGATTTTAGTTAACGATTTTTTACAAATCAACGGTACATCCCATCAACGTGAAGTTTGCAGCAGTGGAAAGACCTCATCCATATCTACCTGCAGAAAAAATTTCATACCGATCTGACGTTTGGTGTTCGAGATTCCGCCTTATTACCTTTGTTACTAGCGTAACATAGGTATTAGAATCGATTTTCACACGTCCTGCCGTCTGCGTCCGATAGCCATCCACACAAGCTATCTCACCTGTATAAAACATTCTCAATCGATAGAGCTCGGCGCGATCTGGCTCGACAGTTTAATTACGACATCGTATGATACCTGCAATAATTAATCAAGAATATGGTTGATACGTGCATGTCGGTTAACCTTTGTTTTTTTTTTTTTTTTAAGTCAGAAGAAGGCTTTATGTTTAGTTTGGGCGTTATCATGAGAAGAAGAAATCGTAGGCAAAATCGTGGAATGTAGGGGAGAATAGTCCATAATGCACCCCTGAGGTAAAATGGCCCCGTGCAGTTTTTCGATGCTTATCCATTACTAATTCTGGAAATATCATGTGCCAGAATGTTAGTTCAAGTACTGAACTAGCAATGCTGATTTTTAAATTCACGAATTGACAATCGGAAAACTATGAAAAACAGCGCAGGGCCATTTCACGCCAGGGATGCGATTTGAACCATCCTACCCTACATATTCCAATAGACCTTTTCGATGCTTAGTCGTCGTTCTCTATCTATCACACATGTATGAATCGACGGTGTATTTTCCCACTAATGTGTTTCCCTCTTGCTCGCACTCGTTGGATTTAAATTGTACAGTAGTGTGCGCCGATTAGACGCCGAGAAGCTCTAGTAGACCAGTCAGATGTTGTCCCTTCATATTTGTGCACGGCCGATGAGATCAACCCAAATAAAAGCCTCAATAATCTGCTGGAAAATGAGGAAAATTTACCAAAATTTTACACAGTCTAGTAGTAGTACCAATAGACCAACTGGAAAAACATGAAGTAAATCGCACTTTTTGCGATTAATGAGTAAAGTAAAATCAAATTTGGGTTAATCTCGTTGGCCGTGTGCAGAGAGTTTTTCCACCTGTCTGCACACGTTATTTCTAAACAATTCAAATTTAAGTAAGATCTACTCATTTCCATTAGAATTAGGGCTAAACAATATATAGCGAACTAGATTGTAACTGACAAGATAACAAATTAACATTCGGATTCAGGTGTTCATTCGCCATCTTGTCAGTCTCAACTTTGTTTACTCAATTTTAACCTTGGTCTCTATATATTATAATATATATATAATATTCACAAGGAGGATAGTGTAACTGACGCTTTAAACCTTGGTCTATATATCACCCTCAGTTTTAAAAATCGCTATTAGAACTGGTACATCGTGAATCTCTCACCGATCAGCTCCTGCCGAGTTCACGGGTTAACTTATGTTAATCTGCTGAAAAAATTTTATTGGTAATTTTCCATGTAAAATATCACATGATTTTCATGTGGCCACACATAAACAGAATCCACCCAGAAGTACACATGATATTTATGAGTCAAATGAATAGTATGTTATTCATTTTACACATGAATTTGATGTGTACACATAAGAACTATTTTTTTTTTTTTTTTTTCCTTTGGTTTGTTTTTTCCGTCGATCTTGTTTTCCGTGCTGAGCACCAATGCTACCGACGTGCCAGAAAGGCAGCTCCCACACCTGGACCCTACCTATCGACCCATCAACTCATGAACCGGGGACCAACGGCTTTACTTCCCATCCGAAGGAAGGCGAGATCAGAGATGTTATGCCTCAGAACATCCCGGCGGCGCCGACTGGGATTGAACCCAGGCCTACTGGGGTGAGAGGTAATCACGCTTACCACTACACCACCGGCGCCGTTACATAAGAACTATGTGTCCGACATATATAGTTATATATCATTTGTTTATCACATTGCAAAAATTCATGTGTGGGACACATAAAAATTCGCATTGAATCAAATCCATCCGTGCACTCGTCTATTGGGGGTGCCGTAGGCAGTGATGCCACAATTGTTGAATTTAACTCGCGTAACATTTGAAAAGGACCTATCCTCGTTGATCGATTCTTTGTGACTTTCTCTTTGATTAACCACGGCAACATAAATGAATTTCTCGCTAAGCTCACAAGACAGTTCGACAGAAGATGATCTTAGCTTTATAGTCGCTATATTCATAGCATTCTGTATAGAATCTCGCGAACCAATTGAGCTGTTCTGTTTGACCAATTGAGCTGTCAAATCACGACCAACAACAGAAAAGAGCACATCAGCTATTGCGAACAAAACTTTCGGAACCCGTTTTCTCGTGACTTAAGGCTCGCCTACGCAAACTAACACCATCTTTGGGGAAAATTTCCTCTATTCGATGAAGCCGGTAATTTGCGTTCGATTGGTGAGGAAAGAATAATCAACGTTTTGCTTATAAAACTTGATAGCACCATTTCAATTGTTGGTCTACAATATATTTAATTTGTTCCGCTTTTTGATAGATTGAAATTCTATCCGCCAGACTATAAATATAGCGACTATAGTTAGCTTGCGCCTAAATCAACACACTGAATGGGTAATTCAATTGCACTCGGGTTATTCGCGAAAGAGAATATCGATTAAGAGAATCAGGCTGATTGATTATTTAACTTTATTGGCATTGGTATTGTATATAATAAGATTGTTCTAAAGTATGTAGAGCACAATAAAGCCGATTAAGTATAAAGTAATAAAGCTCCAGTTGTAAGCCAAGAAGAAGAAAGTGATTTATATATACTTTGCACTACGTAAAACTCATATCAGCTCCTCATAGATAAGCCACAATTATATCTTAAAATTATTGTCATGTTAGAAAATTAACGTGAGGACATTAATCAATTGATTATTGAATAATAATTGCTGTTCAATTGGGCAGAAACTGAGACCAGTAGAAATAAAAATATCCTCTAAGGCCTCGTATATCTATGGATAATATCAAAAACGAGATTATACTGGGTAACAAAGGTTCTATTCACCTGCCCGGTGGATCAATTTAGGTTTTTTACGTGTTCAAACAGAGAATCTGTGTCGTCATGTAGAACATTGAAGGAATTCAAATTATTTTAAAATCAAGGCCGGATAACCAACTCTAAAATAAGAGCAAACTTTATTTGATAGAAGATAATTACGACCTTCGCTCCATTTTCAAAACATTTGTTCATGTTGATGGGTCGGTAAAGGCGCAGCTACAAAGGAAGACCATGCTGGAGGTGGCTGGGTTTAATTCCCGGTCATGTCTAGGAATGTTTTGGATTGCAAAAATTCTCGACTTCCCTGGGCATAGAAGTATGATTGGACTTGCCACACAATTATACCAATGCAAAAATGGTACAGACATCGAATGCTATCAATTAATAACTGTGGAAGTGCATCTAGAACACTAAGTTGAGAGCACGCAATAAGCTAATATTGCGATATGCAATAAGCTTGAAATGCGAAGAAGAAGAAGAACGATTGAGAATTTGTTTTTTTGTGAATGAAGCCACCCACGGCCTTGGGCCCGAAATAAAATCCACTGCAATCTTAAATTTGTGCTCGAACCCATCGGACGCATTGTTCTGGAAAGTGCTCAAGGGTTTCTTCCCGGTAAAATCTTCAACTCGGCCATTCAGCTCTCTGCGGACCTTTCCTCGAAAGCACGAGCCTTGAGAAGTTCACCTGCCAGCCTTCACTCTCATTCACAAATATTCGGCTGAACCGGTCCGAAGTGGAGACGCCTGCGTAGGCGTAGGCGGCCGCTTCCAACCAAGAGTAGGAAAAATCCGAAAAGGATTTTCCAAAGAGGCATTTCATTACCATTTCAGCGGTGCGAATCGTTCGAGATCTACTTAAGTGGTTTCCCGTTCCTCATCGACCACCGCCACCGCCGCGAACCAACGAGGCTGTGAGCGACGAAACACGTAGGGGAACTGGGGGGTAAGACGGACATCCTGAGGATTGTTTTGGTTTTATCGTCAATATTTACCGCAGCTTGCTGGTTATATCAGAATTCGGTAGGTTGAACTCATGCTTAAAGAAACTATATGTAACAATTTATTGTAAATCTAACACGTTTTTTGAAAATCAAAATTAGTCCAAAAATTCACGCATTGTTAAAGGTGCGGGTGAAATGGACAAGTGCTGTTTGATTCTATATTATAATAATAATTGAAATAATTGTGTGATTACTGTACTGCCTATAATCGCATATCAGTCCCATATGGATTTTCGTCAATTTTGAGATAACAACGCTATCCACTATCAATTGAAATCAACTTTCATATTATTTGAGAAAACTACGAACTTTGAAAATGAAACATGTGGAAACAACATCAAGCCAGTTTGTCCCATCAAGCAAAGTGTAATTACATATCTTCCATCCTGAAATTCAATCGTCCAGAGTTCTGCAGTTCTGCTTTTTGAATTTGCCATATTTTTCGCTGAAATAACAAAACATGCAAGCCTCATTGCCTACACGGAGATGAAAAACTACCCAAAATTAAGCAATTTTACATCAATTCCCGGGATGAGCCCAATAGCCCAAATTTGACTAAATCGCATATAGTAGTCCCATTTAACACCAACAAAAAATACTTACTCTTTAGTAAATTCTACACACTTAAATTTTTTCGCCAAAATTCCAACAATTTTCTTTTTGCTGATATTCAGTGAAACAATTGCCGAGGCTCAGCTAACAAATAACATTTTGCTGAGATATCAGCAACAGTAAATGCTGTTGAAGATTTTACCGAGCTAGATTAAGTGTGCACCCAAAATTAAGTTTAATGCACGTAAATTTGAGAATATGCATTGCTGAACTATATCGCTCAAAATCAAGTAAAAGGAACGTAAATTTTGGGTACTATTTTTTCTCTGTGTACGTTTTCCATATGGGACTGATAAGCGATTATAGGCAGTATAGGTCATATATCGACCCAAGGACAAACCCCCTTTATTTGAATACTTGAGCCGTCAAACAATCGACTGTCCGTCTTACCCACAGTTCCCCTGAACGACCTACACCTACCCACCGACCGACAACAACCAGCAGGTATTCACCGGCATTGTTCCACGTGCCGGGGGAGAAATTTGAACCCTTATCGTTCAGTTTTATTGCCACTTTCTGCGAGTTGTTGCCCGTAGCTTGGCTCCCCCAGATCAATACTTTATCTGACGGCGTGTGAATGTTCCGGGCCTTGGAAGGACTCCCGAGGGTGGAAATATTTTCTCGTTAATAAGGAGAGAACCGATGGGGCTTACGGAAATCTATGTAGGCACACATATTTACGCATTCCTCGAACAAGTGAAAGAGGACACCTACACATTCACTCATATATCATCGGGTGGGCGACTTACTGAGCGTAGGTGAGATTCACCCGGAAGGAGATAGGAGATATAGCATATTAGAAGGATTAGCATTGCAAATTTCGACTGAACAACCGAGGGAGGCGTGAATTTCACCGTCATCTGATCCCCGCGAGCATGTGATGCTATGTGCGTTACCAGAGGCGCACCAGAAGCCGATAATGGAAATCTAATATCCCGATGAATCCGAACAATCCGGAATCGGAATTCCCCAGGCCCGGAGCCAGAAGCAATTACTGGGGGGTGCGAAATTTATGGCTGGAATTTCGCTAATCTATTTCCCATCGGTGATTCCATAGATATCGGGTGCCGGTAGGATCGATTTCCCCCCGGAAAAGATTTCCCAAGAAGCTTACTTCCAATCGCGGTGAGTTTTCTACGAATAAGTGGAAAACGAATGTGGCACAAACTTTTTAATCCAACTCCAACAATCTTCCCCTAATTCGGTTCCCATTAATTCCATATCCTGTGCTGCGCTTTCTTTTCCAGTTCGGTCGTTGTCTCAGTCGAGAGGACTCATAAAAAAGACCAACTTTACTCGTTTCAGTCACTTTCTTTGCTTTAAAAAAAGAAGAAGAAGAAGATGGGGAAAGGATGTATGTGGGTTTATAAGCCCAATTTCTTAACTTTTATGCCACAACATCCTGCTCAGCACAGTCAGTTGGCGGATCAAATCCTACAAATTACATCTTAGCACCTACACAGTTCTGCTTCTCGGGAGCTTTAACCCATTAACGCCCGGATTATTTCACGTTCATAGTAAAAACTTGATTTTTTCTGGAGCACTTTGATAAACAGTCACCTCAGTGTTATGGGTCACCCACAATTAATTATATGATTTGAGTAGAAGCTATACTGAAGATCCGAGAGATGTCGCCCCTTCAGTGGTAGGAAAATCATGTTTGCAGTATGGAGAATATCAGAAAATCTACGATTTGTGACTACACATGCTTTTACAGAAGGAAAAAAAAGTAAAGGGTTGTGTCCTAGACACGACCGCAGTATGACGTAGAACCACACAAAATTGATGTTTTTCATGCATTTTTGACTATTATACTTTATCTTAAAATTTTCAAGTATTTCAATGTTTCGGTTATGGTTGACTCAAAACAATTTACACATTTTTCTTGACAAATATCCATGTGAAATTCTACATGATTTTCATTTGACCACACATAAACAGAATCCACTCAGAAGTACACATGAAATTTACACGCAAATGAATAGTATGTGTGGTCACGCATGGTTTTTATATGTACATATTGTAAGTATGTGGCCGACACATAGATATTGATTTGTTAGGAGCGGTATTTGAGGGGTGGGGGAGGGGGTTTAGGAAAGGTTGTTGATGAGTGGTGGTGGGGGGTTAGGAGAGGTTGTTGAGGGAGGGGAGAGATTGTTGTGAAGGGGGGAGGGGGAGAGATTGTTGTGAAGGGGGAGGGGGAGAGGTTGTTGTGAAAGGGGGAGGGGGTTTACATCATTATTGTGGTCACGCCGTGATCCACCTTTAGCCGCTGATTTGGTCCTGCTTACTGCAGGACCAAGCAGTGATGCCACATTTTTCGAATTTAGATCTGTATTTTCATCGCAAAAAATCTTTTTAAAAATCTTGCTCACAAAAATCTGTATAATTTCCGTTTTATGGTCTCAGTGCGGATTTACGTAAATCTCCATTGAGCAAATTCATAGTTCAAAATAGTTCAGTTTGTTCTAAGTTTAGAATCATAAAAAATTACTAAAGTTTCATTGGCATAGCTAATGGGGGTGACAAGGGGGCCAGGCCTCTTCAGAAATACAAGTGCGGCAAACTTTATAGAAGTTTTGCGAATTTCGTAGCATTTTAATGAAGTTTGCTTTCTAAAGAATTTGTCTATTTTTAAAATCTTGAAATCCCACAATCTTGATGTGTTTTGTATCTCTTCTACAGTGAAAATTTTCGTAATGAATTACCCAAGGGAAATGTCGGCTTCGGCAATACCTTAACGTATTATCGTCAGCAGGGTAAACAAAGTTCTAGAGCACTCAAATTTGGCCAATAGATGCTCTAAAACACAATGTATCCACATGCCAAAATTAAGCTCTCAAAGACCTTGTTTACCCCCCTGACGAAGTTAAGGTATTGCTGAAGCAAACATTTCCCCTATCAAAAATCCCTAGAATTTGATTTTGTTTTTGTCTGAGGTTACGAAAACCTTTATCTGGACATTGGACATAACACAGAACTTTTACTGGAAGTTTAGTCGAATGGCATGCAATAATCTTTATTTCTATAAGTATGCTTTTCAATTATAAAAATATCAAGTTGACTCTTCGACTCACAAACTTTAATCAACCCCTTGGTTGGTTTTCTAAAATGGCTTGTTTATCGATTTGACGAAAAATATATTTAATTAACCTTCATATCTGTAACCATGTGATATGATTAATTAAACAAATAGAAAGAGAAACTAAAATCCCTTATAACGAGACATCAGAACATCTGAACATCATAAGTCCATTCGAAAGATTCCAAGGCAATTCGCAGCTAAAATAATAATATTCATTTAGTGAAAAATCGATTTGGATTTGATGATCAGATTGAATTCAAGTTGCTTAGAAGGGAAAAAATAATTATTTATCGTAAATAATAAATATAAAAAAAAAATATATGAAATTTATTTATACATTTATTTGAAAAATCTGAAAAATCTGTATATTTTTCAAAAATCTGTAATCTGCATATACAGATATCTGTATCAAAATATTGAAAAAAAAATTGTATCATTACAGATAAATCTGTATATGTGGCATCACTGGGACCAAGTGCCACGCCGTCCGAAGCGAAAATGAGCAAAAGCATGACACCAGCGCTCTTTTATATCTTTTCCGGTTCAGAACCTGATAGGATTTCCCGCAGTTTTTTATGAATGGGGCGGAGCAGAAAGTTTCTTTTGTGCAGAATATGTAAAGTAGGATGGACTTTGGATGTTAATATAATTGCATATATAGAGGCACCAGATATGTTTTACCGTCAGTTGTGTGTAATTCACCAACTCAATGTCATCAAACATGTCTTCAAAGCAATTTTTTGTTCGAATTTGGTAAAACTTAGTTTTACTAATGATTGTGGTATGTTTAAAATTTATTTCCCGGAAAAAAGGGATCGTCAAAGTCTGGCTCGCTTTCGAGTTATTTTTTGTTGAGGGGGGGTTAGGAGAGGTATTTGAGGGGGGGGGGTTTAGGAGTAGTAATTGAGAGGGGGGGGGTAGGAAGGGTTTGATGGTGGGGGAGGGGGGGTAGGAGAGGTTTGATTGTGGGGGGGGGTAGGAGAAGTTTGATGGTGGGGGGGTAGGAGAGGTTTGATGGTGGGGGGGGGAGGAGAGGTTGTTGAGGGGGGGGGGGCGAGAGATTGTTGTGAAGGGCGGAGGGGGTTTACATTATTGCTTTTCCTCACGCCGTGATCCCCCTTATGCCGCTGATTTGGTCCAGCTTATTGCAGGACCAAGCGCCACGCCGTTCGAAGCGACAATGAGCAAAAGCATGACAGCAGCGCTGTTTTATATCTTTTCCGGTTCAGAACCTGATAGGATTTTCCGCAGTTTTTTATGAATGGGGCGGAGCAGAAAGTTTCTTTTGTGCAGAATATGTAAAGTAGGATGGACTTTGGATGTTAATATAATTGCATATATAGAGGCACCAGATATGTTTAACCGTCAGTTGTGTGTAATTCACCAACTGAATGTCATCAAACATGTCTTCAATGCAATTTTTTGTTCAAATTTGGTAAAACTTGGTTTTACTAATGATTGTGGTTTGTTTAAAATTTATTTCCCGGAAAAAAGGGATCGTCAAAGTCTGTCTCGTTTTCGGGTTATTGTTGAGGGGGGGGGGGGTTAGGAGAGGTATTTGAGGGGGGGGGGGTTAGGAGAGGTATTTGAGGGGGGGGGGTTAGGAGAGGTATTTGACGGGGGGGGGTTAGGAGAGGTATTTGAGGGGGGGGGGGTTAGGAGAGGTATTTGAGGGGGGGTTAGGAGTGGTATTTGAGGGGAGGGGGTTTAGGAGTGGCATTTGAGGGGGGGGGGGGTAGGAGAGGTATTTGAGGGGGGTAGGAGGGGTTTGATGGTGGGGGGGTAGGAGAGGTTGTTGAGGGGGGGGGGGGCGAGAGATTGTTGTGAAGGGCGTGTGTGCTTTTCCTCATTGTGGTCACGCCGTGATCCACCTTAAGCCACTGATTTGGTCCTGCTTGCTGCAGGACCAAGCGCCACGCCGTCCGAAGCGTTAATGAGCAGTGGCATGAGAGCAGCGCTGATTTATATCTTTTCAGGTTCAAACAGAATGATGTGCAACCAAGTGGTATTCGTTTATGATGACTGGGTTTGGAAAAAAGGCTTATTTCATGAAATCAGTGATAAAATTATCATTTGTACATTTTCAATAGTTTAATTACAGAAAAATTGGAAAAATATTTATTTCAACAGGTTCGTAATGTAATATCCTATCGATTGGCGTATTTGGATTTTAATTTCATCTATAAATGACAAAGTTACAAGCGTTCAAAACCTAACACTCCTTCACCACACATATTTTTTGATTTGCACCCCAGTATAGTCGACAAAGACGTAGTTCTACGTCAAAATAAACGAGTGTTTACCTTATAACCATAGTAATTTACTCGTGCAATTTTTGTGCATCTAAAACTTCCCATAAAGACGATAATGAATAAAAACTGGAAATTTTCATGCATTTCCAAATGGTTTCCTACCATTCCCATACATTCAAAGTAACTGGCCCTCTGGATATGGATGATGTCAAAAACAACAAAACATGATTAATTATGGGCCACTTCTATTTGATTTACCTGCAGAACTGACTGACTCACAATAGAGATTAGCTGTCCCATAATACTTGGGTGACTGTATTATGAGAATTATTTTAACGGCATTTTAATTTAAATCTACGGTCACAATTTTGTATTAAACACGTTTTTTTCATGAATTCTGACTAGGGGCTATTCAAAAACTACGTAGAAAGCACTCAAATATAAAAAAATACGGACGGTCTACGTAGGTCATGAACATCCTCCAATTGATCAAAAAATATCATATTCTGAGAATCCGATCAGTATTGAAAGTATTAGTATTCAAACATATAGATTAATGTCTGTGTTCCTGTATTATACCTACCCATATACACTCAGATAAAAATAATACAAAACAAATGAACGACGATGGGAATATCGCGAACATTGAAAACTTAAGCAATAGGAAGTTATGGAGTTCATCAGTGTCGAACCAGGTTTTTGGTGGAGAACAGCAAGGACTCTAAGGGAGAGCAGCTAGCCAGATTTTCACTCCAACATCTAGCATCAATTAACCTCAAGACAAGCAACATGTTGCACACATTAGAGAAAATTTTAGAACTTGTTGTTAAAGGCCAGTTGTTGGGGTATTTGAATAGCCACTCTTTGTTGATACCCGAACAATCAGGATATCGGGAAGGTCATTCTTGTGAAACTGCGTTGAATTTGGTGTTAGCAAAGTGGAAAGACAACTTGGAGCGTAAAGATACGACTGCTGCTGTTTTTTTTTTTGGATCTGGAACGCACTTTTGAAACAATATTTAGGGCACTATTGTTAAGTACAATCAAGCGCTTTGGAATTACGAGTAATGCATATAAATAGTTTGAAAGCTATTTGTGTGACAGGACTCAACGGACTGTTTTTAATGATTCTGTTTCCAACCCAGTGGAGAATAACCTGGGAGTACCCCAGGGAAGTGTATTAGGGCCCATGTTATTTATTAAGTATATCATCGACTTGCTACGTATTTAACGATTTTTTGACATTAATCTTTTTGCAGATGATACAGTGTTATTCATTGCAGCTTAGGATTTAGATGCTACCATTTCACACTTAAACGAAGATTTGCATTATCTAAGTAGATGCTTGAAGTGTTAGCAGTTGAAATTGAATAAAAGTAAAACTATATTCATGGTAATTTCACGGAATTAAGTAAATATTGACGTCTCTGTTGTAATTGGTGATGAGATCGCGTTTGGGAGATTAAATATCTTGGCGTGATTATTGATGAAAAACTTAAGTTCAACTCTCACATTAACAATGTCATCAAGAAAATTGCCAAGAAGTATGGAATTCTATGTCGACTGAAAAACGATTTAACTGTTACCAGTAAAATACAGCTATATAAATCAATCATCTCTCCTCATCTAGACTTATGCCCTTCCATTTTATTTGGCAAACCATAATAGGAACGTATAGCCATAACTGGTACATCCACCCTACTGGAGCTCATAAAGAAAATTGACGAACTCATAATGAAGAAACACACCGCGCATCACAAGATCAGGCAACTAAGTATCAAATCATGCAGGAGCGGCAGATCAGGAATAGAAAGCCTGGGACACTAGAGCATTAAGGGCAAAAACCGAAAATGCACTGTAAGTTACCACAGAGAAAGCATGGTTTGCTATAGTTGAGCAGACGTCGAAATAAGCCTGAATTAACGTATGGAAAAGACATATAGAGATACGCTAGGATAGGAAGAGGAACCCATAAAGCGTAAGGATGATCAACAAGGCAACAAGGAGGTAAAAAAGTGGAGTAGACAGTGGACGGCATATTATAGAAAATCAGAAGATGTGGAGTAAAGCGGCACCGGTGGTGTAGTGGTAGGCGTGATTCCCTCTCACCCCAGCAGGCATGGGTTTAATCCCAGTTGGTCCCGGTTCATGAGTTAATGGGTCGATTGGTATGGTCCAGGTGTGGGAGCTGCCTCTCTGGTGCTCAGCACGGAAAACAAGAACAACGGAAAACAAATCAAGAAAAAAATGAAGAGTAAAAAGCAAAAGAAGAAGGTAGAGAAGAAATTAAAGGACACACATGCACATTTCGAAGAAGTAGTGCAAATGGAGCCTCATATATCACAAAAGTATCCATTTTAGATCACGTAAAGCTATGCCCAACAAACAATTTTAGCTGCAGATTAGCTTATACAGCCAAAATTTGCCTTATGCAGCTAATTTTTGCCTGTATAAGCTAAGCGGCAGCTAAAATTGTTTGTTGGGTGATTCATTTCATAACATATTTCAAATATTATGTGCAACAATCTATTTAATCGAAAAAAAAGGTTAAGGGTTGTGACCCAAGCACGACCGCATTATTGACTTAGGAAGCTACGAATACAAGATCGTGTGTTTTGCTCCATTTAATAATTATTGATTTATGTATGATATTCTAAAATAATCAAACATGCAATTCAAAGTTTGGAAATTAGGTAACATTCAATATCCTTAGGAGAATTATATTTTTAAATTTTCAAAATTCAGTTTCTAACCCATTCATAATAAGGTTCCAATCATGAACATCAATTTTCAGGAACCTACTAATAATTATTATTTTCACTTACCGGAGTGAAAATTCTCTATGTAAAATGTATTTCATATAACAACCCAGTTTAAAATACATATGTTTACGTACGTCCGACCAAATTATTACATTTTGATGCTGCAGTCGAATTCAACTCTAAATTGTATTGCATTGCGTAGCGACATTGAACAAATTAGGGATACCCGTTAAACCAATTTAAAGTGAGTGCCGTTTAAGTTCAATTTAAGGTATTCAAATTAAACGGGGCTCTTTGGTATTCAAAAACTTTTTCCTGGAAAATCAAGGAAAAATTTACTCATTCATTGAATAATTAAATTGTTTTGCAATTTTGATTCAAATTCCACTTAATTTTGAGTTAGTCTCATTGGCCGTGTACTTGTATACTAGCGACTTAAAAAAACGTAACATTTTCTATATATTCAAGCGGATTTTGAGCATAATCAACGAAGATTTTATCTTTCTACTATTTAGAGAGAATTCTTACTCGATTTTGAGTAAGTCTCATCGGCGGTGTCGATATGACAACCACCACATCTACAGACAAACTGAAACAGAACGTACAGGTAAGGTCTTTTATAACCTCACAATTGGCTCATCTTTCTCTGTTATCTCGATAGTCATAGCAAGGAAGCACGTGATTGGTTTATTGTGATCAAAAAGTTTGATCAATATTCCATAGTTTACAAATAATAAATTTATATAAGCTTCATTCCAAACAAACCTTATATTACATATGAATCAAATAGTGTGACAATAATTGAAATCCATCGATAAATGACCAAGTAATCAGCGTTTAAAATCTAACACTATTCCGTAACACTTTTTTTTTTTGCGCCCCAGTATAATCTACAAAGACGTAGTCCTTCATCAAAATTCCTTGCAAGTTGATGGCACAGTTGAACATTCTATTCACTTGAGCTCAAGTTTTTTTTATTCCAAAACCCAAAACAAAACTGATCCATAAACATATCACTGAGCGTAACCTGCATAAGTTTATGATTCGTAAATTTAACGGAATCATTTTAGCTTTAGATGAATGCAATTTTTAAGATTACAATATAGACGAGAACATGAAAAATACAGCAACACTATATAAAAGTAGGGAGCTCCAATATTAGATGGTCTGAGGCAACTGTATTTTATTTATATTTTCGTTAGAATAATTCTGCTGGAGTGCCTTTACTTTTACTCAGAGAAAACCAACCACTTTAATCTCCACCCACTGTATATTTTCTACAATACAAACGATATGTCAAAATAACAACTTTCTTGAGAGTTGAGCACGGAATTTGTAAGCACACTAGTGTCACCTAGTGAAATAATTCCGATCTGAACTGCCCACAATACAAAAGGTCTTAGCCTCCTGAACAACAATACTTAAAACAGCAACTTTGTATAAAGGCTGTCCACGAAATTATTGTACCACACAAAAAATATCGTCAAACAAAAGTCAATTATCAGAATCTAGAAACATTTTCAGAGTGCGACCTTTGATATATTAGGAAACCTTTTAACGTTTAGTTAATTGTGCCCTGTAACGTGGGTAGATCACCTTTTCGTGGTACGTTACGGGATGTAAGTTCTACCACCGATTCCTAGTCATGACTACATCAAACTAGGGGAACAGGATTTTTCAATAATCCAAGGAACACATCTTAGTCCTTGTTACTTGTTATGCCTTGTTGATAGTGGCAAAACTCGGCTTTGTCCATCGAGGATGATCTTGAAACAAGGAAAAAATGAGTTAGTTAGTCTTCATCTATGTGATTCCTAATCTTCTATTCGTTGTTCCCTAGATTGAAGTGGTTAAGACTAGGGTTCTGATGCATGGTCATTATGGGTGTCATTCCTTAATTTTGTTGCTAAGGAATCCAATTTCAACAGAAGAAAGGGGCGTGCTTTGGAGGGTGTTTCAACTAGAGTCGGATCCTTGCGATAAATGCAAGAATGACAACTGTAAACAAATGGATTACTTCATCATTTATCAATAGTGATGGAGTAATGCGACATGCACTAAACTAAGGACACGGGATATACTTCAATAGATCAAATTACTGGTTGCAGTGGTGTTAGGTCCGGACCAAGGGCAAAAATCGTATAGTTGGGTCTCATTTATTTACTACAAACAGTGGTATATGTCACTTATTTCTCAGCTTTTTCCACTTTCTTTAAACTTCCATTTCACATCTGGTAATACCAGGGTTCTTTCTCAGCTGCTGCTTCATAATCGCCCAGTATTTTTCGGTAGGTCGGAGTTCTAGGCAATTTGTTGTCTTTGAGCGAAAAATTGACATTGTTCAGCCGTTAACATTCCAATTCCGATTTTGGATAGTAGTACGAGGCCAAGTCTGGCCAAAATACTGTTGAACCACCGTGTGTTGCTTCAAAAATGGAAGTAGACGTTTTCCGAGGCACTCATTTAGATAAATTTCCTGATTCACAGTTCCGGTTGTGACGAAAATCTCACTTCGTTTACCGCAACTACAGATTGCTTGGTAAACTTCAAAATTTGTTTCTGCTTAAATTTAAATGCCATATTCAATTTATCTCCTGGTCCTTGTAAAAAAAGTTGGCTTTATCCGAATTCACGGTAGGATAAAGTTGGATTTTCACGGTGTACAAGCAAAATGTTTGCACGGTTGCTTTGCTGTTTCGGTTCCATTTTGAATTGTCCACAAGAAAATCTCACTAAATTTGCAGGATGTAAGCAATACACGTTAAAGTATATTTCAACATGGTGAAGATAACATATCAAGAAGACTGGCAACTCTTCCATTTTCTCATACGAACGCTATGCAATCGCGTCATCTGCCGCTCAAATGTAAATGCTTCGAACGAATTTGATGGCAAAGATTACATCCTCAAGAGAAAGGTTTGTGTATTTGCTCATGTGTTGCTTCCACCTTCACTTAAGCGCAGTGCTACTGTATCTGTCGTTTGGATTCTGGCAAAGTTGCCAGTATTTTTGATATAGAGTCTTCAGTTATTGACAAATGTCGAAGGTGCAAAAATTACGTGGCCACTTACTGAGAGAATTCCGAACTAAACTGTCAATAATTCAAAAGGCCTTGGCCTCATGAACTATATTGCAGCAAACTGCTACTTTGTATCTAGCAAGGATCTTGATATGTCGAGCAATTCAAAAGGTCTTATCATCTAGAACAAAAATTTAAAAACAGCTATTTTGTATCTAGCAAGTATCTCTAGAGTCAACTCGACATGTTAACGAAATGTATTAGAACACTAGCGTCACCTAGCGAGAGAACTCCGAGAAAAGCTGTCTACAATTCAAACGGTTTTAACCTCCTGATCAACACACTTAGAATTTTTTACAGAAATCTGTAAAATTTTACCGAAATCTCAACAGCTGAACGTTCGGTAAACAGTTACGCAGATCTCCTGTGATTTTTCACAAATATCTGTGAATTTTTCACAGATATCTGTAAATAATTACAGGAAAACTGTAAAATTGTTTACCGAACGTTCAGCTGTTGAGATTTTGGTAAAATTTTACAGAAATCAGTAAAATAATCTTAGTGTGAACAGTGCAGAAAACAGCAACTTTGTATGTAGTAAAGATCTCGAGATGTCGACCCAGCATTTACATGAATTTTATAAGAACACTATTGTGTTACCTGACTTATAACGAATGTACAGTGTATCTCAAAATTGAGCGTACACCTGAATTGGCAATTTTTTGAAAAACTGTGTGTAGCTAGATTTTTGAAATCTTGGCTAGTGGTTGAACAACTATTTATTGATTTACCAGTTTAGCTTTGGACTTTATTGGCAGAGTATGTACGAAGTTTGAGTAATTTCAGTAAAACGGTCGATTTTCAACTTTTTCCATAGTAGGTGGATTTTAGTTAAATTTGCAACATTTTAAAGGTCATTATTATGACTACAGATCAGCAAAATTTAAATATGTTTGGCTCATTGTATTTCAAGAAAATGTGTCTTTTTAAAGGAAATCTATTTTTTTCTAAAATAGCTCTAAATTCTTACTCACGCATCCAAATAAGCCCAATACTATACCGATAACCAATAAATGGTTCATGAGTCAGCAGCTAAAAATTTAGATAGGGGAATTTACGTATTCTCGTCAATCTAAGCAGCGTCCGAACTTCTGTTAGCGATTTCTCAGCGTCACACACATACATGACAGGTTTGTTTGTTGACATTTATCTGCTGCTTGCTGTTCTACCAATTCCAATCGACAGAATTGATCAAAACGGGTTGAACATGTTTTTACAACGCTCCAAACTTCTCAGGTGAGAGTGACTATTGTCGGCAGTCTCTTTTTCTTCGGCACCCTTTCCATTTGAACTGCGTGTTAACCAGCTGTTCTATTATCGGCAACTCGAAATCAGCCGTATTTTGTTGTAAATATGTATATTTCATTTAAAGAAAAATATGGTATAACAGGAATTCACAGTCGTAAAAATGTAATCAGATTGAAGCTGAAAAGGTAAGGAATTGACTTAATACATTCAGCGAAGAGTTTTGATGGGAAAATACAGTGAAATAAACGTTTCAATTTTGGTTGCCGAAAACAGTCAATGGGTGCCGAAGCCATAATTTACCCTATCTATGTTTTTTAAGTTGTGCTCGTACAGCTGTTTTTCTGAAATGTACGGACAGCTGTACGCTCAATTTTGAGATACACTGTACGTTGTATACGAGTACCCCGAATACAACGTATGACGTAATTTTGCATATCATTTGCAATGTAAAATTAGACGAACATTGCATTTGGGGTAATCGTATACAACGTATATTAGTTATAAGTCAGGTAACACAGTAGTGCCGCCTAGTGAGAGAATTCCAAACTAAGCTATCTTCATTTCAAAAGTACTTGGCCTTCTGAACAACATTGCAGAAAACAGCAGTTTTGTATCTAGCAAGGATCATGAGATAATGCATGTACACAAATTTCACATGATCACTAGAGTCACCTAGTGAGATAATTTGGAACTAAAAAATACACTCTAGTGTTGGCCTTTGTAATCCAAACAACATTGCAGCAGACCGCATCCTTCTATCTAACACACATTACGAGAACTATATTCTATTAAAGTTGATAAAACGAAGTTGGCAACTGACACTAGTGTTGCCTAGTGAGTCAATTCCAATGTAAATTGTTCACCATTTTCAAGAGATTGGTTCATAGAACAATATTGGTGAAGACATGAATTCTCGACAGTAGCCAAACATGTAACTGATTTATAAATAAAGCACAGGGCGTTAGAGGCTTCTGACCTATAATTAAACCACTGGGCATTAATGGGTTAGGTCTGTGGGGGAGCGTTAAAAAGAAGGGGTTACTCTGTAAAATTCTGCTTCTTCCACACGTAGGAAGCAACTTTTCCACGATATTCTTTCCTTGCGACGTCCTATAGCATGTAGTCTTCAAAGTGAAAAGTTGGTGGAAAAGTTTGCTGCTTGCTTATTTGAGTTTCCAGCTCCCACTTCACTCGCTCATCACGCGTAGGGTGATCGTATGTGTCTCATCGTGGGTGGCAGTGACACAGATTTTCCAGAAAATGGTATTATATGGTGGAGGTGGCGGGGTAGATTTTTCGTCCTACGAAGGACAGATGGCCGAATGGAGGCGTGCTGAATTTGCTGTTTGTGGTTTTCCTTGGATTGTTTGATTTATTCAAATCTTGAATTTGGGGAAAAGTTTTCATTTTGGGGGCGAACAAATAACGCTTCAATAATCGACACATTGACAGTTTATTGAATACTTGTGCTGTACAAAACATTCCCAAAGTGTTGTCAGCTGAGGTAAAATCTTGTTTAACCACCAAATAAACAGTGTAACATCCAATCCCATAAATCAAGACCCCTCCCTCCCAATCGATAAACATAAATTTGACTGCCTCTTCTCACAAATCCAGCCGAACAGACACAGAGCGACCATTCGGAAGAATGCCATTCCACGGTGCCCACATCCAATCAATTAGCGGTCGAATCAGTAGTGGTGTAGTGACTCATTCCATTTTTCGACTCCGAAGCAGAACACAACATATTAAAATCAAAGCCAAGGAACATCAGAACATTTCCGTCCCGTGTACCGGCTGACACTAAATGGGGGTGATTTATCAGGAAATATTTGTGGCTTTCTACCGATACCTAAGAGTGGTTCTGCCGGGGCGAAACCAGTTTCTCTAAACAACTCATCGATCTACATATCTTCCCAGTCTTCGGTCGAGTTAAACCGGCAGTCTGAGGCATTCTTCGTTCGTTTTGGGATGTGGCAACAACCTCTCCAAATGAGCCGAAAACAAGCAGAACTCGAGAAGATCACGAAAAAACGAGGAAAAAAAACGGTACGTCGGAAAGAGCATGGAAAGCACTTAAGCCCGGATCACGTTCAGATTCCTCCGGTCGGTCGCTCGTCGCCGAAGGTCGACTTTGAAATTCGATACCTCTTCCGTCGTCATAGTCGTCGTCGTCGTCGTCGTCGTCATTGAAATTGATGAACCAAGACGCAGCTTTCGGTTCGGGAGAAATTGGGCGAAACAATGCGGTAAATAAAATATGGTTTCAGATTTTTTGTTGAAGGAGCAGGTTTCGTAGAAATGAGGCTCGGAGCTTCTGTTTGGTCCTTGCACGCGGCTTGCAGCGCAGGCCAGGTTTCAAGGTTAATCGGGTACAAATTAATCTTTTTTCCCATAAAGAAAAAAAGACAAGTGAGATCCGACAGTATTGAATTACGCGCGCTCAGTTTGGAAGCTGTTTGTGCCGTATGAGGCTTTGACAAGCCGTGGTAAATATTTACCTGAAGCGATCAGTGGGGTAAAAGGGGAGCGTTTGACACCTGAGTCCGTCGGTGGCGTTGGAGCGAATAATTAAACCAGTTCAGTTCGCGGCATGCAGTGACGATGGCGACGACGAGTCGCGAGAGGTGTCAAAAGTATTCACTCCAAATTTGCATAGCGCAAGTCACACGATGCGATCCAGTTCGGTGTGGCGGAATGACGAGACGCGTTGAAATGGTGTTATTAATTGAGTAAGACGTTTTCTGGGTTGACGCTAGTGCGGTTGTGAAGGCTGAACGTTGCGCTGGAAGGGGAATGAATGTGCGAAAATCAATATAGTCCGTTTGGTCAGTATGAATCTTTTCGATGACAAAACGGAAGCTGGATGATTGTTTATTACTTGTATGTTTATTTGGGGAATTGTTAGAAAATATTCAGGGTTCACAAGTGCCGCCTGGTGAAGAAACTTATAAATGTGATCAACTTTACCAAAAACAGCAACCATCTATCTAGATGAGCTTTCAAGTTAAAGCAAGCAATTATAACTCCAATAGTATACTCGTGCCACCTGGTGTGATAATTATAACTGATCTATCCACTATACAATAGATTGTTCTGACAGCAAGCTTATATTTAGTCAAGATGTAGACTTAAGCAAGCCATTAGTATCAAATGGCACTAGTGGTTAATGCTTTTTTTTCAAATGAAAACGATAGGTCTTGTCATTCAGAACAACTTTACTGAAAACATCAAACTTCTATATAGTCGTATTGTCAAGTTAAAGCAAACCATAAGATGGGCCTCCCTTAGCTCAGTCGGTAAAGGCGCAGCTACAAAGCAAGACCATGCTGGAGGTGGCTGGGTTCAATTCCCGGTCCGGTCTAGGAATTTTTCGGGTTGGAAAATTTTTCGACTTCCCTGGGCATAGAAGTATGATTGGACTTGCCTCACAATTATACCAATGCAAAAATGGTACAGGCATCGAAAGCTCTCAATTAATAACTATGGAAATGCATCTAGAACACTAAGTTGAGAGCACGCAATAAGCTAATATGCCATATGCAATAAGCTTAAAAAGCGAAGAAGAAGAAGAAGAAGATGGGAAATTGCACACTACTGTCATCTGGTGAGTGGATTCTGAACTAAGCTATCCATCATCCAATAGGTCTTATTCATCAAAACAACATTGTCCAAGATCGCTAACTTCTATCGTCGAAGCCGCAAGTTGAAGCAATACAAAGTTAAAAAGAACACTACTGTGATTTACACCGTCCACTAAGTCTCTTTCACTTGAACAACTTTTCCAAAGACAGAAACCTTATATCTAATCAAGATGTCAAGTTAAGCAAATAATTTGAAAACAAATGGCATATTATTGCCACCTGGAAGACGAATTATGAACTCAACTGTTCAGCTTTCATTAGGCCTTATGGCCTTCCAGCCCAGTGATGTGATGGTAAATTTGGCTCTGGTTACTCATTTAGAATTACCCTTTGCGCCCTTGTAGGAAATAGAAATGAATAATGTTTATGTCCAATACCTTTTTACCCTGGATGGTCACCAGTTCTAACCCCCTAATGACCCCCTAACGTTGATAGATCACCTTCTCGTGGTACGTTACGGGATGTAAGATCTACCACCGATTCCTAGTCCTGACTACTTCAAACAAGGGGAACAGGATTTTTCAGTAATCCAAGGAACACATCTTAGTCCTTGTTACTTTTTATGCCTTGTTGATAGTGACAAGTCCTCGGCTTGCCTGGACCGAGGATGATCTTGAAACAAGGAAAAAATGGGTTAGTTAGTCTGTGTGTGATTCCCAATCTTCCATTCGTTGGTTCCTAGTTTGAAGTGGTTAAGACTAGGGTTCTGATGCATGGTCATTATCGGTGTCATTCCTAAATGTTGTTGCTAAGGAATCAAATTTTGACTGACAAAGAGGCGCGTTTTTGGAGGGTGTTTCGACACTCCGAAGGGTATATATAGCGGAACCTTTCAATTAGAGTTGGATCCTTGCTGTCTAGTCTTCTGTGTTGTCTGTATTTTCTATTAAAATTCAGAGATCGAGATCGAGCATTCCAATTTAAAATATTTAATGATTTAAAATCCATTACAAAATTTCCAAAGTCTTGGCTATATTGTTCGCAAATTTTACTCCTCTTTGAATAGTATCAAACATGGAGTCAGTTTTTAGCATATCAGTAATATATAACTGATGTAAGAACTCAGCACTCACCAACTACCTACTCGGAGATCAAACATACAGCACCCGGTCGACTCAGGCGACAAGAGCAAGCTCCGGAACACCCAGGGTCGGCTAGCTACCGGGTAATCAGAGGGTTTCGCGATACAAAAATGAAGAACTTTCACTTTTCTTTAAATGCATTTATTTGCCACTTTCTGTATTATGTGCGTGTTGTTCTGTGTTCATAATTTCGTGTAATATGTGTCGTGTAGCCTAATCGCGTACCGGTACATACCGCTGCTGCCGTTGATGGTGAATCGTGATGACCGACACAGTGACTCCTGTCCTACTGTGCGGCCGGATCTCTCGCCAGATTGGCGAAGCGAGCGGATGACAGGCCAGCGGCGTTGCTGGACGATGGGATGACAGGCGTCGTCCTTCGTTGGCACGATCGGCCGACCGTGACAAGGCCACCTTGGTCAAGCCGAGAAGGGAAAACTCCTTTGCGATTATGGCCTACGTTTGGCCAGATAATATTGTTTGGTCCTTGACAATTAGGCTCGGAAACTGTTTCCAATTTCACGAGCCGGCCGTGTGCTGACGGATGACCTTTTTAAGGTCCAATATAAAAAAGAGGTCCTATCGGACGAATACGATTTTACGAATTTACGATTTTTGGTGCAGGGTATTTAGTTACCTGAACGTTAAATTTCCCTAGCGCACACTAGCTGTTGCTAGGGGGGGGGGTGTCCTGGTTCACGTTCTAAAACACCAACCACTGCACTTAGCTAATACAATTGCGTCTTAGCACACGGACGCCTGATATTAAAAGAGGCCGATTTTGGGCAATGGCCGTTCTTTCTCCCAATTTTCCTTCATCCCGTCATCCCGTAATCCTTGTTTGTAAAGTTGTTTGTAGCTCTATGGTGGACATAACGTAACGGCACAACATTTTCACAGCGGTACAGAACCCTATCACTTCTGTGGTATACTGCTGTTTCTGCACAAGAAACGTGAAGGTTCTGAATATATAACATAAATGACAAAAACCTATGAATTTGTGACCAAACGGTTACAAATATATGGATTAATAATTTCTGTAAACATTCCATTTTAGGAAGAGTAATTTTACATAAGTCAAAATTTCCGTTAGAATTATGTTGGATAGAATTTCGATTTCTGCTTACTTGCTAAACATTTTTAGCAGCTGTTATAGATTCTCGTTGACCATTCATAACAACAGAGAAACTAGTACCTAGTCGAGAATGTAGAGCGCAAGATTCGCTTTTCTTATATTTCTAAAAATGGAGTGGTTTTGACCACAATTTGAACATTTCAATACCTTAGGATCTACTTTCACATGTTGGGAGGAATCACAACAATTCATGAAGTCTGGAATGTAAACACTTTTTGTTTTGGAAATTACCTCCAGTCTAAAAGCATTCCCACTTCACCCGGACGTGACTAGCTTTAACTAAGGCTTCAAGGTTGTTTATTTTACCAAACTGAAGTGAACTAAATAAAAATCATAAAAATACCGTTGTGCGCTTCACCAGGACGGGGTTTAATTTTCATTTTGATGCAAGTAATCAAACTCCAAATGACTGCTCTACGTAATTTTGACCATTCATCTCTGATCTGATCCAGCGATGAACTATTGGGCAGACCTTTCAAGACAACCTTGAACAGACGTTCAGTTTTGGTCTCGTAGGTTAAAAAATTCTGTTGCTTCTCAGTAAGATCCTAAAAAGATGGAATCCGTAAATGTTTCAGGCAATTCACGGCATGCGATGGTCGATTGGTAGTGAAATTTATCTTAGTTTTAAAGTTCCGTGCAAAGAGCATGGAAATCGGAAGTGGTTACCACAAACGGAGGGACCTTTTCCTTCTAGGCCGGGAAAGTTTATTAGATTTTGCTTTACCATTCAAAATATCAAAATATACCTCTAAAAGCAAGTTCCAACTCGTAACGTTGTTCAAATGAACTTTTTATTCTGTTTTTTTTTGTATTAGATGTCAATTTCATCATATTTCTGCTATGCTTCAAGAGTTTCAAACATGATCAAAACCATTCAACTGAGCAACTCATTCTTGTAGTTCAATAAAGACTTAACATATTTAAAATAATAATCAAACAATACTGTGCAACAATTTAAGGAGCTTACCAGGCTTCAGTTTCAAAGTGAGGATCGAAAACCATCCACCATTCAAACCAACTGTAAAATAAAATCGAATACTTCATCATTTCTCAATAGTGATGGAGTAATACGACATGCACTAAACTAAGGACAATAGATCAAATTACTGGTCGCAGTATTATTAGGTCCCGAACAGAGGAAAAGAAACCCCCTAAAGACCGATAAAAGTACCTGTAACAGTACCTGTGTCGAGTTCAACTCAAAATTGCATTGCGCCACTGACATTGTAGGGGGTTACGGTTACGTTACGGTTACGTTGAACCAATTCAAAGTGAGTGCCGTTTAAATACAATTCAAGTCATTCGAATTAAAAGGGGCTCAATGGTATTCAAGGAGTTTTTCCAGGAAAATTGAGGACACATTTACTCATTCACTGAGTAATCCCGTTTTGTGCAATTTTAAGTAAAATTCGACTCAATTTTGAGTTACTCTCCTTAGCCGTGAATAATACGACTTAAAATATTCTTCACGCAAATTTTTGAGCGAAATCGAGGAAAGTTTTAATTTTCTACTAGAAAGAAATCCTCTTCAATTTTGAAATAGTCTCATCGGCCGCGAAAAAACAGAATATACAGGAAAGCTCTTTTATAACCTCACAATCAGCTCGTCTCTCTTTGTTAGCTCGATAGTCAAAGAAAGCAAGCACGTGATTGGTTGATTGCAGTCAAAAACTTTGATCAATTTTCAATTGTTTGCAAACGATCAATTACCATAATTTTTATACCGAACAAATCTTACATCAAATTTGAATCAAATGGCGTGAACATAATTGAAATCCACCAATAAATGGCCATGTTCTAAACGTTTAAAATCTAACACTATTTCGACACTCGATTTTTTTTTTTTTTGACTTGCACTCCAGTACATTTCACAAAGGTGTAGTCCAACGTCAAAAAAATGAGTGCAGTATGCTTATTTGAATGGGACAAATGGTAAATTGTAATGCAAATTCAGGAGAAAAAATCTGATTTAGCAGGCAGTGATGCCACCAGGAGTGCCAGGTTGTTTTGCGAAAAAGTCTTCAACCAGATCGAATAAATGTCTTAACATGTCTTCACCGCATCTGTTTAAGTAGAAAGGTGGGGAGGAGGGCGAGCTTTCAATATATGTATATTTTTAAATTGATGTCATTATTCACAATCATAATATAATAAAAGAGGGATGTAGGGAACGCTACCCAAATGCAGTTGCTTAATAAATTTTCAGATTTCTTTAAAATTTTGGAAGTTCAATTGTTTAATGTGCTTAAACTCCATAGCTTTTCAAAGTCTCACATATTTAAAATTTCATAGACAGTTTTTGAAGTCTGTTAACGCTACTGGGATAAATACCTGCCATGAACACGAATTTTGAAAACAGAAGTATTTAGATGCATCCAGTGACAGGCTGAACGAAATATCATTCTCAGAGTGTCGACTCAACGAAAAATACAAAACTCCCTGATATTACCTGAATTTCCAGTAATTTTCAAAAAAATTCCAGGTTCAGTACCCACCCGGTTTTGGCAACAAAACCCTTCAGCTACAACTTTCCTCAGGTTATATTAGTGCTTTATGGACATTTTTTCATGAAATACCACACGGACCTCTAACCCATGAATATTGGTCCAGCACAATTCCATCCAAATCTCCTACATCTTCATGGTGACCAGCAAATCTCGATTAGAAATTTTCCCGTTTTCTTCCGGAATTTTGGAAATTATCGTGGTTTAGGTATTTTAATGCAACACAAAATTGAATGCGATTAAACCGAAGGTTAAATGGGTAATTTATAAGACAGCAGCACCTTTGCTGGATCTTGAATTTGGATCTGCGACAGGTTCGAAGTCTTCACAATTTGTGTATAAAAATTTCGCTCAAAACTTGACAGGCTTTTATTTCATTGATCTCAAGCCTTTCCTTTAAATTAGTTTCCTTTCACATAGATCTTTCCAGAATTCTTCTAAAATAAATTTGAAATTCTCTCTGGAAATCCCTTGAATTTTTTATATAGTACAGAAATTCTCTGTAGAACACTCCAAAAAATTCTTAAGTTTCATCCTTTTTTCGAATTTTAAACTCTTTCTATGAATTCGCTGGAGCTTAAATTTTGTTATATTTGCACGAAATTCTCCGTAGAATTCACCTCAGACCAACAATTGAAAAGAGCCTATTAGATTTTGTGAGCAAAACTTGTAATCATCCTTCCCTGCCAACACCATCTGGCAGGCAAAATTCTCCCGCCGAGAATTGTCTCCAAATTTTGCTCAGGATTATCTTAAAGTTCTCCTCAAAATTCTTTAGAAGCGCACTTGTAATTATACTCGAACTAACCTTATAGATCTTCGCATAATTATTTTGGAATTGTACCCTCGAAATTCGCGTTCCTTGGTATTTTTCAAGAATCCTGGAATCCTCTTCACCTTTGGGAGATCTAGTAAAAACTTTGCTAGAGGTTTTTTTAAAGCTCCCTAAAAAATGTTCTCTGAAATATCTTGGTGTTATCTCTAGAATTTATTCTAAAATCTGCTCAAATTTGTTTTGAAAAAAAAAGTCTAAAATTCTCTTAATAGTTCCTTAAAGTGACTGTTGTTATCCTGAAAATCTAGACCAGTCCAAAGGTCTTGAAATTTTATTGTTTTCGAAGAAAGGACGAGGTATATTTTTTTCAGATTTGTCAACTAAATTCGTGGGATTTTCCCGGTGACTTCAGCTTTCTCCGGTTTTCCCGGTTCACCGGTTAACTCTGCATTTCACATACGAATCACTTGTTTTTAATCCCATTATATTTGATTTGCCTTGAGCACATTTTGAGACTCAGCTCCATAAGAAAATTATACCGGATAATATGTTAAACCAAAAGCTTGTTCGCGGGCGGACTCCTCCGGTGGGAAATAGTAAAAGTGACGCTTTCATCTCCAAAATTATTTAAGTTAATTCCATCTAAATTGCAATAGCAGCAACATTACCATACTAAAACTTTACTGTGAAGCTAATTTTACGAGCTAACCAGGTTTTCCATGAATACCTAGAATACTTAACACAGCCACTCTATGCTGTCGAAGCAATTCTTGTCTACGTATCTTTGAATCATTATTCAATCATAAAAGTGCTACTCCAAGCAAAAAAAACCTCCCAAGCAAGACCATTATTCTAAATTCTCATTTAGCTAGTTATCTGAGCTAATCAAGCTGTTAGGAACACAAAAAGGAACAAGAACTAGAAGTATTTAGACAAAAAAAAACATTATCTTCTCTTAAAACTGGGCTTAAACAAGGCAAGTCAATTGATCAACTCAGTTAAATTCAACTGACTTGAATTGAAAAAAGTTGAACCAGGCTCAACTTTTCAAGCCAATTGAATTCAACTGAGGTAATCAATGACTAGCCTTGTCCAAGCGCAGCTCAACTCTTAATCATTCTTGTATTTACTCAAAAGCGCTCCAATGCGCTAAAGGGATTGATTTTTGTTGGAGACAGCTGGATCGAGCAGACGCAGAATCTACTTGAAAGTTAAGTTTTGACAGACGAAGTTGGGTATAACATCTATTAAGAGACGCACATTTCCAAAAGCAGCTTAATCTTGCAACAACTAACAACGACTAGCGTCTCTACGGAACTGAATTTGTATCTCGATTCAACTCAGGAATGTGACATCACCCAGTGGGAGCTGAATTTATAATAGGTTCAAAATCATCGAAATATTGAGTTACTTTTGCTCCACTTGCAAAAATGTAACAGCAAGCATTGAACAACCACAACTTCGCAGCTCTATTTAAAATTTAAAATTGAAGACCATCATCAAACTACAATGAGTAATTAAGTTGTTTGAAGCTAGTGAAGTCAGCCATACTAATTAATTTGTTTCTGTTATAAAGAAATATTTCCCTGAAAATCCCTGATTTTCCAGGTCCAAAAAGAAATTCTCTGATATTCCCTGACTTTCCAGGTTTTTCCAGGAAGTCGACACCTTGATCCTGCATTGTTTGTTCGTTTTTTCTGATGACTGTAACGAAAATTTTCAAACGGAATTTACGTATTCTCGGCAACCTAAGCAGCGACCTTCTTTCTATAGCCTTTTTCTCTATGGAACGCACACATATGCAGTATTGGTTTGTTTACAATCTTTTGCTGCCAGCTGCTCTAACTATTTCAGTCGAAAGAATTGTCAAAAACTGTTTTGAAACGCTTTTACAAAGCTCCAATCTTCTCTAGTGAGAGCGAGTATTGTGGGCAACCAGTTTTTCTTCGGCAACCGTTCCATTTGAACTGCATGTAAATCTACTGTTCTATTATCGGCAACTCGAAATCAGCTACAATTTGTAGTGCGTGTGTTTCATTTCAAGAAAAACTTGCTAGATTGCTTTTTCTCAGTGGTAAAAATATAGTCAAATTGAAGCTGAAAGCATAAAGAATCGTTTGCATGCATTCAGCGAAGTGTTTTCGTAAGAAAATCCAGTGAAAATAGTGTTTCAATTTGGGTTGCCGAAAATAGTCTGGCATGCCGAAGCCGTCATTTTCCCTATATCCAACTCAAATTTTACGTTTTCAAAAATTCCGAATACAGAGACAAAAAGCTGAATTTATGTTTCGGAAATTTAAAATTCACAATCTTGAAAACCTTTAAAAAGCAAGATCGAGACAAATTTTTAAGATTCTGAGTCTATAGTCTGAGAAAATGTTCAAGATCTCATCAATTCCAAATTCCCTATAGTCAACAACACAAATTTTTCGAAGGCCTCTAGAAATAAACCTAGTCGACAAAAATATGACCGGAGCCGACAAGGTTCCGATATTTGATTTGATCGCGTTCTTTTCCACTGATTCAGATGGCTCCTCTCGATTTTTTAAAGGATCATTCCCATTCAGTTAATTTTATAAATTCGAAAAAATTTCTAATTAAAAATCCATTTATTTATCAAAAATGCCAACGACAAAAATATCACAAGATTTCCAGTCATATTAAGAGCCTTGCACTTCTCCAAAATGTCTTCCTCGAAGCACGACGTCCCACCTATCATCAACAGCCGAGAAATCAATCATCGGAATAGTACCACAATGAGACCGGTAATTAGACAGAGCTCCTCGTAACACGATCTCCGTGGTGGCGTTGACGACGGCGGCGGCGGCAGCAGTCAATTATGCCTAATAGCATTCGGTCCTGGTCCTGTCGCCGAACGACAACGCGACGACCTTCCGAAGCCTCGGGGGCACCGGGCGGTAGATATTGCGGGTATGCTGCATACACCAGATCGCAAAAGGTGCTAATTGTAGCGCCTCGAAATCGATCTCGAATCGGCGGATTAAATTATAGCGCTGTACTGAAACGGGTTTTGATCTCAGTGCGGTCGAGAAACTGGATCGCTTCAGCCGCAGCAGCAACGTACCAGTTCGTGTTATGAAATGCGAAGCAGGCAAAGATCGTGGGTTCTGATTCGCACCGTACCCCGGCACTTGATGGGGCGTTGTTGTGAAATGCGATATGGAGTCTGGTTTCAGTGTTTTGGTCAGAAGTCATCCAAAACACTGTTGAGGAAGTTCACAACCAGTGTCAGTTCAAACTTCTCAAAACTATCAAATACATTAGGGATCATGTCGACAAATTGCTTCCGAACTAATTGCAGCACTTTTTTTTTTTTTTTTTCTTTATTTTAGAGATTTTTAGCCTGAGGCTAGTTCATCTCTTAAATTGCAGCACTGTAAACCACTCAATTATCCGCAAAACAGCTTTCTCCCGGGTTCCAGGACCGGCACCGACTTGGCTTTGATCTCTCTCACACGCAGCCTGATGGTTTCCATCATCCGCATCCACTTGAGTCTACCGAAACCGCATCCAAGGAGGAAACATTTCATTATCTCCAGCACAGCCGCTTTCCTTCGACTTGCCAAACAATAACAACCAAAGCCTCGTACTGCTGCACCAAGTACGCTGCACGATCAGCAGATCACGATCATCTCCTTCTCATCCGGCGATGATGCCCGGGCTCTCTGGAGGGCCCTAGAATAACAAAAATTATCTCCGAAACCGGGACCATATGGTCGTTCTACACAAACACAGACACACTCCCGTGAGGTTTTGCGTAAAGCCACTTCACTCGGCTAAGTCCCTTCTTCACACAGAGTATCTTCCCTACATTCTTCGATCTTTCTACTTTTTTTTCGGGATTCAACAGATAAATATTTACACCACACAAACATTCGCTTTTCCGAGTTCCACTAGATCTAGTATCTCGCCGCGCGGTCCAAATATGTAATGCTAGTCCAATTTCCTGTTCATGTTTGTTTTAAAACAATCCGCGGTCTCCGTATGACGCCGCCCCATGCTCTCGCATTACGAATTCCGGGTCCTGCGGCTGTGTACACTTCTGAACGAGAATAATTTATCGCAGTTTATGAGCGGCAATAAAAGGATGGGTGTGTGTGTCACAAACGGCTGACGCAGTTGATCGCAAAAAACAAAAATGAAGAACGAATACCTCAAGAATTGAATGATGGCAGCCGTTCTGCGACGTGCCTTCCGCTTCCCTTCGCCGAGAGAGATCCTGCTTTCGTATTATATTGAATTAATTACGCGATCCCATCAGGGGGTGGAGCTGTCGAGTGCAATTTCGCTTCGGTCTGTCAAGTCACCGTCGTCGGCGTCATCGTCGTTCGTATTGAACCAATAACGGGGGGAACAAACGACCAAAAACAGAAAAGATGAGTGAGTCGTTTTAGCAAAATGACAAACACGACTCTGCCAACAGATGTGTCGTCTTTATGAACGCACAAAGATGATGACGAGGATGATGGCGATGGAGGCGATTTGGGACAGATAAACAGTGAAACTGTGCTGCTGCATTATGAAATGACGAACTCACGTTCTATTTTTAATGATCGATATTAGAGTGGAGCTAAGTGGCGAGGTCGACACCTACTTCTCGATCACCACCACCGGCTGCTGGATCTGGTCCGGAGGGGGGAGACCCACAGTCGTGTTAACAAATGCGTTGCAGCTGTCACGGGGAGCGAGAAATATATGACGCCGGGGTCAATTTGGGTGGAGAAAAATTTTGAAATCAGCGTGGGCCCAAATTGGCCCGAATGAGCTCCGTTAAAGCGAATTTATGATATCTTAATGGAATGTCGCCACTGATGGAGCAGATTATCTAATGATGCGTATTTCTTTTTTTATGTTTTACTTGGGTAGGAGCATGGTGGTGAATCAGAGCATTGGCATAATTACAAACTTAGCCGTAAACCAGCTAAATTTGCTTACCCTTCAAAAGGATGTCACACGCAACCTCCTTCTCAACTGGAACGTATGTCCGTTCCACATTCTCTAGGCAAGCAAACCACCCGCCAGATTATGAAAACATAAATATCTCTATTTTTAACCCGATATGTGACAGTTTCGCGCCTGATATATCGTCGTCGTCGTCGTAGCTGGCCAGCCAGAGAGCTCACAATTTATACCCAGACAGCTGCTGCCACCGTTGCCCGTCGCCGTTGCGTTGGGGCACCGCAGTTGGAGTGGATACTCCCACGAGCAAATTAGCGATCTCGATGTCCATAAATTATAACCTTCAACGGCTAGCCAGCCGTTGGTTGGGTCGTATGGACTTCGATTAACCCCAAACATAGTCTCATTTCGATGGTTCAAATTGGCGTGTAAATTCCATCTCGCTGGACCAACCTGGTGAGCGTGGAATGTTTTCTCGTTCCACTTCAACCAAGGTAGAAATTATTCATAACGTTAATTTGGAATTGATTTCCTACTTGAAGCGAGCACTGGGCTAGCCAAGCCATAGCATTCCGCCGAGCAATAATCGAACTGTGTTATTACTTTGTTTATTTGCTTCGTACAGCTCTTCGGCCCGATCAATAACTCTCTTTCTCCGGTAAGAAAGGCAGCTAATTTTCCTATGATTCATCATATTTCCATCCACACGGTTCCATCATCTCAACAACATCATCATCATCATCTGGTGGTGAGGTAAGGAGGAATTCCAAACTCTTCCATCGCCGGCTTCGTCGATTCTCCACGGTTTCGCGGCGGCGTTCGAGTGCAACCATTTTCGTAATCTAATTGAATTCGAAAATTGTATACAATTACATTCCCACATGCAAACGGCTTCCACTTCCACGGTCGTCGTTTTTCAAGACAGGCCCTTCAACTCTCAACGCCCGGTAGTCCAAACCACTGTTAACAGCAATCCGGGCCAGCAACAGCACGAACTCAAAATTCACAATTGTTTTTCGATTCGTTTGCACTTCTGTTTTCCACTTTTCGGGAGAAATATTTCAACCAGCAGGGCCACTTCAAAAACCTTCTCGCCCCTCGTTCAATTTCAAGGGCCATAAAACCGGCTATCTGGAAACCGAAACCACAAACTTTAAAAGCCCGAAACGGGGCTTTCTTTTACGAGCCAGTCCACCCATCCACCGGCCTAGGACAGGAAATGGCAAGACAACACACTCACTCAGTCGTTTACGGTGCTGCGATAGTAAATTATATCCGATTCCGTAAAAACGGAATCAGCATGAAACGCTTTCTGGAACACCAACCTTGTTGATAAGAAACTCCGGGAAGTTCTCCAAACAAATACACCGCTCTCACTGCTCACAATGTTTCCGGGCCGGTTCCGGTTCCTTCTTGCCTCCACGGTCTTGATCCAATATTTGCACTTAACTGATATCAATACCAACGAAACTTTACGGTTTTGCTTCTTCCAACCGGCTTTTCGTTTCTTCCCAAATGAACAATTGTGTCACTCTCTGCTCTGCTCGTTTGCTTTCCAAGAATGCTTGCCTCACTGATCACTTCCGTCGTTCGGTTTTGCTAATCACATTTTGTATCATCGAGCTCGCTACTCCTCAATCACCACTCCCAAACTGAAACCATTTCATCGCTTATCGATTCCCGCACGTTGGCGTTGGCGTAATTCATAATCGGTTTAGTCACACCTGGGCACCGCAGTAAAATCCATCAATCATAAACAACACTTTCCTTTGGGATTTCGTACACACCAAACCAAACCGAAACCCGTTGCAATTATTTTGCTCTCCTCGTTTCCCGTGCTCTAGCGCACCACAATTTCGCCAGTTCCCGCCGCAAGATCATGCACGGACACGTCTTCCCATCAAACTCCACTCACACGCGATAGCCACCACCTCAAAACCTCGCTCGCATTCTCCTTCTTCGACTTTTGCCTGCCGTTACTTTCCACGGAAGATCCACTCCGATCTCTTCGCTCCGAATCGTCTTGCAATGCAAGAATAAAAACAACAACAACGCAAAACAAAAAAAACGTTAACCGTCGTTCAGTGATAAACGTCAAACGAACGAGCGCGCAGCACAAAATCCGACTTAACTCTAGCGATGTCACGACGAAACTAAAACACTCATTTGCCCGCACCACTGGCAGAAGGGGGAAAGATGTGTACACAAAACAGAAAAACTCGTGTGCTTGCTTGTTGTTGCCATCTTCCACCACCACACACACTCGAACGCATCACCCTCCACCGAACATAATTCTTTCAAAGTGCACCCCACAGTATCGAACAACCAACCAACCGGTCGTCCACATGCATCGAAAATGCCTCCTCACTCACACAATTAAAATTTAATTCCATTCGTACGACTTCGATAGCTACGAAGGGAACGAACCCAACGCGAACCGGTTCTCCCACCACCCATTGGCACGGTCGTGTCGAAAGTGGAAGGGGAAGCCACACTGCATAGCAGCAGGCAAACCAACTTATCTTGCGCTTTGCTGCTTACCCCCACTCCCGAGCGAACGCCGAAGTCGGCCGAACCGAGATCCAGCCGAAGCTCGGAGACTTAAGCCTGTAGTGGTTTCATCTAGCTCGGCACGCATTGCTACCCGTGCGTAACTGTCTCGGATCATTGTTTTTCGGGTTTTTGTGTATGCCTGCGCTTTTCGTCAGCCATTCTTCGTTGACTCTTGTGTCCCATTGTTGCGTTCCAGACTTCTTCGCTCACAATCTTTCCTCGTTTTCTTCTTGCTTCTTCGTTTTGGACCTCTATGATGCGAGTGAGATTCTGACAGTTTCTCAAGCTTTTAACATAACATTTACACAGGTCGTGGTGTGTTCATATCGGCGTTTTTAACTTTGCTTTCTTCTTCTTCTTCTTATTCTTCTTATTCTTCTTCTTCTTTTGTCTTGAACTCTTCAACTGGTCCGGCTTTCACTGCTTCTGATTCCGGCAGGTCCAGTTCGGATGATGTTTTGTGGCCCATTATTTTTTTTTCTTTTTCGCTGAACTCTTCTGAAGGTAGGAGTTGATACGTGACTATACGGCCGTCGGGGAAGAGTTGCGTGAAGTTGGGAATGAGAACTTTGCTACGTGTTCAAGTGTTGCATACGAATATTATGTTTTTACTCATCTGTGCGTTTGTAAATCATTTGTGATCATGTCTGGATGAAAGTCGAACAATAAATACAACTGATTTGATTCATTAGTTTATAAATGCCTTAGATCAAATGATTTGATCTACATTAGGAGAATTACTATGCTACATTGACGGTAGTTTACCCAGGTAACCAGCCTACTAGTTCGCCTTTTTGAAATGTAAGGCTAATATAGAGCTACAGATCATTTAGTCTGGCTTAGACAATTCAATTCAACTGCGATAAAAAAGTCCAGTTCTTCAGATCCAGGTCGACGTTAAAATTCTCAACAAACAATTTCCTATTTAAGAAACGACTTCTAGATGATTAATTCAACTGCATGCTGAACAATACCTTTTTAATAGTGATTTATGTTCAGGCGTTGTCATTAGCGCAGCAAAGGGGCTGTTCATAAACTACGAAGACAGTTTTTTTTTTGGGATTCTTGACCCCCCCCCTCCCCCTGCGTAGACAATTGTCCATACAAAATTTTTAAAATTTGTATGGGCCGTGGATAATTGTCAACCCCCCCCCCCTAAACTGTCTACGTAGTTTATGAACAGCCCCTAATAGGAGGGCCTGCCCTTCCCTCAAAATTGTTTGTGATTTCAAAACCGATAACCCCGTTGGCAAGCAGGTTCAACTTTACTTTTTACCAGCAATTAACAAAAAATGGCCAACAAACATTTCGATTTTTTCAATATTTCTTAATGTTCTAAAAGCAAAACTCTTATGACAATACTTTACGCCAATTTATAGGTAGTAGAAGGTGCCATTTAAATCCTAATTGGAAATTCTTCAGTTAGAATTCACAGGTATGATTGAAAGTGGAACACGAATTTCCTGCATAACAAATGTTGCATCTTTAATTGCATATTTTGCACCGTTTTAAACTTATGTGCACAACATAATTACACAGTGATTATTCTTAACCGGTTGAAGTAGCATCAATCAGTTGTAGCAATACACACTAATTAGTTTGGCCCTTTGGTAAGGGTTATTTTTTTCAGTTCAAAAGTATAATTTAGTATTTGTTTTTCTAGTCATTTCGAGTTTGTAAAGAGTGTTAAACTCAGGATAATAAATCTATACTAATCGGTAGGAAGGGGAAACAGTACATTTTTAAAACTCTCTTGAAAGTGAAAACATTACAATTTTCCGAAAATACGATAAATAACAAGTAGAAGTAAGTTTATTTCCTCATTCTTTTATGAACTTACAAATTACGTAAGTACGTAGCTATTGGAATTGTTTTTTTTTCAAAATTAATATATTTAATGTGCAATTGTTTACAAAAATAAGAATAATACATCAAATATATTACTATTATTAAGTTCGCCTCACTGATTATTATTAAAAATCCATTTTATGGGGCAGAGTATGTACTTGGATGTGATTAAAAGCTTCTTAATCTATGGGACGCACCTTACCTATGGGTTGCAAGCTGCTCTAAATTAGTTCATCAATTATTTATTAAAACCAGGGGGAACGACACTCATTTTGATTCTGGGAAAACCATAATTTATGGATTTTTTTTAGTGTATCGGAATGGATCCGGGGATGGAATGGATGTGAGGAACGTTCAAAGTTTTCGGAAGGATACGAGTCTGAACGCGAAAAGGATGAGTCTGGAGTGCGTTTTGAATTGCTCGTATGTAATAAACGTAAACAAATTGACATTTTTATGCTATCGGAAACTACTCTGCTAACTTTTCTTAAACGCACGTTCTGTTTAATTTTCTCATCAAAAAACTATTATATATGTGCCAACCGATCAAAACATAGCTCAATGTTACATACGACACCTAACTTTGACACCTGCCTTGTACAAATCACACGTTCTCAGAGTCCAGTGGAATTTACGGCGTAACCCCCGAAATTTTTGGAGCTTTGTCAACAACAAAAGGAAAGATTCGAGTATACCGTCCAACATGCTACTCGATGGGAAAGAGTCCACTTCTCTTATGTCGTTTTCGTTTTTGCGGTGTAGCTGCACCGGTGTTACACTTTTACACCGAAAGCGTTCGTTTTTGCTTTTCGTGCTACACCGGTGTACCACTCTTTCTGCACTGCTCATAAAAGTGTAGCACTTGAAAAATTCACGGTGTAGCTCGGAAGACACCAATACATTCAGAAAGTATAGTTGTCAAAAGCCACTGTTTTCATTTTCGTCGTTGCAGTTGTGAAGCAGATTTATTTTTCTTCAATTAATTAAAAAAAAAATATTGGAGTCATCTTGATCGGAATCAGAGGACGAATATTTCATGCTATTTAATATTCCTGATCAGAAAAGAAAGACACAGTTCGTATGAGAGGATTTGTAGCGGGTGTTGTTTGTAGAAGTTCTATGAACCAATTTGGTTATATTTTTATTTTTTACAACATATTTGCACATGATTAATCTGGTTCATTATCTTATCTTATCTTATCTTATCATTATTTATTTTCCGTCGATCTTGTTTTCCGTGCTGAGCACCAATGCTACCGCCGCCAAGCACTGATGAAATTTCAAAGATTGTTTTTATGTATCCCACACATGAATTTTTGCAATGTGATCAACAAATGATATCTATGTGTCGGACACGCATACTAATAAAACTACACCGCAAGCGTTCGTTTAAACGGTGTAAAGTGTAGCACCATTTCGGTGTAGTACACCGCAAAAACGAAAACGACATTAGCGAAGCGTGTGAGATGTTTGCTAAACACTTTGCATCTGTCTTCGATAACAATATGAGAAGTGACGTTGAAGCTGAATCTGCTGCCTCTGCTGCCACATTCGAAGTAACTCGGGATATGGTACTTTCAGCAGCAAGGAGACTGAAAACCTCACTCTCTCCTGGTCCAGATGGAATTCCGGCAGTACCTAGTGTTCTGCCGTTGCTAAGCTACCTTTTAGCAGAACCTTTAACAGCCATATTTAATGCATCCTTTGAGCAAGGAAAATTCCCAACATTGTGGAAGCAGTCCTATATGTTTCCTGTTTTCAAAACTGGCAATTAACGGGATTTTAAGAACTATCGAGGTATCACCAGTCTTTCGGCACCGTCCGAACTGTTTGAGATCATCTTGAGCGAATTTGTCCTGATTTGTCCATTTCAACTGACCAGCATGGATTTATTCCCGGTAGATCGGTAGCTACTAACCTCAGGGAAGTAACCTGGGTCCACTTTTGTTTACGTTATTCTTCAGCTGATACATCGCTTTGTTGAGAGCTAAATGCAAGCTCGTTTATGCAGATGATCTTAAGCTATTCGTCATAGTTCACTCGATTGAGGATTGTCATCGTCTTCAAGCTCTGCTAGGTTTATTTGTGGATTGATGCCGTCGCAATAAGCTCATCATCAGCGTTCCAAAGTGTGCAGTGATGACGTTTCACCGCTCTAAGAGTTCAATCCTTTACGACTGCATTGACAATGTAACGCTTCGCAGAGGAAAACTTATGACTGATTTTGGTGTTCTTTTGAACCCAAAGTTGACCTTCAATCTTCACTATTCCTCGATCATCTCTAAGGCGAATCGTCAACTGAGATTTATTTCGAAGATTGCACAAGATTTCAAAGACCTTCACTGCTTGAAGGCACAATGTTGCTCTTTAGTTAGGCCCATATTTGAGAATGCATCTGTGGTCTGGTCTCCATATGAGCTAGTGTGGAATCTCCGAATAGAACGTATTCAGAAAAGATTTTTGAGGTTGGCTTTGCGCAGCCTGCCGTGGCGCGATCCAATGAATTTACCACCTTATGCAGACCGATGCATGCTATTGGACCTGGACACATTGGAGCACAGAAGAAAAATGCAACAAACCTTATTTGTAGCGAAACTTTTAAATGGCGATGTGGACTTCCCTCAACTGCTTTCTCAAATAAACTTCTGTGTTCCTCAAAGGATGTTGCGGCAACCAAACTTACTACAACCAAGATTCCATCAGACTGCATATGGATGCCAATGACTGCGATGATTCGGGCATTCTCCGTAGTGGAAGAAGCATTTGAATTCGGAGAAGCAACGAACCAATTTCGAAACCGATTGAGAAGATTGTGATTATTTTTGTAATCTGTTTATCTGTTGCTTTTTTGTATATTATCTAAGTTTTATTCATTAAGACAACTACTGCCAGATGAATTACAATAAATAAATAAATCGTCGTATGTAACAAATTTTGACAGTAGCGTTAAACTGAACATACGACCTGCAGGTTTTTCCTAATAAATTTGCAAATTTTGCAAATCTTCAATGAAAAACGGTTGTGAGTGGTCCATAAAATGGCTGGCAATCCAAAACGCAAACCGGTTGGAATTGAGTGAAAACCGTTGAAAACTGACAGTGATTATGGCAGAGTGCTTCGCGGTCGCCCTGAAAACTGCGAGAAACTGTACGTCTTGCTTGATAATTAGTGTGCGTGCAGAAGGGATAAGTTGAAAATAGATTGAATAGATAGGATGGATTGAAATTTTGTGAGAGATTTGGGTAAAAATGGAATAATACTGAAGTGTCGTTCCCCTTGATTAAAACGTTCGATTTAGGATCACGTTATTAAAAGTGAATTGGATTAACATGTTAGTAGAATACCTGTATAAAAAGAGAGAGAGAGAGAGAAGAATTCAGTGCCAACATTTCAAAGGGGCGTAATTGCTTTTGTAAACAATGACTTTAGCCATCAACTTCTCGCGAATGAAATCTTACCTCTCCAAAATTACAATGCTAGCTGGTAGAGAAAACATTCATCTACCTGCTGGTGTCATTATTTTTCATGAGTGAGCTTTTATTCGCGAGAAATCGACGGCTAAAACCATTGTTTACAAATGCAATTACGCCCCTTTGAAATGTTCGCACTGAATTAGTAATTTGCATTTCATTCCACTAACTTATTTGCTTATCTTGACAGATACGCGTATTTCGTCTACAATGTGCAGACTTCTGCAGTATTTAGTTACAGTCGGGTATTAGTACAAGACACTGAAGAAGTCTGCACATTGTAGACGAAATACACGTATCTGTCAAGATAAGGAAATAAGGTTGTGGAATCAAATGAACGAGAAAGATGAACTATCCTTCGGCTAAAAATCTCTTAAATAAAGGAAATAAATAAATAAATAAACGCGTCATTGGGACGGTACTAATAGATATTCTTGGTTGCTATTGAAAATTTAGTCGTTTGCTGAATTTATGCATGGGCCCAAATGTGTGGCATTTAGGCCTACATTACATCCATTTCCCCTATCCACAATGTTTATGCATGTCTTAATTTCCAAATTTAAACTAATCCTATGATATATTTTTTATCTAATTTTCATTCCTCGAAAAAAATATGCAGCAGAACGTTAACTACCCTAGATCCAGGATCATGGATTTTGAAAGTAGGGAAATTTGTAGAAAGTATAAGATTCTTTCAATCAAAGTGCTTGTTACTTCATAAGAGTTAGTTAGTTATCTTTATTAAGGAGACTTTCAGCCAAACGCTGGAGATTGATTCATACTTATCATTAGATCCATTACAATTTCAAAGCCACAAGTTTGCAATCTCCAAAATTTTTTGAAGTTGCTGCACAGCAAAAAATAAATTTTAATATTACATCCAAGAGGATGCACTTTAATCATGTTGAAGATCTCATGTAATTTTTATGGCCACAAAAATGAACAAATGCAGTAAAATCAGCGTTATGCCAGTTTATGCACTGAATTAATTATAATTTTTTTCCTTTTTTTTTTTTTTTTTATTATATTAACTTTATTTGTACAGGCTCAATCGAATAAACTTTACAGAGCCGAGTTATCCTTTGCGTTATACATTATTGCTGTCTTAAATTTAAAGTTAAAGGAACTGGACCGAGTACTCGCGGTTGTCTCGAGGTTAGTGGAGATTTACAATTTTTTGGATGGGAAAAGGGAAGAAGGAGGTTTGAAATGTGGTTTACGATACAACTATTTACTTAATCCTAAAGCATGAAATTATTTCTATTCATCTTGAAAACAAACATTGAAAAAAAAAAACCCCACATTTACAAAATACAAACTAAACACAAGGTTAATCAAACTTACAATCTAAGGTTAATATCCTTAAAGTAAACATATATGAGTTTCATAAACTCCAGATCGCGTCTAGCCAAAATATCCCGAACTGGAACATTAGGTTGTCTACCTCGAGCCCGAAGGGAATCATAAAAATGTGATCTGACTCCACGATACTCCGCACAAGACCAAAGGATGTGATCAGCGTCCTGGTAACCTTGTCCACATTCACAGAGATTGCTGTCTCCCAACCCCACACGGAACAAGTGAGCGTTTAGACAATAGTGATTGGACATGAGACGAGACATCACGCGTATGAAGTCTCGACTCAAGTCCAACCCTTTGAACCATGCAAACTTCGACACCTTAGGGATAATTGAATGTAGCCATCGTCCCAAGCTCCCTTCACTCCATTGATGTTGCCAGCTAACGAGCGACTGCTGACGATAAATAGAGAAAAATTCACTATAGGCGATCTGTCGATCATAAATGTCGCCTTCCATAGCGCCCACCCTCGCAAGTGAATCCGCCTTCTCATTGCCCAAAATTGAGCAATGCGAAGGGACCCACGCGAAGGTGATGATGAAAGAGCGCACGGATAAAGCACTAAGCAGTTCTCGTATTTTCAAGAGAAAATACGAGAAGTGCCTTACCGGCCTAATGGAACGGATAGCCTCGACAGAACTGAGACTATCCGTAAAAATAAAGTAGTGGTGTGGAAGAAGTGAAGCAATAGTTTCCAAAGTGTAGTGAATTGCTGCCAGTTCAGCCACATACACAGAACAAGGAGTTTCAAGTTTTCGAGAGGCGCTATGAAATTCATTAAATACACCAAAACCAGCGGACTCCTCTATAAGAGATCCATCTGTGAAAAACGTTCTTGCAGAATCAACATGGCCAAACTTTGCAGCGTATAATGACGGAGCAATCATAGAACGATGATGCTCTGGAATTCCGCGGATTTCCTGCGTCATAGATAAATCAAAATTCACTGAATTGCCGAAATCGGAGAATATTACACGATTGGGAATATTTCTTGAAGGGCTGACATCCTGTGTTAAATATAGGTAGTACAAAGTCATAAAACATGTTTGAGGATTTAGCTCCAGAAGCTTCTCAAAATTTTCGATCACCAGTGGGTTCATTATTTCGCAACGGGTGAGGAGCCTCAGAGATAACTCTGAAAAACGGACGGATAGTGGCAACATGCCCGCCAGCACTTCGAGACTCATAGTATGAGTCGAGTGCATGCATCCTAACGCGATACGAAGACAACGATACTGGATCCGTTCCAGCTTGATGATGTGCGTTTTAGCTGCCGACTGAAAACAAAAACTACCATATTCTAGAACCGATAAAATCGTTGTCCGGTACAACGTCAGAAGATCTTGTGGATGAGCTCCCCACCACGTTCCGGTAATTGATCGAAGGAAATTGATCCTTGGTTGGCATTTTCGTCTCAGATACTCAATGTGGGATCTCCAGGTGCATTTGGAATCGAACCAGACCCCAAGATATTTGAAAGACATGGAATGAGTGATCGGTTTACCCAAAAGTTGAAGCTTCGGTTGTGCTGGGCTATGCTTCCTAGAAAAAACGACCAACTCAGTTTTCTCCGTGGAGAATTCGATACCTAGCTGAATAGCCCAAGTAGACAAATTGTCCAAGGTATCCTGTAAGGGTCCTTGCAGGTCAACCTCTTTTGGCCCTGTGATAGACACTACGCCGTCATCTGCAAGTTGTCTCAACGTGCAATTGTCATTAAGACAATTGTCAATTTCTCTAACGTAGAAATTGTACAAAAGGGGGCTTAAACATGAGCCTTGGGGGAGACCCATGTAGCTAAATCGAAAAGCTGTAGAGTTTCCATGAGAAAAGCTCATATGTTTTTCTGACAGCAAATTGTACAAAAAATTATTCATTAATGGAGACAATCCACAAGCGTGGAGTTTCTCTGAAAGAACTTCAACGGATACTGAATCAAAAGCCCCCTTGATATCCAAGAACACAGAAGCCATTTGCTCTTTCTTAGCAAAAGCCAACTGAATTTCCGAGGAAAGCAACGCGAGACAGTCGTTCGTTCCCTTGCCCCTACGGAAACCAAATTGAGTATCTGAAAGAAGGTGGTTCGTCTCAACCCATTTGTCGAGGCGAAAAAGGATCATTTTCTCCATCAATTTCCGAATGCACGACAGCATCGCGATGGGCCGATACGAATTGTGATCCGACGCGGGTTTATCAGGCTTTTTAATGGCTATCACCCTCACTCGTCTCCAATCGTCGGGAACAATATTGAGCTCCAAGAACTGATTGTACAAGTTCAACATGCGCCTCTTAGCAACGTCTGGGAGGTTTTTCAGCAAGTTGAACTTGATTCTATCAGGTCCCGGGGCAGAATTGCCACACGAAAGGAGAGCGAGTGAAAGTTCGACCATTGAAAAAGGCTGACTGATTTCGTCTACCGAATTCGCGGTTTCGCGAGGAGTCAACTGCAACGGCACGGATTCCGGACACACTTTTCGCGCGAATTTAAGAATCCATTGATCCGAGCATTCCTCGCTTTCGTTGTTAGTGGACCGGTTACGCATTCTTCGCGCCGTACTCCAAAGCGTATTCATAGACGTTTCGCGCGACAATCCGTCTACAAACTGCCGCCAGTAACCCCGTTTTTTGGCCTTGATGAGGCTCTTGAGTTCGCGTTCAAGAGATGTGTATGCGTCGAAATGCTCGCGTGTTTCGCGCTTCCGAAAAAGTTTAAACGCGTCGGACTTTTTACGGTAAACCTCCGTGCATTGTTGATCCCACCAGAGCGATGGTGTTTTCTTACGGATTGACGATCGCGGCACCGGTCGTGTTTGAGCTTGAAGTGCGCTGTCGACGATGAGATTAGAGAGGAAATTATATTCCTCCAACGGCGGAAGCTCTTCCACTGACGATACTGTATCGCCTATCGCGGATTGGAACTTAGTCCAATCGATGTTACGGGTTAGATCATACGCGACGTTAACGGGTTCTGACGAGTTGAACCCACTGGCAATCGAAATTTTGATCGGCAGATGATCACTACCGTGCGGATCCTGGATTACATGCCAAGTGCAATCCAACGATAGTGAATTAGAGCAAAAGGTGAGGTCTAATCTGCTACCATTCGAGGATGGACCAGCCAAACGTGTTACTTCTCCATTGTTAAGTATTGTCATGTTGAAGTTGTCGCAGAGATCATAAATCAAAGTAGAACGGTTATCATCGTACAGCTAACCCCCAGCCTGTACCGTGGGAGTTAAAATCTCCCATGATCAACCATGGAGCGGGAAGTACCGCACATATGTCGAAAAGTTGTTTGCGATTAACAGAGACTCTAGGAGCAATATATACAGAAGCAATACAAAGGCTCTTACCTTTAATGGTAGCCTGACATGCGACAACTTCAATACCGGGGAATTCGGGAAGATTCACTCTATAGAAGGAATGGCACTTTTTGATCCCCAAAAGTACCCCTCCTTCACGTGAATCCTCACGATCCAATCGAATAATGTTAAAATCATAAAAAGGGAGATCAATTTCTGAAGAGAGCCATGTTTCACAGAGGGCAATTGCATCGCAATTATTGTTATGGACTAAATACTTGAACGAATCTAATTTCGGAATAAGACTTCGACAATTCCACTGTAGAACAGTGATCAAATCCCCGACCTCATTTGGAAAATTATCCATCGAAGGAGATGATAGCTGCAAGAAGGGGCCATTTTGAAGTCAATTGCTTCAAGAAGGATTTCACAGTCGGAAGCAATGTGAGGACAATGCTTTTCAGAGGATCAGAAATGTTGAGGTATTTGAGAATACCGTCCACAATGTCATCAAATGAGAACAGCCCAGATGAAGAAGGGGTTTCTGTTCTTAAAATTGGGGCATCAGGGGTTTTGGATGTCCCCGGAAGAGGTGGAAAATCCTGGGTATAATCAGTTCTGCGGAATCCAGGAGGAGTAGAAGTCTCCTTTTTTCCACCACTCCTTGATTTGGGCAAGCTGATTTGGGGTTCTTTATTTGCAACAATCCGCGAACGGATGCGCTTTCGTTTCCGTGCAGAACCTTCCGGAAAACTGAAAGAAGTTCCCTCCTCAGCCAAGTCAGAGTCAGTCTCGTCATCTGACAAAAGAGAAAAGGGATTTTTGTCATTGGTCGATGGCGTGGCTGTCTTAAGCATTTCTGCAAAAGACCGCCTGGAACGTTCCTTAAGGGAGCATTTCATTTTGTCCCCGAGCTGTTTGTACGCCGGGCACGACGAGAGAGCATGAGGAGGAGTTCCGTTGCAGTACACGCATTTTGGTGCAGTAGCTGCGCAGGCGCCATCCTCATGCTTCTCGCATGTGGAGCAGCGTGCCTTGTTGCCGCAGTGGGAGGCCGTATGTCCCAACCGCTTACAATTCTGGCAGTTCATGACCCGAGGTACAAACAACCGCACAGGAAGACGAAGTTTTCCCAGCTCGATGTATTGAGGAAGGGCAGATCCAGAAAAGGTCACCCGAAACGAGTCTGTGGGGGTAAAACTCTTTTTACCCTCGCTGAGCGATACTGACTTCATTCTATGAACGGCCAGTATCTTTACCGGAGGAAGCAAGGGGTTCTTAAATCGGCCAACCGCTTGCTTCTCCAGTATCTCGGGGTTCAGGCTCGCCTCAGTGACCACGCCTTCGATCTCCACATCAGAGGCTGGAATGTACACCCTATATTCCAGTGTGAAAAACTGGGAAACAGCAATTTCATTGGCCTGTTTCAGGTTAGCGACGGCACACGAAGTTTGTTGTGCCTAACCTTCGTTATTTCGGTCACGGCAGAGAATCGCTTTGTCAGATCATCAGATATCTGAACAACATTCAAGGGTTTGTTTTTGGGCTGAAAATAGACAACCCATGGGCCAGTCGAGTCATTCGGGTAGGCCCGCAATCTGGAGCTTTTCTCAGCCTGCCCATTGTCAGACTGAGACGACGAACCATGGATGACATCATCATTTTTCTGAGATGAATGGTCATCCATGTCGTCTTCTGACAAAACATCCATTTTGTTCAACTAGTGGGAGCGCAAAATGCTCTCCCACTGACCGCACAGACACAATACACAGAAAACACTACAAACACAGAAATACAAAATGAAAATTTAACTAATGGGGGAGGAAAAGAAACAAAAAAAAACAAAAACTTATCTGATAATCCTATACTACTACCACCGAGCGTTATATGTGTAGGCGTTTACACAGATGACTGGGAAGCGACGCGCAGCGTGGATGACCTTCGCTGTGGTGCACTTGATCAAGGCGTGGCACTCAGCGCACACAGGCGCACGATGATTGATGAACGATGAAGATGTAGAAACGGGTGCTCACACTCGATGATGATGATACGTGCGCGGGTATGCGTAAGCGCGTATGCGTGACCACGCAACGATGATGCCCAAATTGGTTCGCGAATTTCCAATAGCACGGATTACTCTTTCCGAAAATGACACTTTCTACTAAAAAAACTCACTTTTCGATCAATTTACCGGGAACTATGCCAGGAGTCACTTAGTGAGAAAAAAAACTGATAATTTATATCAAGCGAATACCGAGAAAACTTCCAAAACAACGGAGCGCGAAACAAGTCGACCGTACTTCTTGCTAGGACGCAGTAGATTCCCTTTTTTTTTTTTTTTTTTTTTTTTTTTTTCCTTTTTGGCAAGTAATATTATACCATATTTTTGACACGATTGAAGTTCATCCACTTTGATGTGATATCAAAATTAGGTTTTTGCTGTGTGGTTTTCAAAATATATAGATTGCAAAAGTTCTTTTTATCCCAATCTCAGAATCATTCAAATTTCTACTTTTTGTTGATGATTATTTATATTTAAAAAATGTTGAAAAACATTTTTGATCGCCCAAATCCAGTCAGAAATGTAAAATAAAATCAAGGCGCAAAATCTTCAAGACATGGTCAACTCTGAATTCGCCCTGCAAAAACATTGTTAAGCTAATTTAGAAATTGGAACAAAATTTCAGCTTTATCTTAATAACCTTTGCAGTTTTGTTGCAAATCTTCACAGGTTTTGTCCCGGAGTTTTTCAGGAATTTCTCTCAAAAGTTCTGAGTTAAAACATCTTTGCAAAACCACCCACGACATTAATTGCAAACATTAATCTTCTCCATAGAGTCATGGCCGGAGTTCCTTTCAAAATTCTTGGAATTGTGGTAAAAAATCCCATACAATTGTCCATAGAGTTTCTTCGACATATGTCTCCTCAAGTCGTTTGGAATACTACTGGGCGTTTGACGACCAATTGCTGAGCGGAAAATCGGTGTGGGTGATTATCAAGTCCTCGGCAAGGTGACAGGTAACCTTAGTTTCACGTTCCCACTTGGAAATAGTAGATGTCACCACACAACGTAAACAAAGGGACTGCCCTTCACCGCTATGGTATTTCTCTATGAAATACTTCTCTGAGGATACTTTCAATGTTTTCGACGCTTTTGCTATTTTCGTCGATGATGAACAAAGAAAGAATGGTTTTGAAGTGAGTAAGAGCGTATTAATTATATGCAGCTAGTACTACAAAACATACAATTTAAGGTTATAGCTTAAAAGAGTACAACCGGTGGAAACTAATGATTTTAAATTGGCTCACGTATCGTATCGTTCGTCAATCGTCAATCAGTGTGGACGCGTTTTTCAGTCGCTCCTAGCCGCGTGCGCTTTAATTTCGTTTTCATTTTATTTTATTTTTTTTTGCGTGCGGGTGTTTTTTTTTTTTAACTTTTGTTGTTGTACGCCGTTAAAATGAGCTGTGAAATTTGTGCTGTGGATTCTTCCACTGACTCCGGCATGTGGAAATGTGCTGGATGCCCGCGTCAATTCCACGCAGCCTGCCTAGGATTATCTGTACCTGTGCCTGTTCAGAGGAGCTCAATTCGCAAGAGAGACAAGACAATCAACATTTTGTCTTATGTATTACCATGCTGTAGCTCATGCCAAACTATGATAACGGCTAGTTTTGAGTTCAACGCGCTTGTGGAGCAACAAGCGCGGCTGGTCGACCAAGTCAACAAAAACACGGAGGTGACTCATCGCTCCACGGTTCACCCAAATAATGCTGACATTGTCCATGAAGCGATCGACCGACTCGATGCTTTACTCGTCGATATAAAAAAACAGCTGACGGCAACTGGAAGCAGTGGTTCTACTGACAACGTTAGTGCTATTAAAAACCACATTACCTCGCTTTTTGACATAGCGATGAAAGCTTCACAAGAAAATTTTGCAAATTCAATGCCAACAATGACAGCAGGAATTTCCGAAGACCTTAACTTTCTCAAGGACGAGCTGAAAAATATCAGCAATATAACTTCTGACCTGTGCTCTACTGTTGCAATGCAACAAAACCCTATACTAGGGTTAGGTATTGTATTAGATGAGCTGAAATCGTTATCGGCTGGTATTGGCAACATCGAAACCCAAATTAACTGTGTCACACTTAATATGCCAGACTCCCCATACGAAGTGATATCACCATCACCTGACCCTCTCCCCAGTTTGCTGGAAGAGTTAAACAATGAGCAAAACGTTGATGACTCAGGGTGGCGTCTTTTGGGCATGAGGAGGGTCTGGAAGGCAGACTGGTCAGATTACGACGCGCGCAAATCACGACGGCTAAATCAACAAAAACATGCTGAAAAAGCTAGAAGGAAAAGGAAACAAAATACAGCACGAAATTATTCTAACGTAAGGAACAACATACACAGCAACAGTTTAAAGAATCGTAATCATCGAAACATGAATTCCGACAACGGGTACAGTACCAATCACAGCAATATTTTCGGTCACCGGAGCATCATTCGACATAACGAACAGGATAACATTAATAGCAATAACAAAAACAACAGTTCCTACCAGTCCCACATCAGAAATCATGGCAACCCCCGTTTTCTTCCACCTGATCGAGAGCTGCTTTCAGCAGCAAAAAATGTCTTCAACAAACCACCGGTTAATTATCAACCTACGATGCAGTTTGAAAAAAGGGAAACTATAAACCCGTACCCAGTAAGCGGTCTTCAGAATTCACATGGTATGGCTCCGGGGAATTCTTCCTCTACATCGTGTCAGCCGTGCACATGTAGACATGCGTGTTTTCGGCACCACTGACGCACTCACCTGAGGTAGAATATGACAACATAGCTGAGCCCGAGGATCATGGCATCTCACATAACTTGAGGGATTTCGGACAGGATGCAGCCACTTCACCCCCTGACCAGCACGACGTAAGTGACCATGTCGCTAGTTTATCAAGTAGCTCTTTTTTAAGTGAAACTACAGTCTATTGCCAAAATTTTAACCGTATGCGTAGTGCGTATAAAATAAATGAAATTCAAAATAAAATAAGCGGATGCACATATGATATAATAATTGGAACAGAAACTAGTTGGTCTGATAGCATTAATAGCGAAGAGGTCTTTGGTAGTAAATATTGTGTTTTTCGATGTGACCGCGATTTATCATTATCAGGTAAAAAATCAGGTGGTGGTGTACTTATTGCTGTGAATGCTACATTTCAAGCTGAACAAATTGTTAGTGAAAGCCAAAAAGAATTTGAAGATGTGTGGGTTAAAATTTTAATAAACGGCGAAGAACATCTTTTCGCTTCTGTCTACTTTCCTCCACACTTTTCCAAAAAACCAGCTTACGAAAAGTTTTTCACTGCTGCAGAACTGAAAATTCAAAGAGAAGATCCAAGAACCAAAATTCATATTTATGGAGATTTTAACCAGAATACTGTTAATTTTATACAGGATAGTGATAATGATTCTCTGTTGTTACCAATTGTAGGAGAAAACGATACTTTGCAATTCATCTTTGATAAAAGCAGCCACTTGGGACTTCATCAAATTAACCATGTTCGTAACCAGCTCAATTCCTATTTGGATCTTATGTTTACTAATTGTACAGAAGATTTTTGTATTGTAGAAGCAGCAGTTCCATTATGGAAGAATGAAAAATTTCATACGGCTATTGAATACTCAGTGTTCACAGACTCGCATCGGTCACGCCCAAGCGTTGTTGATTTTGAATTAGTTTATGATTTTAAAAATGCAAATGTTCCTGAATTTAACAACAGATTGAATAACATAAGTTGGCAAAACCTTTTAAAAGATGAAAACAACATGGACAAGGCTGTTGACATATTTTATACTAACTTATACAATATTATTGAAGAATTCGTTCCTAAAAGACAAAAGAGAATAGTGAACAGCACCAAATATCCTGTGTGGTATACACAAGAAATCAGAAATATTAAAAACAGGAAGCAAAAAGCACACAAGGCGTATAAAAAGTTTAAAACGTCACAAAATTTAGAAAAATACGTTGAAATTTGCGGAGCACTTGAGGCAGAAATATCGTCAGCATATGAGAATTACAATTCAAGAGTAGAGAACAATATAAAATCAGATCCCAAAACGTTCTTTAACTTCGCGAACGAAAAAATAAAGTCATGTACATTCCCATCACGCATGCAGTTTGAAGAGTGTGATAGCACTGACAGTGAGGATATTTGTAACCTATTTGCTCGTTTTTTCCAAAACACATATAAAAAATCCAGTAATGCTCTCGATTTGAACTATTTTTCTTACCTACATGAAGGGGAAAATGACGTATCAGTTAAAAATATCACTGTTAAAGAAATTTTTATGACTTTTGAAAGTCTCGATGCTGGCAAAGGACCTGGTCCTGATGAAATACCTCCATTTTTATTGAAAAAAATAGCAACAAGTTTTGTTAAACCATTGTTTTGGCTTTACAATTTATCTCTCAAAACAGGTGATTTTCCAAAAATTTGGAAGAAATCATTTTTAGTTCCAATATTTAAATCTGGCAAACGGTCAGATATTAAAAACTATAGAGGTATTGCAATTATGTCATGCATTCCTAAAATGTTTGAAGCAATTGTTAACCAGAAAATATTTAACCAGGTTAAGCATCGCATTTCAAATAATCAACATGGTTTTTTTAAAGGTCGGTCAACGTCTACTAATCTGTTGGAATTTGTAAACTTTTCTATTGAAGCAATGGATAGAGGTAATACCGTTGAAACCTTATACACTGACTTTAGTAAGGCCTTTGACAGAGTAGACATTCTCTTACTTCTTTTTAAATTAAAACGTTTAGGTATGACAAGTACACTTTTAAAATGGATTGGGTCATACTTGACAGAAAGAACACAGATGGTCCGCTTTAAAGGAAAAATATCTTCGCCAGTTAATGTTACCTCGGGAGTTCCACAGGGATCTCATTTAGGTCCTTTATTATTTATTTTATTTGTGGATGACGTGAAGTTTGTGTTAAATCGTTTAAATGTGCTCATATATGCTGACGATATGAAACTGTACATGGAAATCTTTGACAATTCTGATTTGCTACATTTTAAAAATGAAATTGATGTTTTCTACAACTGGTGCGTTAAAAGTCTGCTGGATATTAATGTTAAAAAATGCAATATTATATCATATTCCAGAAAAAACACTACTCTAGATTTTACATGTACTCTAGGAAACCAGCTGGTTGTAAGGTGCGATAAAATTAGGGACTTAGGAGTAATTCTTGACTCGAAGTTGACATTTGTAGATCATGTGAATACCACAATTCACAAAGCAAATAATATGTTGGGATTCATAAAAAGATTTAGTTATCATTTTAAAGACCCATATACCATCAAAACACTTTATATAGCTTACGTGAGATCAATTCTCGAATACTGCAGTGTGGTTTGGGCTCCATACCATGAAACTTATATAAATCGTATGGAATCAGTTCAAAAACAGTTTTTGTTATTTGCTCTTAGGAAACTAGGCTGGACCTCTTTTCCCCTTCCTTCTTATGAGTCCCGTTGCATGTTGATAAACATTGAAACACTTAAGAAACGAAGAGAAATTTCAATGATTTCCTTTGTCAATGATATTATCTCACAACGCGTAAATTCAGAAAAAATATTAGCAAGATTAAATTTTTACGTACCATCACGCATGTTAAGAACTCGAAATGTATTTCAACTGTCACCTCACAGAACGAATTATGGTAAAAATGGACCAATTAATAGAATGATGAGAGTGTATAATAATTATTGTGAGCATATAGATCTAACGATGTCTAAAGATACAGTAAGGAGAACACTAACTGCTAGGATTTCATCTCGTTAAGTTTAAAACAATTTTTATTTTTTAGATATTTGTATATGCAGTCTACATTTGCTGACAATTTCAAATAAAACGTATGTTTTAAAATAGCATGTAAGGCAACAGCACTATTGTAAAACGGTCTACACTGATTGACGACAAATAAATAAATAAATAAACTACTTGACTTGTCTATTTTACTCAAGCAAATCGATTAACGTAACCCATTCTAGTCGAAATTCTAGTACTACTCAATGTTTGTTTTGATTCGCTATGAAAGTTTGACAGATTTTTTTTTTCCTTGATTTGTTTTCCGTCGATCTTGTTTTCCGTGCTGAGCACCAATGCTACCGACGTCAGGAAGGTAGCTCCCACACCTGGACCCTACCTATCGACCCATCAACTCATGAACCGGGGACCAACGGCTTTACTTCCCTTCCGAAGGAAGGCGTGATCAGATATGTTATGCCTCAGAACATCCCGACGGCGCCGACTGGGATTGAGCCCAGGCCTGCTGGGGTGAGAGGTAATCACGCTTACCACTACACCACCGGCGCCACTAAAGTTTGACAGATAAATTGAGGGGCTCGTGGATTTTCCTATGTTTCGAGGGGTGCATCGATTAGCTTGGGACCGAAGATAGTACCAGCTGAGCCAAAAAGTGGAGCACGTTTCTTCAGGACCTACTAGTCTTAGAGTTACCTCTATGGTACTACATCGATCGTGATGGCCGAAGTGTTCACGACGCGCACAAGCCATTTGTGAGTGTGGTATTCTTGCCAAACCGTTTGTGACAACGAAGACAATGACAACCGAAGTTTACATGCATGAGTGTTTAAACAAGTGTCTGTTACTCATGATCCGCAAACACGACGCCTCAGTACTGGTTTGGCTGGATTTGTTGTTGGTTCATTACTCCAAGAGAACGGTAGCCTGGTATGTAGCCAACAAAGTCCAATTCGTACCCAAGGATATGAATCCACCAAACTGTCCCCAGACCAGGCCAATCAAAACTTGTTGGGCCCTGACCACAGATATGAAAACATGTAAAGGCAGCGGACTCCGTTACAAAGTTTGCGAAAGACTGGGAAAAGTATCCAAAATTGTTGGAAAGGCATCTGTACTGAAGCTTATGGGTAGTGTGAGATCAAAAATCGGCTTACACTGATCGGATGACATTCTGGGATACTCTATACATATATTATTAATTGTAACGAGATAAAACTCTAGCAGATAGTGTTTTCCTAACTGTAGCTATTGATTGGTTAATTTTTACCAAAATTCGTTCTGTGAGGTGACCAGTGCTGTGGTTGTGGGTAGTTGCGGGTAGTCAACGACTACTTAGCTCCAAACCGAAAAAAATATTTCCAAAATAGGTCAAAAATAAACGGAAAATAAACGAATTATACACGTTTAAATTAGAGCAAAATCTCACCGGAAATGTTAAACATTAAACCTTCGAACGCTTGCGCCCCTGATTAACAAGTTCAAGGAAAAATTGAAAAAATAAATAAATTTGAAATAAATAGCGCCTGTGGTGTACGGGAAAATCGGTAAATTTCAAATGGCTAGCGCCCTTGGTAGAAAAGATCAAGGAAAAAAATTGGCTTGCGCCTCTGGAAAATATGTTCAAGGATAAATTGCAACAAAATGAGATGGCTTACGCCCCTGGTGAACATGTTCAAGTTAAAAGTTATCACATTAAATATTGAATTTAACACGTTCTGGAAAACAATTTAAAAAAAGTTATAAAGGTATCACATGGTTTGCGCCCCTGTCAGACAATTTCTGGGAAAAACTGAAAAGACATGTAAAAATTGACAAGTTGGAGGAAAATTTAATATATATGTTATATTAAGAATAGTTTGCGGCAAACATAATCAGGAAAAAAAAATCAAGTTACCAGCCGATAGAAAAGTTCAGGAAAAACTTGAAAAAAAAATTAAACTTGAAATCACTGGCGCCGTTTGTAATTGCTTCCGAAAGAACTGATTAGTTTTGTAATTAATTGAATCACTTTACAAAATTTCGAAAAGTGCAGTATGCGTATCAGAGTCACCTTCTCCTCTTTGGAAAAATGAAGTGTTCCACACTGCTATTGAATATTCCATAATGATACTTGAAAAAACCGCAATGGTGGATAATAATTTGTCAGACCCCTATTTCGATTTCACTAAGGCAGACTATGGAGCTATCAAAAATAAATTGAACAGTATAGATTGGCAACTTGTAATCCGTAGTCATGATACAGAACATGCAGTTGATGTATTCTATCAGATTATTTATTCTATTCTAGAACAGACAGTGCCCATGAAGCAAAAGAAAAAAGCCAATGCAAAAACACCAATATGGTACAATAGACAGATAATAAATCTTAGAAACAGAAAGCAGAAAGCTCATAAAGCGTACAAGAGAAACAAAAATGATGAAAATTTTACCTATTATCTTACTATTTGTGACCAACTTAATTTAGAAATTGAAAATGCATATGAAGAGCACAATAGAAAGATTGAAACTAACATTAAGTCAGACCCAAAATCCTTTTTTAACTATGTTAAAGAAAGGCAAAAATCCAAGAGCTTTCCATCCAAAATGCAATTAGACAGTAAGTTGGGCAATACTCCTAGTCAGATTAGTAACTTATTTGCTGACTTCTTTCAGGACGTTTATACAATTCATGATGAGAATGAGCGAGATTATCAATATTTTTCGTATCTCCCCGAGCCAATGAAGAACATCGCAGTGGATAATTTAACTCTCAAGGAAATTATACGTGGTCTTGAAACCTTGGATGCTTCAAAAGGTGCTGGACCGGATGGTTTACCACCTATTTTTTTAAAGTCACTTTCGAAGGAGCTAGCAAAACCTTTGTTCTGGCTGTTTAATTTATCCTTGGAGTCGAGTGTACTTCCTCCGATTTGGAAGGAATCATTTTTAATTCCAATTTTTAAAAGTGGTAAAAAGTCTGATGTAAAAAATTACCGTGGAGTTGCTATATTATCAAGCATTCCTAAATTATTCGAATCCATCATTAATGACAATGTATTCTTACAGATTAGGTCGGTAATTACTAGCAAACAGCACGGATTTGTTAAAAGACGATCTACAACTACCAACTTGATACATTTTGTGTCATACTGTTTAAACTCAATGGATAAAGGAAATTATGTAGAAACGCTATATACTGATTTCAGTAAAGCATTTGACAGAGTTGATATACCACTCTTGCTTTTTAAGCTATCCAAATTAGGCTTCAGTCCTAGGCTACTGAAATGGATCGAGTCGTACTTATCAAGGCGGACGCAAAAGGTAAGATTTGAAGGAAATCTGTCCACCATAGTTAATGTAACATCTGGTGTGCCACAAGGTTCACATCTTGGTCCATTACTGTTTATTTTATTTGTCAACGATATAGAACATATTTTTAAATTTCTTCATGTTTCTATATATGCTGATGACATGAAACTTTTCATGGAGATATCTAAAGCACCTGATCTTCAAATATTTCAACAAGAAATTGATGTTTTTTACGCATGGTGTAAGAAAAATTTGTTAGAACTAAATATTAATAAATGCAATTCTATATCGTTCACAAGAAAGCAAGCTGTAATACACGACACAATTACTCTTGGCCAGAAAACAATCCAAAGATCCTATCAAGTCAGAGACTTAGGTGTTATCCTCGACTCCAAGTTAACTTTTGCTGATCACTACAATAACATTATCTACAAAGCAAGCAACATGCTCGGGTTCATTAAAAGATTTAGTTTGCACTTCAATGATCCCTACACAATCAAAACACTTTACGTAGCATATGTGAGGCCTCTTCTCGAATATTGTAGCATAGTTTGGGCTCCATATCATGATACACATGTAAACCGCATTGAATCAGTTCAAAAGCAGTTCTTGTTGTTCGCTCTAAGAAAGTTGGGTTGGACGAGTTTTCCACTTCCATCTTATGAATCGCGTTGTATGCTAATTAATTTAGATGAGCTCAAAAAGCGAAGAGAGTTCGCAATGATTGCTTTTATAAACGATGTGATTTCGCAAAGAGTTAACAGTCCAGAGATTTTGGAAAATATCAATTTTTATGCTCCCACTCGCTCACTGCGGAATAGAAATTTGTTTAGCATCAACAATCAAAGAACAGACTATGCCAAAAACAGCCCATTGAATAGAATGATGTCTTGCTATAATACATACTGTGAATATATTGACATAACAATGAATAAAATTACGCTTAAAAAAACTTTCTTCACGAGGTTAGCTAGGCATCAATAATAAAATATAAATGCTATGCAAGTAATTGAAGTAAAATTGTAACAATTAGCGTTTAAGTAAAACTGTAAAACGGTCTACACTGATTGACGACTAATAAATAAATAAATAAATAAATAAATTATCTCGAGTTTGCAATCACTTCCTCAATAACTGAATAATTTTGTGATAACGGAATCACTTCAGACAAGTTTGTAATTCTTTCTGAAAATATGCAGCCACTTCAGAAAAATCGGAATCACTTTGGGGAGCACAGAGTCTATAAAAAAAAATTGAAATCTTAGAAAGTATTGAAACACTTCAGAAAATCTCGGAATCAGTTAAAAAAGTACAGAAAAACCTGAACTAACTTCAGAAAGTGCAGACTCACTTTTGATAGTACAGACAGAGTATGCAAATGATTAACCGCTCGCGGTTGCTACTCCGTTATTGCTAGATCACCTGTATTACACAGAGAATCAATAAACGATACATGGTGATCTCATACTTTGCAATAGGCAATAGCAGCGCCGGCCGCGTTCAAATGTAGGTCAGTTAGGGAATGGATGGGAAGTTGTTGACGTGATTCTCGCATTGTTGGAAACCGAGAAATCATCCTCACTTCCACGAATTTATCAATAGCTTTCAACAGAATTTACTTAAGGGAGTATTAATTATTATCGTTGTGACACATCGCCTCGGCCTCGGACAACAGTAAACAGTAATTGCTCGGAGAAGTAAAAGTCCGCTGCGCTATTGCTTCGGTTAGCGCAGTAAGAGCTTTATAATGTGGAGGGTGCCCTAGTACTCCACTGACTCCGTTAGTGATTAGGTTTTCGTTATACCCCCGTAACCTGGGTACTACTGATTGTTACTGTTGTACTGTTGATTTTTTTTTTCAAGTTTTAATACTGTTTTGCTCTAAAATCAAACCTTTCCTGTTCCGTGGTATGAGGTGCCGTTTGTTCTTACTAACGCTTTGGAACGCTCAGCTAAGTTTATTTACCATGAACATAATTATTTCTGTTTTCCATATAAATTGCTTCTCTGATTCTGGGAGCGTGAATACTCTTCAGATATCCATTTGATATGTGAATGTGTTCATGTGGGGCTTATTTATATGAAGATGACCTAAGAATGTACGTATATGAACAGGTATAGTTGAAATGGGTTATTGGATTTACAGAAGAGCTATCACCTTTCATCTCTAGGGCTAAAAATGTTTGCATCTATAGACAAAACAGTTTTATCAACAAATAAGTGCAGGTAGGTTTCTTCCATAAAAGTGGATTGTATCCCCACACCACACACACCTGTGTGATGGACTTCTACCATCGGAACAGGTGGTCAGTAGTGCTATTCTTAGTAGGTCTTAATGACCACTACTAACTCTAATTGAATAGATTTCATAGAAGTTTCGCCCAGTGCTCAGTGATTTTGGTAAAAGATCTGTGCATTTTTAAAAAGCTCAGCTCTGGTTTGTTGAAGTTCAGCATACTTGTTAAAAACTTAAGGGTTTGATTTGGTAACTTACTAAATAAATGGGAACTTTGTTTTGCCCGAGGTTTTGCCAACGAATGCTAAGGAAAATTTATAAAAATGTTCCAATGTTTTTCCTGAAATTTGAAGAAAGTCTAGTATGATATGAGATAAATAAGAATAAAAGGATGGTGCTTGGAAATGTTGACGAAACTTTTAGAAATTAAGAATAAATTCATGAAGTAAGGATAAAAGGACTTGGTTGATGTTCAAGGAAAATAAGAGCCATTTTCCGTCCCTAGCGGATTTGTTGTGTGGAAAATGCCCTCGTCGTCTCTTGAAGAGTACAGTGCTGCTCATCGTGCAGGATCAAAAAAAAAAAAGGCAAATGTTTTGCAACGTACCATATCAACTAGAAAATACACTATTGGAAACCACGTCATCAACGTCAGGGGCGGGTGAAAAAAAAATAACAAAATTAATCTTGAAATACTTCAAAGAAATCACCTGTAGTTCTGTCGAAAAACCAATTCAATTCTTTTCAGAATAACCATGAAATTTTCCACAGAAGTCCTTGAAAATACTTTCCAAAACTCCCTAGAAGTTCTCTGCACAATGTCATTAGAATTACGCCCATTGATTAAATATGAAATGCTAGGCGAAAGCGCTTTGAATTAGCCCCTTTGCGTTGTCGCCCTTAGCGGAGGCCATTTTCAGTACCTCCTGACCATGTCCCTGCACAACCGTATTGCACTAAATACCTGGGGGGGGGGGGGGGGACGTGCTGTCAAATCAGCCTACTGATCATTCTTGTATGAAACTGGTTCCAAACGTAAACAAACGCTGTAAGTTTCTTATGGCTTGTTTACGTTTGGAACTAGTTATGCGAGGCATGCGAGGTAGGCGAAGATTGTTCGTATTTGACAGCCACCTCCCTCCCTTGCTAAATACTCGTTTATAAGGGATATACGCTTATCGGTCAAGGATAAGGAATTCAGTCCCAAGATTCACTGACATCAGATTTCTCATTAAAAGAATGCTAAAACAAATTTAATTTTGAACATAGGCAACGTCACAAGAACCTTAAACTCTTCAAATCTTGATTTATTCTAGAAGAATTTAAATTAGCATCAAGTTTCCAGAGATTTTGCTCGATTAAACCGGACCTTTTTTCTGAAAGTGAGATTAGGCATGCTTAGGACCTTAGTTGACAGTTCATCCTTGCCCTAGGATCACGATAAATCTCAAGTGTGGCAGTCCCAAAACACAAAGCAACCTCTTCAAAGTATCTTTACGTTTTTGTTTTCTTCGAAAAACAAACTCCGGGAGTGGCATGACCCGTTGACCCTCCCCAGGTTTCATAATTAAAGCGCTTCATCATTCCCATGATTTGAGCACTGACATTGGCGGCGGCGGCGGCGGGCCAAACACTCCCGAATAATAATAATAATAATATCCAACGAAATCCCAGCCAAACAACAACATCACCGACGACCCTGCCTCTTTTTGGTGGTGTTTTGTGTTGTTTACGGATGGATAGTTGCGCGCACTTCCCCCTGGTGCTGCTGAATGTTGCCTAGGAACCCCTCATCATTTCCCATGACAACGCCGGACGACTCAGATGAGACGATGCTACTGGATGTGCATATATGTCATCCCCACGGATGTTTTTTTCAATTTCGGTTGAGGTAACAAGGAGATTTTTGGCACAGATTCTTATTCTACAGTCTCGTAAAATCTTTACAACATGGAAGGCGTGCACAGCGCGTTAGCTTGTGTCTCTCCCACTTGCGGTTGTTGTCCCGAAAGGAACATAAAATTATTAAAAAGCATCCCGAAAACAAATCCACACTCCGAGAAGGTTGAAAAAACGTGTAACGTAAAACGTCGATTGCTGGGCGGGACAGGGATGGGACAAGGAAAGGTTGTTTATGACTTTTCCCATTAAAATCGTAAGCTTCACTAACCTAGGCTACTCGGGATGGCGTGCGATACATCGTGGCTGGGCTGCTTGAGACATTATTCCTGTCGTTGCGGTTGACCTTGTTTTCCCAGGAAGAAGACACCGACGGAGATACTCACAGTCTAGGTAGATCATAAATGTCGTTAAAAACAAATTTCGGTTTGAGGTTTCACGCAGTATTTGCTTTGTGCCCACAAATGGCAAACTCCACTAATTGCTTCCACGACGAGAGCTTGTGACCTTTTTTGTGAATCACATTCACAAACCAGTCAGCGCCCCCCGCCCGTCAAAAGTGCCAATTCGTCACATCCTGCCCGAACGAACGTTCGGAGCTTCTCTCAAGATCGTCCCCCTCCTTGGGCAACACGGCCTCAATTAGTATGATTAACTCACCGTCCATGGATCTGTCGTCGTCGCGGCCGGCGCAACAAGTCATCATCACCCACTTCTGGACGTGCTGAGGGAAGGTAAACAAAAAATTTGATTAAAAGTCACGACACGCGGCTCGGGCAGAAAAAAAAAAACACAAACTCACATTCTCCCTTCAATCTGACCCAAGTAAGTCAAAGTTATTCAATTCAGCTCACCTCCCGATTCCGTGTGCGCGGTCATGTCTGATGCGAAGGTGCGCTAATGTATTCAACGATCACTCACATTAATAGTGATTATGTAATTATTCAATTACAAGCGGACGGATTGGTCCAGTCCGAGCAGCAGCGGCAGCGATTCGACCGGATGAGCTGAATAAATAATGTCAGAGAATCGGAAAGGTAAACACCAAGGCAAGAAGCTGCAAAGTTCGGATTGGCCAGAGCCCAGAACGACCGCGGGCCGGTCGGTGGTTTGTTAGCTGTCATGACGGAGCACAAAATCAACGCTCGCTTTTTTTTCGGGATTCTCGAGAACAAGTGAATTTTTTGTGTAAATCTCAGCCTCCCTCGGCCGGGAGCTGTGCTCAGGTGTGGATGCTGTGTATGTAAATAAAGGCTCCAGTACTACCAGCGCAAGAGAGTGCTTCCTAGTTGCGGCTACAGCTGGTCGCTTGAAGTGGGCCACTTCGCCGGGGAAGAAATTCCTCATGATCATCGATTTTAATGAGGTTCGCGGAGAAAAAACAGACGGTGAGTTCGGGGCTCTTTGCTTGGACGCTGACGACTACGAATTGGGATGGATATGCATGGATGGCTGCATACTTGTGACGTGAGGTCATTGTTTGTGACTATGGCGGTCTGTTCTGGGGGACAAATTGGATATCCGGGGCATGATTGATCGAGAAAAAATGTGAGCCGGGGAAGTGAGTTGCGTGAGCTCTCGGAACTGATTCATTCACCTTTTGATGAAATAAGCATGCATTGTATTATTCTTATTTTCCCTTGAGTGCTTATCGAAAGAGTTCAGGTGATTTTTGATGTTGTCGAAATTTTTTGAAAATATCTCTTCTTGGAGAAATTTGATTTAAATTTTTATATGCATATCCATTTTCATCGCGGATTTTTTAATTAACTCGCTTTTTATATAAACCTCCGGCGATAAGTGCCTAGTGGCCAATTAGGTTGTTTTATATGTAGGATGGGAACAGCATTTTCAATTCGAACATAATTTTCTTTGATTTTTTCTTTTTGTATTTTTGAAACAATTTATAGCAAATTTGGATGCAGTTTGAGATCAAGCGATCAAAACTAGAGGCGGAAAATTCGCTTAAAAACAGAATTGAGTGTATTTAACTATCACACATTACGTGGTATCCTTAAATGATCAACTTTATTTTATAATTGTGAAATATGCAGTTTTTTTAATATCAGCTGAGATTTAATTGCACACAAACTGCTCACCAGTGAGCTTCCAGTGCACAGCGGTCCAGAATGCAGATTTAGCTGGAAGGATAAGTTTTGAACCTGAAATGGAACTGGTTATATTTAGGTCCTTATTTTTGTGACAATGAATTCTAGGGTGGTTCTTATTATCATTAAAATCAAACATTTTACTTCTAGATAGAGCTGGAAATAGGGTGTAACAGCTTTTGTAAACAATGACTTCTCTCGATGATTTCTAGTAATTCAAGGTACGCCCACGCAAACCAACATAGCCGTTGAGTAGGAGAAGTCTTCTTCTACTCGAAGGTGATGTTGATTTGCGTTGACGAGCTTTGAATTTCTGGAAATCATCGAAAGAAGTAATTGTTTACAAAAACTGTTACCCCCTAATTCCAGCTCTATCTAGACTTTTTGGGTGAAGGAATTAATGAACACATACTTCGGCAAAGTTAAAACTGTGGTTATTTCAAGCAACTTTTTCCAAAAGAACTTTTTTGTATCTCTCGAATAGAACGAATCAGAGAAATTTTCCTAAATTGAGTTAAGGTGTCTCATAAAAAAAACTTTTTTTTGTTATCAAGTTTTCTTTATTTTAATTTCTCAGCAAAAAGGTCTTCAAATCATTTGAAGGTGCAAATTTTTGCCGCACAGAGCTTGTCGATTTTTTTCGCCAATCAAGAGTTATTGACCTTTTTATTCTAAGAATAAGCCCTTTTCAAATGTTAATAACTCTGGTTGGGGCAAAAAAAAAGGTTTGTTACGACATTTGAAAGGGCGTATGTTTTTCTCAAGAATATGAAAAAATAGAGGCATGCTATTTTTTAAACTCATATTAAATCAATTTGAATTAAATATATTTTTTCTATAATTGGGTACACAGGGCTGGTAGCGAATCACTTCTATAAGGCCAAGTCATTTAAGTCACTTTTTCTTGTAATCAGTCACTATTTCAAAAAAAAAATTTTACGTAAATTTATTTCAAGATTGATCATTTTTCATGCAATGTAAAGGATAGGCCTACATTTTGGTCTAATTTTTGAACAATTCGAAGTTGACGACTTTGTATAGAGTTTCCAGGTTTAAAATGAGAAAGTTATTTATGAAATGCGTTAAAAATATGCTTTTTTTTGCAAAACAACAACAGCAATGAACACAAACGTTTTTAAGACAAGACAATTAGTTTTAAAGAAAAATCTTTGCCTAATTTTAGAACGTCTATGCCTTGAAGTTTCGTACTAACAAAATTGTGGAAACTTTTAAGAAGTTCTATTTATCTCAGAATAACTAGACCTAGAGACCATTGGGTGATTTCAGAGATCTCAAGGGGAAGTCCACGAAACTTCAGTCCAGACTATTGGATTGGTTTAAAAATCTATAGGCGTGAGATTAAACAAATTCAGGATAGTTCCATGATGTGCTGAAATAAAATCGAGAACCCTTAAGATGTTCCGAGAATTTCTGGGAAGTACAGAGACCTTCAGAAAATTTATGAAACTTCAGGAATAATTCAGGAACTTCACAAAAATCCAGGGAAGTTTAAAAGTGTTTACGAGAATTCCATTTATTTTAAAGCATAACCGAGACCTTCATTTGAATTGAGAGCATTAGGGAAGCTCCAAGAACATCAAGACAGATCATAGAATTAAAAGGCAGTTAAAAAAATTCAAGGAAATTGCAGAAACCTTAGAGCAGTTTCAAGAAACTTTCCGGGTATTTCCGGAAACTAGACCAAGTATTTTCCGCAGGAGAGGAGACTCTTTTGACTCAAGGGTAATTTTTGAAAAGAGCCTATGCGTTTTTGCACACATACTTAAAAAAAAATGTAGTTCGAAAACAGTTGGTTGTAGAAAAAATTTGCAAAAAAGGAATTGTAGAAAACTAATAAGGCTTTATAAATAAATGCAAACAGATTTTTTTTTTTCCTTTTTAACAAAAATATTATAAACAAACCTTAAAATTCAAATAACAAAAAAAAAACATATATTTGATTTTTTTTTTTTATATTTTTTTTTTAAACTTAAATAGAAAGCAGAAATTTGGAAAACAACTCTAGGATGGACAAACTTTCAATAAAAAAAGTTTTTCTAAGAGCAACTTTTGAGGCATTTTTGAAAATTTCATTATTTACGGCAAAGTGTTCAGTTTGATGTTAGTATATGATTATAAAAATCATTTCAAACGATAAGGCTCATATCGATACACTTCCTAAATATAACCGTTTTCGAGATATTTCAAATTTACTTTCATCAAAATCAATTTTTTGTAGAAAATAAGCCATTTTCATAAGTTGATCATGATTCTCCATCAGCATTGATAAGTTTAGCAAGATACACATATACTTACCTTCAATTTGTCTTTTGACGATTGAACAATCAGACAACCCGTTTAGAATTTACAGGGGAAATGAAAACACTATTATTTTAAATATAGAAACCAACACAAGTTAAGTTGCACTTATTTTTATTATCAAGCGTAGTTTTATCCTATTTAAGTTGTTAATATTGATGCACCTATCCATCTTATTATTTTAGGTACATTATAATGTCTTCCATGGTATTTTGCATGAAAAAAAGAGCTTCTCTGTTAGAGTAGCTTCAATACCAAAACAATATTTATACCTGAATATCCAAATGGTACCTACGTTTGTATATAAGCATGACCATCCTTTTGAAAACAGACATCACTTAAAAAATCTTGAGTGAACAAGTATAATTTGAATATGGAATTCAAGAAGGTCGAGTGTTGCAAGTCGTTTCCTAATAAACGGTGTTCGTCAAAGCTTCGTAAATTATCCGAAAATTTGATTAAAAAACATAAGTTCCTAGAGTGGAAATTTAATTTGGATACATCTCTATCAATCTGTGATACGTGTCGCTTGAATTTAAATAGAATCGAACCATGTGCTGAAAATCTGGAACTAGAAGTGCAACCGTCAGTCATGGACATCTCGACATGGCCTCGAAGAAATACCATCAACTACGTCAATAACAACAGCATCATCTCAGGATAGTGGAGAGCAACAATTTTCCAGGACGCATAATATTGAGCTATTTAACAAGTGCATAGCTGGTATCAACGTTTCACCAATATCGACAAAAAAAAAATTCCAGAATGTTAACTATCCCCGGAGAAAGTTTATGGACATTACCAATGGCATTAAGAAACGCATCTTCGCTTTTCAAGCGGAAGAAGATGACCTGGAGCAACTAAAATTGAAAGCTGTGAAACACAATGAGATGATCGGACAACTGAAGGAGAGATTTGCTGATCCAGGTTCATCGAAAGACGATCAATCAAGGATTCTGACGATTTTGCCGAAATCTTGGTCAACGCAAACGGTAATGGACGAGTTTGAAACAAATAAATACATTGTATTGCAAGCTCGATGCTTGGCAAACAGGAAAGGAATATTGGCCACCCCCAACGAAATGTTAGGACACGGTTTGGATCCCGAAATTAAATACGAGGCATTGCAGTTCTTCGAAAGCGGCTTTGGAGGCGAACCAGCCCAAGGCTGAAAGCCTCCTTAATAAAGTTAAATAATAATAATTCTTCGAAAGCGACCAGATAAGCAGAACTACGCCAGGACTAAACGATTACGATTTAGTGAAGAAGGAAGGTAAGAAGATTCATATTCAAAAGCGACTTTTAGTTTGTACATTGCGAGAAGCTTTTATTAAATTTCAAGAAGTTAGTAAAAATAGCATTGGATTTAGTTCATTTGCAGCACTAAAACCAAAGCATTGCAAATTACTTGGTAGTTCAGGTTCTCACAATATTTGTGTTTGTACCACAAATGAAAATATTAATTTAATGCTTCATTGTCTTAGAAAATATTCATTCGAAAAAGATTTCAATCATTATTTTGAAGAAATATTATGCAGCTCATCATCTAGAACTAAACATTGTTATCTCCGCAAATGTGAACGTTGTCCAGGTCTCTCAGATTTTAAAAGAAGTTTTTTAGAAAAATTCGAGGAACAGGGTATGTCTGAAATATGTTTTGAACAATGGGTTTCAGGGAGGCAATGATTTCATCTAAATATAACAAACCGATACCGATTACACCACGAAAACAAACCGCGAACCGAACTGTCAAACTTGACTTAAATTTATTTTTATTTCTTTTATTTGTAGTGGGATTACATGTTTGTTGTTACAAGTGATACAGATGTATCTTTTCATCTTTAGTTGTTTGATTAATATAAAATTATTAATTAAATTTCCTAGACCTACCACTTTAGTGGAACTGATTTGGTTTGAATTCGGAAACATACTACTAAAAAATTACTATTTACAGCCTATAACTAATCTACAACTACTATTTACAGTTAAAATATATACAACTACTATTTATACTTAACTATATACAAATTGCTTATTAAAGCATGTTCTGAAATTTTGCATTTCTGCCCAAATGTAGTCTGGTCTAGTCTAGTCTAGTCTGGTGAAGCTCTGTTATCCTTGTGTGTCACGAAATAGTGTCAGGTTTTGGTGCTTATAATCTGGCCATATTTGGATGGATTTCAACTCTTTTTGATACAGAGTGATGTCAATCGCCTGCTTGCTTGCTGTGACTATTTATTAATTAATTTATTTATTTATATGAGAGGGAAAAGCCCACTTCAGAAGGACCAACCTTGCTCCTTCTCAAGTGGGCGGAAAACCTCTTCTTTTCGTATCAAGAGATAACATATATACTTAAACTAAATTATGAAACATTTATCTTTACTTAATCAGGATAATAAAACATTATAAAATAAAAACTTGAGGCTAGCACGGGAAGCATTGAAGTCAAAAAAGTTATAGCATTTATTGAAAATTTTACACATGCTAGTAATTTGTGCAAGAAGTCGGGATCGTAAAGAAAGAGTGGGTTCACAAATTGATTCGTCTTATATTAATGTTAAGCTGTTGCAAAAGTAGACTATGAAACTATTTCTCATTCACAAGGGTCAGAAGGACCCGTGTCTACGCCCCTAGCTGCTGGTCAAGCCACGGCAACCGTCCGGGGTGGGCCTTACAATGGCCTCTTTTGTGAGAATTGTTAGGGTCGTTTTAATAATTGGTAACCTAGAAAAATTTCAACGTTTTTTTGCACCTTTTGTGCTAATCTTCGATTACTGGGTTATGTTCTATTAGGGATTATATTTTAATTTCAAAGTGGATAATATATCAAAGTGGAAAATAAGCAGAGAACATAGTGAATTTTCAAACAAAATAATAATTAACAGCTTAATTTAGTTCGACCTGACATTTATTTTATTTTGAGGGATTTTCTATAAGAGTGTGAGATTTTGTAGAATGGTGAAAATAAGCTAAAAGGGGTTCATTTTACTTGCGCATTTATTCACTCTGGAAATTCACTTGCTCCTCGTTGCGGCCGTGATGAATCGGTGGTCGACATTGATGAGATGGCGGGAATGGCCCACGTGGCGGCGTTGGCGAGCTGCCAACAAACGTACGCAGCTGTATAGGGCTTCCAGACGACGGGGGGAATCCAGATGCGGCGGCAGGTGGCCTTTATGTAACGGAGGCCAGCGTTTCACTTCGCTTTGTCCGGGGAGTGGTACACTTTTGTGCGCGCGCACTTTAACCGCGAGTGTCTAACTTTAGTCGAGTGGGATTTCTAACGAAAGTTCTTGGACGGTCTTAACAAAAGGTCCAACGGTTCACCAAAGTCACTTTCTGGCGTTTTATTTGCCACACACTGACCGTCCGTGCACTCGCGTCGTACTAGTACGATTTATCTTTCTTCTTGGTTCTGAACCGTGGACCACAGAAACTTAACACCACACTATTATCCCACTCGACGGATCAACTAGCCCTTGGCGAGCGTGTGGTGACGCTAGTTGATCACAATTTCGATCCTAAGGATCTGAACTAGCACTTGACGTGGAAACGCTAAGTCACGTGTAAAAAAATGACTAGCCGCGAACTTCACTCCTCCGGACGAACTATTATCTTACAAGAGACCATCCCCATGTCCCCGGAATCCTTATATAGCTTTTTGGGGAAAGCATCGCATCAAAAGGATACCCTAAACAAAAGCCGCGTACGTTGGCTCCTTCTTGATTCAGCGTCAGTGGTGATGACCGAGGTGATGACAGCAGCAACAAACAATTTTATTGGAGAAGGTTGGTATTACGGCCAATGATAATTTGAATTTAAATTTTATGGCATGATAATTTCATTGCTGGTTCGCTTTATATTGCATGATAATTAATTTAATGAAACAGATTAACAAAACTAGGAACACATTCAAATACTACTGAATAAATATTCACAATGCCGAGCGACAATACCAACCTTAGGCTAATAAACACTCAATATTTGACACTCAAACACATAACATGGAGTATATGCAAATATTTTATGTTTAAACATTTACTAACAATATATTTTTATGTTTTTTTACAATAAATACATTTTTATAAATTAAGCTGCCCCAGTAATCAAAGAATCATTGTAACCGTGGAAGCGTTGGTTACAACTACAGTCAATGTCCGAACGCAGGAGATCGGCGATGAAGACAGCCTTAGCGACGGCACGCCGAACATTGAGAAGTTGTAGGCTCAGCAAGTTACATTGACTTTCATAATTAGGGAGGTTTACAGGGTCTCTCCAGGGTAGCCAACAAAGAGCATAGCGAACAAATCTCCTCTGAATAGACTCAAGTCGATTCGTAGCATTGTTGTAAATCTTCGCCCAAACTACTGAACAGTATTCCAGTGTCGAACGGACTAGTGAACAATAAAGCGTATTCAAGCACGAAGCGTCTCTGAAATCTTTAGCAAAGCGAAAAATAAAGCCAAACTGAGAAGATGCTTTACTGGTGACTTGTGACACATGCTCCTTGAAGGTTAGTTGACAATCTAACATGACTCTTATGTCTTTGAATGTAGTCTCCCGATTCAGTGTCTGACCATGAAGGCTGTACGTAAAGCAGGTGGGTGATTTTTTTCTGCAGAAAGTGACGATGGAACGTTTGGAAGCATAAAATACCATCTTGTTCTTGTGACAGCTGTTGTTGAAGGAAATTGAATCACTACGAGCCTTTACGACAAAATACAGTCGCATAAGATAGCTTCGGACACCTGATTGAATAGTGAATAACATTCAAATACAGCAGAAATACGAACGGCCCAATATGACTACCTTGGGGTATACCAGCAGAAACCGGAAACGACTGAGAAATACGGTCACCTATTTTCACTGACATTTGACGACCGGTGAGGTAAGAACGAAGCAAATTAAGAAGGGGACCATGGAAGCCTAATCGCTCTAATTTGGCAACAGCAATCTTGTGGTTCATTTTATCAAACGCAGCAGAGAGATCCGTGTAGATAGCATCAAATTGTTCGCCTTTTTCAAGCTCGCGAATTATAAAAGATGTATATTGCACGAGATTTTATCGCCTTTCTTGAAGACAGGAAAAACAAAAGAATTCTTCCAGTCATCAGGGAAGATTCCAGAATTCAACGAGAGGTTGAATACGAATGCTAGTGGTGCGCTCAGGGCTCCTATACAGTTTTTAATCACCACAGATGGAATTCCATCCGGGCCAATACTGGAAGAATTTTTTAAGCGTAGGCCTGCTGTTTGAACGTCATCTCTCGATAAAGGTGGATGAGATTCAACGACTGAACGTATGGGAGCCTCACTTGCTGCATATGAAACGTGTTCGTCAGAGAGCTCGTCGTTGACGAAAACACTGCAGAAATGTGACCTGAATAGGACATTAGACATTTCTCGATCGCCGTTGAACATCGTGGAGGGAAGACCCGATTTCTTTCGTTGATCTTTCACGTGATTCCAGAAGCCTTTAGGATTAGTTTTGAGCTTATTTTGTAGTTGACGCTGGTGTTCTAGGTAGAGTTGCTTGTTGAGCTGCTTGTACTGCTTGTTGATGCGTATGTATTTCTTCCTCGACACGTCAGTTCGCAGTTTGCAAAACTTTTTCAAGGCAGCCCGTTTAGATGATTTAAGACGTTTCAAACGAGGGTTTGACCATGGAGGGTGAGTTGTTATGACTGGAGTTTGCTTCGGTACGAACTGATCGATTGCATAAACAACAATATTCGTAAAAATAGTCGAGGAAATATTTACGTCATGATCACGCAGTTCTTTATCCCAGTTTATGCTCTCGAAAAAGGCAGTCATTCCATCGAAGTCAACCTTCCAGTAGTCATATGAGATGCTATCCAAAGTGTTACGAAAAGAAAATGCCTGTTTTTAATTTCAATGATATCTGCAGAGGTGGATGATGCCTATAACGTTTTACTAGTAAAACTCTATCGAGATAACAGAGAGTGTTAGGATAACGATAAGGCCTATTGGATGGTGAATAGCACAGTTACTTACTTGCTCTAACTTGAACGCTCAACTAGATAAAAGGTAGCTGTTTTTGGCGAATTTATTCAGAATTATTAGATCTTTGGTGAACAGTTTGGATCAGAGTTCTGTCATCAGGAATGTAAGGTTGTCTTCGAAACAATAATTCTTTTATTTGAAATTTTGATTAACTTTTCGTATTCTGTTACTTGTGAAATGAAGACTAACCTTACGTATCGTTTTGGTTTGTAACGTATTAATTTTTCTTTAAACGATATGCAATTTTCATGGCATACAGCAGCAAAAAATTCAAAGTGACAACACAATTTTTGCAAATTTAAATACAACCCTAACTTGTTATTAATATTTCATCAGATAAAAGACAAACACAAATGAGAATAAATTTATGCTGCACGTCTGACTTTGCATTTTTTTAAACAGGTTTGTTATATGGATTGCGTTTTAATTGCTCTGGCTACTGTTAACTAAACATTTTTCAGTTACCGAAAGATGATTATAAATGTTAGATACCTGATTTAAATTTGATAGAAAAATGTTTTTGAATTTAAAAAATTGAATATTCAAGTTACGACATTGTATGTCACCTTCTTTAAAAACTTTCAATACTTATTTGAATGTTTTTTTTTACTTTGAAAATTAATTTTTTAATTAATAATTTTTCTTCTTTTAGCTTTAATACTTCCCTACTGGGACTTTATGCCGGCTCTAACATAGTTTTCTTTGAGTACCTTCACAGTTGTTAATTGAGAGCTTGCTAAGCCTATATCATTTTAGCATTTGCATATATTGTGTGGCAAGTACAATCATACTCTCTGCTAAGGAAAGTCGAGAAATGTTCCAACCCGAAAAAATCCTCTAATGAACCAGGAATCGAACCCAGCCGCCTCCAGCATGGTCTTGCTTTATGCTCCGTCCAGTGTTTGGAAAAACTCATGTGTGAGTTTATTCGCCCATGAGTTTTGCCATACAAAATTCAACTGCGCAGAAATCACCGATGAGTTTTCTGGTTCGAAAATTCATTGCTTTATATTTTAGCGTTTTGCATTGTCATCAGTGGCGTGTGCAAGCGGTGGTTAGGGGAGGCCATGGCCCCTCCAAATTATTTGTATTTCATACCCCATTCGCCCTCCTGATGCTCCTTGTGCTAGACCTTTACTGTTAACGCCCTCTTTCATACATTAGAAAAAATCAAAATTCCATAAACATAACACACACCTTTCTTGTGATGAATCAGCAAGTTGAACAAAAAATCTAAGTTCTCTGAGACAGCCGCCATGGGAAGTCATGAAGTGTTTGATAAAATTGTAACTATTAGTTTAAATGCCTTCACACAAAACAATCTTTAAAAACTGGATTTATTTTCAATGTTTTATGCAAAAGGAAATTCGCCGGAGGAATTAAAAATGATGATTTTATTTTTAAATAACAACAAGCTACAGGGAGCGCTTGGAGTATTCAATTTATATTTGATTTGTTTCATGATACTCATTAAACTGCAAGGCGTTTGGAAAATAAGGAAATTTAAAGTGTGTTTTTTAATATCTCTGATTTAACAGGAGGGCACCAGAGGTATTCGATTAAATTTTATATATTTTTTTACTTTGATGACATGCATGCTTATAGATGCTGTTATAATGTTTCTTGGAATAAAAATAGTTAGTTTAAAACTGGGGGCGCTACACTCATAAAATTCGACACATTTTTATTGGAGAATTTCCATGTTAAATTCCACATAATTTTCATGTGTCCACACATAAACAGAATCCACTCAGAAGTACACATGAAATTTATGAGTTAAATGAATAGCATGTGTGGTTACACATGAATTTTATGTGTACACATAAGAACTATGTGTCGGACACATATGTATCATTTGTTTATCACATTGCAAAAATTCATGTGTGGGACACATAAAAATAATCATTGTATTTTTATTAGTGTAGGAGTCTTTATTTTTATTTTATTTCATACTTTGATTATAGCAATGCAACTGGAAGGCGTTTGTAATAGTTGATGGTTCTTTAATTGAATTTGATTTTAAATATTTTTTCTTTGATGATTACATGCTTTTGCAAGGCGTTTTGATTTTTTCCATTAAATTTAAATGGTTTGCATTATGGGACGCTAAGAGCATTTATTTTTATTTCTTTTTAATTTAATATTAAGTTTGAGAAAATCTGAATTTTTGTATTTAATTTCCTTAAAGCAAAAGGGGCGCAAGGGGTCTTTAGTTGAATTTGATTTAATTTTTTAATTTTTGTTTCCTGCAATTGGAAGAGTTGGCTTGTAACAGGGGTGCTAGGGGTTTTTAATTGAATTTAATATTTTGTGTTTATTTTGATGATGAGCATGCTCGTGGAGGGTGTTTGAAAAATGAGGAATTGGATGTGTGGTTTCAAATATCTCTACTGCAACAGGGGGCGCTAGAGGTCTTCAATTGAATTTGATATTTTGTTAACTTTGGTGATATTAATGAAACTGAAAAGTGTTTGTAATGTTTTATGAAATTGAAAATGTTGGTTTTAATGCCTCTGAAGTAACAGGAGTGCAAATGATCGTTAATTGAATTTGGTTTTATTTTTTTTTTATTTTTGGTTTCCTGAAATTTTTATTATTGGTTTGTGACAGGGTACGCTAGGAGTCTCTATTAAAATTCTTTTTCGTATCTTGATGATACTTATGCAACTGAAAGGCGGTTGAATTGTCTGATAAAATTGGAAATGCTAGTTTTAATGTCACTGAAGAAACAGGGGCGTTAAAGGGTCTTTAATTGAATTCGATATTTTTACTTTGATGATATGCATGCTTCTGCAGGGCATAAAGCTTGTTCCCATAATTCAGCATTCTTGGTTCGCAACAGGAAGCTTTGTTTGAGTTTTATTTCAAACTTTGATGATACTTATGCAACTGAAAAGCATTTGTAATTTTTGATGAAATTGTAATTGTTGGATTCAATGTCAATGAAGCAATTTAATTTGAATTGAATTTGATTATTTCTTGTTTACTTTGAAGATATGCATGTTTCTGGAGGGCGTTTAAAAACTAAGAAAATTGGATGTGTGGTTTCAAATATTCCTGATACAACAGGGGGCACTAAGTTAATTTTAGTATCACAACAAAGTGGATACACTTCAATCGTGTCGAAAATATGGTGTAATATTACATGCCAAAAAGGACACAATCTTCATTATTATTAAAATTTATGTTTTGCTGTGTAGGGGTATTTTATTGAATGTGATATTTTTTTAAACTTTGGTTACACTAATGCAAATAAAAAGTGTTTGTAATGTTTGATGAAATTGTAACTGCTGGTATTAATGTCACTGAAGCAACAGGGGCGGAAGTGGTCTTTAGTTGAATTTGATTTTATTTTTTAGTTTTTGTTTCATGAAACTTGAATTGTTGGTTTGTAACAGGAGGTGCTAGGGGTCTTTATTTGAATTTTATTTCATACTTGGATGATACTGATTCAATTGGAAAACTTTTGTAATGGATGACGAAATTGTAATTGTTGAATTTAATGTGACTGAAGCAACAGAGGGCGCTAGGGGTATTTAATTTATTTTGATTTTTTTTACTTTCATGAATGCATGCTTCTTAAGGACGTTTTAAAAATGACGATATTGGATGTGTGGTTTCAAATATCTCTGATGCAAAAGGGGGCCACAAGGGGTCTTTTATTGAATTTGATTTATTTTTTTTTTATTTTCGGGGCCTTGTGGTCTTAGAGTTACCTCTATGATATAAAGCTGCTGCTTGTTTGTCACATTCGCGGTACACACACTATTTATGTCAAAGAATCAGTTGTACCTGCAGCAGTCATCCACAACTGAAATGTTGTATACCTGCTTACCTATCTAATTTCATCGTACTTCTAAAGCACGTTTTGGCTGTATCCTATAGGAACGTATTTTTCACTTTTACGACCATAATTAAATTATGGACAGATGTAAATAATTGAGATAGTTATGATTACATATAACGAGAATCCAGCCCAGAACATATGAAAAATAACATATAAACATTATTGTGCCATCAGTGTGAAGGAATTCAAGAAAAATTAAAATATTTAAAAAAGCATTTATTTTTCACCAGAAAAGCTCAAAACTACCTCTCACTCATCTGGTTATATCTCAAAAACTATTTGTCTACATTATTTGCCCTTAGAAACACATCAAGTAGAAGAAGTTTTCCAAAGTGTGGTGAAAATTTGAGCCCAAAATATTAAGAAATAAAAAATCCCGCCCATGATGAAAATAGGCCATTTTTTGACAATTTCGATACCTGCCGGTAATCAGCCTGACGTTCTTTGACGTTCTAAGATCACGAATAGTTTATTTAGTTTTGGATTAATCTCTTCTGACAGCTGAAATTTTAAAAAATCTTGGAAACACAGGGGTGTACCCCAGAAGGATCTAGGCACTTTGGAGCAAAATAAAAAGGCGTTTGTTCAGAATGCCAAAATAAGCGTTTTGGGAAAGTTTGGCGCAAATCGGTGACATAGACCATAGGTGGTGAAGCCACTTTAGCTGGAATGACCCATATTAGAACAGTTAGAACCAGCAATTGCTTCTAAATTTTATGACTATTTCGTGGAGAATGTTTCACTGATCAATCAATCTATTGAACTTGTCGATGTACGGGACGAAATAAAACAGCAGATTAATAGGAACTGTAGAATTGATGATTTTCACCCAATTACATTAAATGAACTTAAAAAAAAAATTGCTTTTCTTTAGGAAAAACGGCTGGAGTAGATAATGTTAATGCTAGAGTTATTCAAGATTGCTTTCATGCCATTCGACACACTCTGCTGGACCTCATTAATCAATCATTGCAAATGCACGTGCCGCAAATTTGGAAAGAATCTATAGTTCCTATACAAAAACTAGCTGGGACGATTAAAGTCGAAGAGTTTCGTCCCATTAACATGTTGCACACATAAGAGAAAATTTTGGAACTTGTTGTAAAAGGCCAGCTGTTAGAATATTTAAATAGTAACTGTTTGTTGATACCGGAACAATTGGGATACCAGGAAGGTCATTCTTGTGAAACCGCGTTAAACTTAGTGTTAGCTGAATGGTTAGCTTTTGGTGCATTGAAAGTTTCAAAGCTGCATGTAAAATCTCTTGTACTTGGACCTGGAGTTCAAAACATAATTCAGTGGATGAATTATTTTACAGAGATCTTCGTCTCAGTGTTAAATTATTTACTTTATAAACTTAATTTTTAATAAGATATGTATCTAATAAACAACATTTTTTTAAAGTTTTCGTTAAACCTCGAAATTTTTCAAAGAAAATCGTGAAAAAACTGGAAAGCATGGAAAATGTAAGTAAGTAAACATTAACTCTTCAAAATTATTAGTGCCCTCAAAGCTATGAAGCGCCCTCTTTTGGAAAGTGGGCCTCCCCAAATGAAGAGGGCTGCGCACGCCAGTGATTGTCATTACTGTTGTTCTTTCAAGCTGACATTACTTTTTGAAAGACGTTTACGAGTTAATTCTCTCAGCGCTTCCCTGAATGAGATTTGAGAGAGATTTTCCGAATACTGGCTGCTGCTTTTTTTGTTTGAATCGGAGTCGGAGTTGGAGTTAGAGTCGATCGAATTTCACAGCCCTGGTTTGCCCTAAGGATTAGCTCAAGGGTATATGGTTTGTAACTGCACACTTAGTAAAACTCATGTAAATTTAGGTGCTCTGAGAGTGACATATACGAGCGTCAATTTTGACATAAATTTGAGTCATAAGAAACGTGAAATATAGCTCAATCAAACGTAATTTTCATTGAACAACGAACTTTTCAGTCTCGGAGCACTTAATTTTACAAGACATGTTTGTTTACGTCTCATCTTTTATGTCAAAGATGGATTCTGTCATTTGTAAAATTAGTTATTTCTAAGTGTGTAGGTTATCAAGAAAATAAGTTCCATATATAAGGAGCTTCCCTCTTCCACACTTCACGAACAGTTTTCTAACCTTCATAAATTCAGGAGCTCAGTTTTTTAATGGATTCTCCCTACAACACAGCGTGGCCTTTTATGAGCCAGTGTTTCTAAATTACAAAGCTCCACCTATTATCATATACTGCATGCCAACGGAACGCAATTCACATGACGATACAAATCATGCCGTGCCAAGCATGTGTGTCAACTAGCTCTAAGTACACAGAAGGGCATTGCGCTCTAGTTTCCCACCCTTGTGTTGATACAAGTTGGCAGCTTCCCAGAATTTTCCCACTACTGTAGTGTATGATATTTGCATGGTGCTTATTATCTCCGTTTGCAGTAAACCAACAATCGCGATCCACCACCACGCGGTTCTCAAGGTACAGCAAAAGTCCACCTTTAACGATTTCCAAAGTGCCATTTTCGCTGTCAAACGTGACCTTCTGTCTCAGGCTCATTCGCTCGTCTCGTCGAGAAAACACGGGTCTGCGACAAACGCAAATTATCGCCGTCCATCAGGTCCAGCGGTCCTGCAATCGTAAAATGCATGCATTTGTTGAACAAGGGGAGAATTATCTGCAAATTACATCTTATTTTCGCTTCAATCCCTCGGTTCCCCCCAACGGAATGCTCCAACGAGTGACAGTTCTGTGGTATATTGTCGTCGATTTTGTGTGATGCCAAACTCTTCTTCTCGGGAATCATTTAACAAAATATCTCATCAAACAACATATGTATGGAAAGCGCACAACTCTGGATAAGTGCCCATCAAGTGGTAGCAGTTGGTAGCAGTCGGTTTGGTAGATCAGCTGCTACTTGAAAGGAGCGCTACCCGGACGGGGCCCGATCAACCTGCGATAAGCAAAGTGAAGTACAAAATGACACAAAGCGACGGCGGCGATGCCGAACATGGCAGCAGAAGTTGATTGCGAATAATTGCAAACCGCAAAGGAGATACGTAAGAAGAGAAGGTCATTGGTACAATTTTTTTTCGCAAAATTGAATTCAGTTTCAACCAACTGTTTCAAGGCTAATGTGTTGTTGTGAAAAGATTGATCTGCATGTCAGTGGCTCTTGTCAAACTCATGTTTGGAGAACATCCAAACTTGAACGACGCCGATTCGCCGAAAGGAAACGAGACTGGTTTACGACCCGGGGGAACCGTGCTGTGCGCGACTAATGGCCTCAAGAATGCACCGACACGCTCTGCGGCGTTTGTGTTTGTCTTAATAAATTTCAATAACGCATCAAAATATGGATCACATCAAAACCCACCACCAACTCTCCCATTCCAACCGCTCTGGAGCCCATTGGATTAATTTAATTGGACATTCTCCGCGGGTTCTCAGACCGATGCCCGTTTTGTTCTGAACTCCACAGCATGTCGTTTCCCGTGAACTTCTTTCCCTTTTCGTTTTGAGATTCAACTGATCCCAATCCATCGAGACACACACAAACACAAATGCTCAGCTGTCTCCTGGGTGACGTTGTTGTGATACCTTTTTGGAATTAATTTATAATCATTAGCTTTCCTCCCCGGGATGCGACTGTCCAAATGCTTCATTCCTTTTCTTCTAGAGCACTCTTCTTTTTTCACTTATCATTTTTATTGATAATTCCGAGGATACGGTGACGGTGACACAACGACTCCTACATTCGGACCGGGTGAGTCATAAATTTTACCTTTTCTTCTCCGAACCGTCCCGAAATGGACAAAAACCAGAAACCCTCTCACACGGGAGAATGGGTGTCCTCCTCTCTATACACATGTTTTCCTAACTAATTATTTTCGTGTTCTCCCTGTCGGCGATGCGATAATTTAAATTAAGATATTATATGGCCTTTATATTTGCTTGGGTTTTTACATCGGGATCGAATTGGACATGGGTGGTTTCGGGGAATACAGAAGGAAAATGTAGGGAGAGGGGATAATGTCATTTCACTCTGGTTGGGCCATTTGGGCCCATAAAAATATGACCGCTGGATTTACAACACGAAACTATTTGTTTTTAACTGTGCCCAAGGGGGTTGGTTTCAGTTTTTTTCGGTTTCTGGTTTCGGATGATCTTGAGTAATTTTGACTTATTGTCCTGTGGTATGTAACGGGTCCAGGTGGTGATAGATTAGGGGGTTTTTGGTATAATTAATTTCGAGATTATGCTGGCCAAATTACTGCGGGGAGAGGAATTTTGACATTCATATGCGCACATTTTGCAAATGAATTCCACCATTCACAAACATAAAACCGCATCAACATTGTAATCAAACGAATTAAGCCGCTTAAGTTATTGCGATTCTACCGATCATAAACAGTGCTTTTACTACCTGAACGCAGTTTGCATAAGCGGCTTCCTCGGTGTGGCACATCGTGCGCGCAAGCTGAACTCAATTAAGCAGGGACGTAGCAAGTGTGGTCAGGAAATCCATCGACTGGATAAGGTTCTTTCCGGTTTGGGATGTTTTCGAATTTGTTTATAGTGTTAACATTAACATCGTACTCTAATACTCAGAAAGTTATTATAAATTGAAATACTGAATAAATGTTTAAATATGTAGAGCTAAGAGTTGGAGCCATTATTATTATCATCATAAATGGATTTGAAACACCACCATAATTAAGACGGTTTAAGGAAATGTAATTACTCATGCCACTCTAAAATCTCAACTTGAAGGATTCCGTTAAGAGGTTTTATTTATTATAAGAACATTAATATGTTTTATATTTTTTAAACAATATTATAAAGATTTTTAGCTGAACAATTTCAGCTCAAACAGGTCGTCGTTCAGATTTGAAATTTTGATAATTTACCTGCAGAGTTCTGTCAGCTAAATAATTTTGAACTAATTTCATAAACAAACTTTTTAAACCCAGCAATCAAACCTTTATGCCAAAGACTTTTTTTATGCTTTTCCTATGTCTAGAAGAGCAACTCCAGTTGAGCAACCTTCAGATCTGTTTGAACGAATTAAATTGATGCCTTTTAAGAGTTGATGAGAAGTTGAATGCCCGTGGCAAAATTCAAACTGTTCATCTGCAAAAATTGAGTTCGTATTGATGTGAAGCATCATTCTATTTAAAATTATCTTTTCAAAAAGTTTAATAATTGAAGAAATCAACTTATTGGACGGTAGCTAGAAACTTCAGCTGCATTTTTATCCAGCGTCAAAATTGGAACAACTTTTGCATTTTTCCATTTATCAGGAAAGTATGCTAAATGGCAACATCTGTTAAATAATTTTACCAAGAAAGACAATGTACTCTCTGGGAGTTTTTGATGAGGATATTGAACATTCCATCATCACCTGGAGCTTTCATATTATGAAACTTTTTAGTTATAGATCTTACTTCGTTAAAATCAGTCCCCCAGGAATCATAAAAAAAAATCCCGAGGGAAAATATTCAGATAATACCTAACAACCAGATTCTCAATAGGACTAGTAAGACCCAAACTGAAATTATGGGAACTCTCGAATTGCTAAGAAAGTTTCTGAGCTTTTTTTTTCGAATTTGTGATCAAAATTGTACCACCTTCTTGAAGCGCTGGAGTAGGTTTTTGAGGTTCCAAACGGTTTTGGAACTCGGGTCTAATTTCGAAACATTATTTTTTTAAGTTTTGTTCCTCAGGGCATAGAATCGCCTTTTATTTTGGTTTTGAAAATCTCACCAGATAACTGTCATGGCAGGATCGTGTGTTCTTTGATATTGCCTCCTACGGACATTTTTCAGACGGATCAAGAGCTGATGATCGTCTTCTATTTTAATTCAATCGAATTTAACCTCACATTTTGGTACTGAGGCAGCTCTTGCTTCAACTATAGAAGTAGTCAGTGATCCAAGAGCATAATTAATTTCATCTTTGGTTTGCAAAGGAATGTTTGGATCGAAGTTATTTTACATAAATGTTCGATATTGCTACCAATCAGCTCTATGGTAATTGAAAATCGAGCTGTTGGGATTACAAATTATTTCTTGGGATATTTCAAAAGCTACTGGAAGGTGATCAGAACTGAAGTCAGCATGGCTAACCAATTGGCTACAAAGTTGACATGAATCAGTTAAGACCAAACCAATAGTGGAGGGATTTCTTGCAGAAGAAAAGCAAGTTGGACTGTTTGGATATTGAATAGTGTAATAACCTGCAGAACAATCATCAAACAGAATATTACCTTCGGAATTGCTTTGAGCATTATTCCATGAGCGGTGTTTTGCATTAAAATCACCAATAATGAAGAATTTAGACCTATGACGGGTAATTTTTTGGAGGTCACCATTGAGAAAATTATTTTGCTGGCCTACGCATTGGAATGGCAAATAGGCAGCTATAAACGTAAGTTGTCCAAACAATGATGGCAACACCACCACAGGGTCCATCAAGACGATCATTTCTATAAATCAAATAATGTGCGTCCTTCTTCACCTTATGATCAGGTTTAAGGAACGTTTCAGTTATAACGGCAATATGCACGTTATGAACTTTCAAAAAGTTAAATAGCTCGTCTTCATTATCATTAAGAGATCGAGCATTCCAATTTAAAATATTTAATGATTTAAAATCCATAACTGAATTTCGAAGTCACGACAATATTGTTCGCAAATTTTACTCCAGTTTGAATAGCACCAAACATGGAGTTAGTTTCCAGCATATCAGTGGTCATGTCAATTAATGATTTCTGTAAAAAAAATCCATTTTAGGAGCATTCTAAGTCAAAATTATCAAAATTTCCGTTAGAATTATGTTAGCTTAAATTTTGATTTCTACCAGCTGAAATAGCAGCATATGTAGCTCCATTTACTCGCTGAACATTGTTAGCAGTGAAGTATAGATGAAGAATTTGAAACAAGGGTGACGTTTGTACGGGTACGAATGTAGCATTTGTTCCTCGCTGACCGTTGTTAACAGCAGAGGAATTTGTACCTGGTCGGGAACGTGGAGCGTTTCCTACCTGTTGCTTAGAACGAGTGTGTAGGATCACTTTGCGAGTCTTACATTCGCAAAAATTGCAGTTGTGGTTTTCACCACAATTTGAGCATTCAAATTTCTTAAGATCTTCCTTCACAGGTCAGTCGTCCTTTGCGTGAGATGAGTCTCCACAATTCATTCTGGCATGTAGCAATTTTTTGTTCGGTGACCCCATCCCTGGCACATACAGCACTGGGTGAGGTTTTGGAAAATTCCTCCAGTCTTCCTGAAGTGTTCCCACTTCGCTTGGACATGGAGCGTTAGGCTAGCTTTTTCTAAGGCCTAAAGGTTGTTTAGTTCACTAGACTTGAAGTGAATTAAATAAAAATCAATAGAAATCCCGTTGCGCGAATCGCCAGGACCGGACTTTATTTTCATTTTGATTACTTGGACTGGCACAACTGCAAGAAATTTTGCCAGTTCATCTTTGGGTATACCTTCCATGACAACCTTGAACACACGTTCAGTTTTGGAGTTGTAAGTAAAAAAAAATGGTGCTGCTTCTCAGTAAGATACTTGAGAAGACGGTTGAATCCGTTCAAGATTTCAGCCAATACACGGCATTCACCCCGACGGCTAATCTGATGTGAAAACTTTAATTTCACGAAGTTCAAAAGTTCCGTGCAGAGCATGGAAATCGGGAGTGGTTATCACAATAGGAGGGACCTTTTTCTTCTGGGTATTAAGCCGGGAGTGTTTAATGGAATTTTGCCTGGATGATGGATCATTCTCATCATCCGTAGGCAAATCAAAATGATTTCTTAAATTAATTTCATCAGAAGGAGGATCAAGGGATTACCCTTTTCTTTCGCAATTAGGCGCCATGGTGGCGGTGAAACTAATTTTCCAGTCAAATTGCTTTTTGACTTAATCACCTTCCGATCAAAATAGTTTTCGATGTTACTTAAGTCATCCGATTTCTATGGAGATGCCGTTTGCCTTAAGTAACAGCGCAGAGAAACCAGTGAAAAGTGTACGTTCGTTGTTTCGATTTCTCATTATTAAAGTGAATAAATAGAACTGTTTGTTGCTAAGATGATTTTGGTGGTCCTAAATTGATAAATGGGCTGCACGTAAGGAGACGTAATTGATAATTCTCCCGAATATCCTGGTAAATACACTTTGACTTAAGTAACAATAGGGGCCACCAAACGACGTATAATAACTTTTGACTCAAAAACCAGTATTTTTTAGCATGAAAGCTAGCGATTTGCATTTGAATGATTAAAACCCGGCTAAATATGTTAAACATTGCTATCACTATGAGATAATATGTGTTTAATTGGAAATAGGAATAACTTTTCGGTCATCAAAACAAAACTTTATTTTTCTCGGATCGGTGCGAATGTTACTTACGACATAATGAAAATTTATAGATAGAGCTAGAATTATGGCGTAACATCTTTTGTTAACAATGACTTCTCTAGATGATATCTCGGAAGTCATGGCTCTCCATGGCAAATCGATTTGACCATCGAGTAGAGAAAGACTTCTCCTACCCGATGGATAGGGTGGTTTGTGTAGGCGTACCTTGAATTCCGAGAAATCAACAAGAGAAGTCATTGTTTACCAAGGCTGTTACGCCCTAATTCCAGCTCTATCTAGATTTGCTCTTGGATTGTAGACATGTAGATTTGGCCATTTACGGTTGTAGTTGTTTGGAAAGGCTTGCTCCGTCTTCCGCAAGAACAAATCACCTGCCAAATAAAGAATTTCGTGGGGAGCTTCGACACTTGCTGTTTCCTGAAGGACTCTAAAACATCGAACTTGTCTTTCGCAGTCACAACACTTCTGCGACTAGTCATTTGATCTATTGTAGTATATCCCGTGTCCTTAGTTTAGTGTATGTCGTATTACTCCACAGCTATTGAGAAATGATGAAGTATTCGATTTTGATAAAGTTGTCATTCTTGTCTTCATCGTAAGGAATCGATTCTAATTGAAAGGTCCCGCTGTGTTGGAACATTCTCCAAAGGCGCACCCCTTTGTCAGTCAAAATTGGATTCCTTAGCAACAAAAACAAGTTGTGACACCGATAATGACCATGCTTCAGAACCCTAGTCTAACTTACTACCACTTCAAACTAGGTAACAACGAATAGAAGACTAACTAATCCATTTGTTTCCTTGTTTCAAGATCATCCTCGGTCCAGCCAATCCAAGGACTTATCACTATCAACAAAGCATAAAAAGTAGAAGGGTCTGTGCCTAGGAGCACGAACGGAAGCTTGACGTAGGACCGCTAGTGGACGGAACAAATATGTTAATCATTTAGTTCTTGACTCTTTCCGTTTTTGAATTGGTAGCCCTGAGAAGGGCCGGTTGTTTTTCGTGGCCACACCAGTGCAAGTCGATGTTGACCGAATGACGGCGGCCTAGTCATGCTGCCTATTGCGGGAAGCCTTTCCTCCGGTCAATGCGGGTGTTTTCGTCAACGTCCGTCGTCTTAGTGCTTAGTGCGATGCGTGCTGTTCCATTCATACGTCGTGTCCGACGCTTATCCGTCCGTTGGTCGAAAGCAAATGACGAAGAAAACGATTTGGTTAGCGTTTTTATTATCGCTGCTTTTCTCCTCCCTTTCTTTAATTAGTGAAATGGTTAGCGATCAACCGAGCATTGAGCTCGCTCATGTGAGCATGCGCAATGTGTCTTTTGTTCGATTTGCGCTGTATCCGTTGATTACTGAAAAGTCCTGTTCCCCTAGTTTGAAGTAGCTAAGACTAGGAATCGGTGGTTAATCTTACATCCGGTAACGTACCACGTAAAGGTGATCTACCCACGATACGGGGTTTCGCAGTCACATACCCGGTAAAGTCCGCTTTTTCGTATTTATAATCGTCCATGATACAGAAGTGTGGTTTTGACAACATTTGTGTGTACAGCTTACGTGCAAAATTTTTCCGCACACGCGCTGTTTTTTCGACTCCGTTTTCAAAACAACTAGAAATTTCACAATTTAACTCATGCAGTGTAAACAATACACGCTGAGGCCATCACACCCAAAATTTCATTGAACTTAATCCAAAAGGTAATATGACGGATTTCACGCCAACTCGTCTTCGGAGTTGGCAGCACCCTCTCAGAACCTTATGAAACTTTGTGGGTGTGGAGACTTAGCAATTTTAAGCAACTTTGAGTACTTATTTTTTTCAAAATTTATCTCGCCTAACATTTGATAAGGGTCAAAGTTTTTTGTCGATTTTTTTTCAAATCGATATAGCTTAAAAATGACAAGCCCTACAAAATAGTGATGTATGGCGAACTTTTAGCAAATAATCTGAAATTTTATAAAAAAATTTAAATCAATTAAAAAATTGGTTTCTACACTCTAAAAAAATATATTTAAAAATTAAAAGTCATTTTCCCAAAAATGCTACCTCTCAGATTTGCTTGATATTTTTTCTCGTGAAAGGCAATATAATTACCTAACTTTTCTTCATACATCGCAAAGTGGGCGCTTTTAAGGAAAAAAAGTTGTGCGAACAACAACTTTTTCATGTTAATTTTTTTTAGCGTGTTTCACTCAAAGTCGAATAGTAATACGCGCACAACCTTATTAAAATCCGTTGAAACTTAATGAGCATAAAGATTTTGATCTTTTGATAATCTGGGCGTGCTTAAAACAAAAATAACATTTGAAAGGGCCTAATACAGAGGATTTTCCTGCATTTCGAATGGTGTTTTAATAAATGAAAACTCTAGTGTTTTTGTTTAGTGCATAATTTATTTTCCTATAATTCTCCATACATAATTTGAGTTTTTCATTGATTATTAGTCTATCGGAAACAGAGTGAAATTTTTCGGAGTTTCCTTTGAATGTGAAAATCGCTTAGTAGAAATTATGTTTTGAGAAATAGGTACAAAACAATGAAATTTTTGTGTACCAGGTATAGTTTTTACATGACTGAACAGCTAAAAAAATGTTGAAAATGAAGTTGTATCTTCGATGTACAATCCTTAAACCACACAGTTGAAACAGTTAAAGTTATTATTATTTACCTAGTGTATCATCAAATTCCTGATGTTCTGATTGCTGATGACTTGTTGATGGTTGCGGCTCTTCAAACTTCCGAGCATGGCTTGATTCTTTTCCATCCGATCGCCTCTTTTTCGGGAGAGGTGTCCTATTGTGCACTAAAATTCCACGACACCATTCACAAATACGCATTGTTACATCCAATTGATGATCAAAGCCCCATGAATGTATTTTCTCTATGAGACTTGATGATAAATTACGTAAATTATTGCGGCTGCAATTGGGATTGTTTATCTTCATTTCATCTTCATTCCTTTATTTAACGTCGGTCTCTGTTCCGCAATCTAGTGCCAATCACCGACGGACATCGATTGCCATCCATTGACGGCAATCGAATGTGCAGGAAGGCAGCTTCCACACCTGCGTAAGATATCGCACCCATTCAACACACATGGGCCGGGACCAACGGTTTTACTTCCCTTCCGAAGGAAGACGTGACCAGAGATTTTTATGCCTCAGAAAAATCCCACCGACCTCGGCTGGGATTGAACCCAGACCCATTGGGGTGTTAGAAAGCAGTCACGCTTACCACTACACCACCGGCGCCGGCTTGGGATTGTTTATGTTGGCACTACATTGCACCCTTTTAATAATCAATTCAGCAGATTTTTCCATTGTTGTATATATAAACACTTTTTCGTTTCAACAACTATGCAGCACTACACTTTCAACAACTATGCACTACAGCAACTATGAGCATTGTTGTGATATCACCAAACTTAAATATTAGATTATGTCGGTAGAAACAGACTGCGGTGCTTTAAGTTTATACCTTATATCTCTCATGTGACTACCTGCGTTGTTATATAACTGCTATATAGCAGGTAACTTAACGATTATTTTAGGCATGCCTTAAATAATCGTTAAGTTACCTGCGCTATTATATGTATTCACTTGAGAGATGAGGTATAAACATATATGCATATTGCTTACTAATGGACACACCTAATACATAAAAATAAATGAATGATTATTTTTCTAATTAAATTAATCACAAATACATGAATTGAAATCTTTTCATGAATAAAACATACTAAGTGATTTTTACTTAGTTTACCTGTTGATTTGGAACAATTTGAGGGTGGTTTTATAGAAGTTGGATAGAGTGTATGCATATATTATAATACAATCCATCACAGGAAAGTGCAAACCATGCTGAGATGGCTGTTCCTCATTAGAACGTTTTGTTCTGAACTCTTATTGGACGATTTGCAGGTAACTTCTCTGTACCCGTTTTCAAATGTTAGGCTAGATTTCGCCCAGATTATCGAAAAGTATACCCATAAAGTTTAATCGAATTTTAATAAGGTTGTGCGCGTATTACTATTCGACTTTGAGTGAAACACGCTAAAAAAAACTTCGAACAACTTTTTTTCCTTAAAAGCGCCCACTTTGCGATGTATGAAGAAAAGTTAGGTAATTATATTGCCTTTCATGAGAAAAAATATCAAGCAAATCTGAGAGGTAGCATTTTTGGGAAAATGACTTTTAATTTTTAAATATATTTTTTTAGAGTGTAGAAACCAATTTTTTAATTGATTTAAATTTTTTTATAAAATTTCAGATTATTTGCTAAAAGTTCGCCATACATCACTATTTTGTAGGGCTTGTCATTTTTAAGCTATATCGATTTGAAAAAAAATCGACAAAAAACTTTGACCCTTATCAAATGTTAGGCGAGATAAATTTTGAAAAAAATAAGTACGCAAAGTTGCTTAAAATTGCTAAGTCTCCACACCCACAAAGTTCCATAAGGTTCTGAGAGGGTGCTGCCAACCACTGGATGAGTTGGCGTGAAATCCGTCATGTTACAGCTTTTTTTTTAAATAAAGTAATGCAATTTAACTGTGGACACCCATTACTAAGACTTTTGTAGCATATTTCCTGGATCTTGAATTTGGTTTTGCATTCGAAGTCATCAAAATTTGGCTTGAAAGCTGGAAATTCGCTCAAAAATCTGAAAATAATTTTATTGGATTATACACCCAACCGGGGGACGTAAGATTTGCTTACAATTATGTGGGATTCATCATCAGAGGATGTTAGTGGAGGCCGAATGAACCTAGGATGCGATATACTAAGCTGCAGTCCAATGCAAGAAAATGGAGAAAGTAAAATGTGGAGTGTACTAGTGAGTGGAATTAATCATGTCGAAAAAAAAGTGCCGATTGGGAGACTCAAACCACGAATGTTGCAATTATGAGACTTGTGCTTTGTCCACTACTCTCTCCGTGCTTCGAGATATGAATAGGCTAAAGTGAAGAGGCAATAGCAAAGTGAAGAGGAGCGACGCGAACACTGGCGCGGTAACCATAGTACGGTGATAGAGGAAATGCTTCACCAAACCTGAGCGTCTGCTCACCATGGAGGTGCGGCTCAAAACGGCGTCTGTTCTCCATGTTAGGAGCGGCTGATCACCGTCCTAGTGCCAGCGTGGGACTCTAAACAGAGCTGTGCACGATGGTCCTCGGCGAGACAGGGGGTTTGGAGCAGGCCCAACAAGCCGCCCTGGAAAAAACATAAAGTTGCAAATACTGAAGAAAGAAATACGGATCGGAACAATCGGCACAGACCTACGCGACGAAATAAGGACTACGATTGGAAACTCGGAACATGGAACTGCAAATCGTTCGGCTTCCCGGGCAGCGATAGGTTAATCTATGACGAACTTCAACCACGCAACTTCGAAGTCGTAGCACTGCAGGAACTTTGCTGGACCGGACAAATGGTATCGAAAAGCGGGCATCGAGCGGCTACTTTCTATCAGAGCTGTGGCACCACCAACGAGCTGGGAACCGGCTTTGTAGTGCTGGGTAAGATGCACCAACGCGTGATTGGTTGGCAGCCGATCAAAGCAAGGATGTGCAAGTTGAGGATTAAGGGCCGTTTTTTCATCAACGTGCACTACCCACACGAAGGAGACCCGACGACGAGAAATAAGCGTTCTATGCGCAGCTGGAGCAGGTGTACGACGGCTGTTCGCAACGGGACGTCAAAATCGTCATCGGCTACATGAATGCCCAGGTAAGACGGGAGGCAATGTATAGACCGACAATCGGGCCAAACAGCCCGACAACGGCCAACGATGCGTGAACTTTGCAGCCTCTTGGGGTATGGTAGTTCGAAGCATCTTTTTCCCCCGCAAGGATATCCACAAAGCCACCTGGAGATCACCTGACCAACACAGACCAAACCAACCAACAGAAAATCAAATCGATCAAGTTCTAATTGACGGGAAATTCTTCTCCAACATTATCAACGTCCGCACATACCACAGTGCGAACATAGATTCGGATCACTACCTAGTTGCAGTATGCATGCGCTCAAAACTCTCGACGGTGCATAACACCCGTCGAAGTCGAACGCCGTGACCCAACATTGAGTAACTGCGGGACGGCGGAGTTGGCCAAGACTACGCGCAGCAGCTGGAAGTTGCACTACCTCTTCCGCAGCTTGGTGCAGCTTCTCTTGAAGATGGGTGGAGGGACATCCGTTCAACCATAGGAAGTACTGCTGCAGCGGCACTAGGTACTGCGATCCCGGACCGAAGAAATGACTGGTTTGACACCGCACGAGATTGAATGTGGAGCGATACAGACAAGCGCGGAACAGACAAAACCCGATGGTCCGAAGGAAAAAGTGTCAGCAGGAAGACCGAGATCGCGAGGCGATGGGAAATCTGTACCGCGTAAACGACACACGGAAGTTCTACGAGAAGCTAAATAGTTCGCGCAAAGGCTACGTGCCGCAAGCCGATATGTGCAAGGACTTGGACGGTAACCTTCTCACGAACGAGTGTGAGGTGATTGAAAGGTGGAAGCAGTACTATGACGAGCACCTCAACGGTGAAGCAGCAGAAAACGAAGGCGGCACGGTAACAGACCTTGGCTACCGACCCCTAATCTTCAAGAAGTTGAAGAGGAGATCGGTCGACTGAAGACCAACAAAGCGACTGGTGTAGATGAACAATCCAGCGAGCTGCTAAAATATGGTGGTGAAGCACTGGCTAGACCGCTGCACTATGTAATTGCCAAGATTTGGGAGGAGGAGATATTACCGGAGGAGTGGATGGAAGGTGTCTTATGCCCAATCTACAAAAAAGGGCGACAAGTTGGACAGCTGCAACTACCGCGCGATCACACTGCTGGGCGCCACATACAAGGTACTCTCAAAAATACTATCCGCCGCCTGTCACCATTTGCAAGCGAGTTCGTGTGGCGATACCATGAGGGATTCATGGGTGCTCGCGCTACCACGGACGAAATTTTTGCGATCCGGCAGGTTTTGCAGAAATGCCGTGAATACAACGTGCCCACACATCATTTGTTCATCGATTTCAAATCCACATACGACACAATCGATCGAGATCAGCTATGGCAGATTATGCACGAGTACGGATTTCCGGACAAACTGACGCGATTGGTCAAGGCAGCGATGGATCGAGTGATGTGCGTTGTTCGAGTATCGCGGACACTCTCGAGTCCCTTTGAATCGCGAAGGGGGTTACGGCAAGGTGATGGACTATCGTGTCTGCTGTTTAACATCGCGTTAGAAGGTGTGACCAGAAAAGCTGGGACAGACACGAGAGGCACGATATTCAGGAAGTCCATCCAGCTCCTTGGCTTCGCCGATGACATTGACATTATGGCACGGAACTTTGAGATGATGGCGGTACATCAGACTGAAGGCTGAAGCTAGGTGGATTGGACTTGCCATCAACGCATCAAAGACAAAATACATGAAAGGAAGAGGTTCTAGGGAAGACAATGTTAGCCTCCCACCCCGAGCTCAGATTGATGGTGACGAAATCGAGGTGGTCGAAGAGTTCGTGTATTTGGGCTCACTGGTGACCGCTGAAAATGATACCAGCAGAGAAATTCAAAGACTCATTATGGCAGGGAATCGTGCCTACTTTGGATTCCGGAGTATGCTCCGGTCGAATAAAATTCGCCGCCGCACGAAGTTGACTGTCTACAAGACGCTGATTAGACCGGTGGTCCTCTACGACCTTGAGACCTGGACTATGCTCGTGGTGGATCAACGCGCCCTTGGTGTTTTCGAACGGAAGGTGTTGCGTACCATCTACAGTGGAGTGCAGATGGATGACGGAACGTGGAGGAGGCAGATGAACCACGTATAGCACCAGCTGCATCCATCGTCCGCAATCTTCGTCCATCGGAAAACCATCCATCGTAAATATTGAAAAAAATTGGGCGACTTCGGTGGGCTGGGCACGTCGTAAGAATGTCGCACAACGACCTAGTGAAAATGGTTCTAGAAAGTGACCCAACAGGAACAAGAAGAGAGGCGCAGCGGGCAAGGTGGATCGACCAAGTAGAAGGCGACCTGTGGACCCTTCGCAGACTACGAGGCTGGCGAAGTGTGGCCATATCCACAGTACCCTTTTCTGGCCATCTGGTAGCAGAATCGATATGGTGATTCCATATTTCCTCCATGCTCATGATTGTATGCAATCTAGAAAAAAGCGCGGTTCTCCAGGTCTACTTTCAGGAATTGAACATCTTGCCGGTTATTTTGGATACCCAGGAGACCACTTTTTTGGCCACTCGTCAATGGAATCGATGGCATATTTTCTATATACCGTAAAACGGGGTAACATTGATAGTTTTTTAAAGTATATTCTAAATATGTTTTTACAACAATGAATGTTTTCCAAGTTTTAATTTTTTAAACAAGTACTGATCCAAGTCAATCAATCACAAGTTTAACGGAAATTTAAACATTTGCACTACTTTTTTAGTTCCTTGACCGAAATTCAGTGTTTTGATTGGGGTTACTTTGATAATGCTCGATGAATGCGAAAGAAAATGAGTGAAATTCAAACAATTTAGTGTTTTAAATAGGGTAGGTGAGCCAGTAGTGGAGGTACTAAGCCAATTTATTTATTAAACAATAAATATACGATGTACACACAATTGTCATACGTCAATCAATAGCGTTCAACCTCAATTTTGATAGAAACATATTACATTGTAATAAATTGCATACGATTTCAGAAAACTCATCCTCCATCAACAGGAACACTGTTCCAGTAGTTGTGGTAGTTGCTAACTTTGGTTCCTATAATAGTGGAATGCGTTGGTTTCTTATGGGTTTCACTATTATAGGAACACTACCGCAACTATAGGTGCAAAGGAGTGAAAATCTTACGGAAAATTAATGATTTTCCGTAATGTTTGGGCTAATTTTAAGTTTGAAATATGCAAATATGCTTTATTTTAGGACAGCTACCGATGAAAAATAATCTTATCCGGATCCTCCTCACTATTCCGGCACAACCTCCATACCGCAACTTTAGGTACACCACTATTACTGGAACACCTACCCTATGAAATTTTGAATGAGTATATAATCAGAAAACATCATAAGCAATAAGAATACAACATTGAATTTGTGATGGCTCTATCGGACATACATTTCATAAGTAATGGTTTGAGTGCTTTTTCAAACAGGCGAAAAACACAAAAAAATGCTCTCCAATATGTTTGTAAAATATGTAACAAATACTAAATAAAAACTTTATACGATAACAACGGAAATACCCTATGCTATAATATGGAAACAATGTTTCTTATTTGGAAAAAAGCACAACGAGTCAATTTAATCTTTATATTTTACTATCAAAGTTGCCCGCATTATCAAAGATACCCCGTTTTACGGTACTCATGATTGTATGCAATTTAGAAAAAAACGCGGTTCTCTAGGTCTACTGCCGGCTAGTGACCACTTTGCCGGTCATTCCGGATATCGACAGGACCCTTTTCTGGCCATCTGGTAGCCGAATTGATATGTTGATGGCATATTTCCTCTATGCTCATGATTGTTTGCAATTTAGGAAAAATCGCGGCTCTTCAGGTCTACTTTTAAGAATTGACCATATTGCTAATGATTCCGGATATCCAGAGGCCCGTTTTTTGACCACGCGGTAGCAGGATATGTTGATGGCATATTTTCTCTTTGCTTATGATTCAATACAATTAAAATTTGGACAACAAAACTCCACTCCTAAGCCTCTCCCCTGATCCTGTCCTTCGACAATGTACCCTTTTAACCTCGAGTAAGCCGCGATTGTTCGGCCCATTTTCTACTAGACATAGAATTAAGTGTATTTTTTACAAACAATGTATTATCGGCTCCGTTAAGCTAACGTGATTGAGCCTTCCAAATAAACGAACTGGATGGAAAAAATTAAAATTAAAATTTGGTTACCAAATTGTCGAGAACAAGTCATTGCAATATGAATCGACACGCATTTAGCATCCTTGGTACATTGGGGAAGTTTTGGTGGCTTGCGGTTATGACAGTTAATAAAGAAAACTAACTACCTACCCAACTAACTATTCTCAGTAATGTGCATTCCTGTTTTCCCTGTTTGTTTCGTGTAGTATACACCTGGTCATATCACCTTGTACCAGTTGACGATTATGAAGTATAATGAACTATTAAGATATGTCACTCATTATACTTTTGATGAGAGCAAAATAAACGAAAATAAATGATCGAATGTTTCTTGACGCCACAATTTGATCAAGTTAGTGCTATTTTGATATTGTATATGTGGTGCAAAATAATAAAAAAAAAAATGCAACTACTTAGCTCAGATTTGACGACAACAGGCAACAGCACTGACTTTAATGTAGAAATGTAAGTCTTCCGAAATTAGGAAAAGTCAAGAACATTGCTCACCGTAAAAAGTTATTCCGTTTTGAAAGGTTATTTTGGATCATTTTAACCCCCAAAATCAAAATAAGGTTTAACATCGATTAGTTCGATTAATTAAACTTCACTAGTGGCTGTCATGTTTGTAAATATTGTATACTCACAAATCAAGCACCCTAAAATCCGCTTTACACTCTGGCTTCGCCTATGCCGTAAGCCATCATACAAAGCGCTATAAAGGGTATAACAAACTGTTATTTCCCTTGGCTTCTTTCTTCGCAGAAGAGGATTAAACCAACAGTAACATAGTACCTGCTGCTTATCTGCTCCAATTTGCACATCACATTCACCCGACTGATGACCGACCGGTGAGTGAATGGATGCATAAAAACGCTGCTGCTGCTGCTGCCGTCGCTGGGATTGTGCATTCTTTTGTATAGAAGATCTCAAAAGAAATGCAACCGTTCATGCTTTGCGCAACAAATTTGTTTTCGCTGCCGTTCTTTCAAGGTACCAGAACACCGGATTGACATGTGACTGAAGAACATCATCCACATCGACAGCATCAGCGGAGCACGGCATCGAAAATTTGAAATCGATTCGTATCTACTTGGGAAGATTAAATCCCTTCTTCCTTTCGGTCGGATTGTGCAGAGGTAGAGTTAGTTGCAACAACTTTGATCACGGCTCGCAATTCATCAGCTCCGGATAAGATCTTAGGGCTGCCGGTCGTCGTCGTCGTCGTCGTTGTCGTCGGTGCGCTTTCGTCCGACAATCTGTCAGACGTTGCACACAGCCACGTCAAGACCAAGATGTTGTGCTGCAGAGCGAAGATCTGAGAGATGGGATTTATCGGTTGCATCTGCCGGTCGTGAATCGATGCAGATTAGCTGCTGTCAGATTTGAATTTATTTTTTGCTTCGCGGGTATTGACAAATATATGTGTGTTGCTTTCGGGGGGCGACAACGCAGACGACGATGCGAGCTGATCCGGGTAACGGTAATAGCTTTTAAGGGATTCCTGGTGGAGGCAAAACGCTGCAGAAAAATTGCTAATCTATCATTTGAAAAAGCTTTTTGTGGAATGAATATTTCACCTGGTTGCATCGCTGGTGGCGTTCGAGAGTCTAGAAGCTGCGAAACATTCTCCATCCCACTTGCACGGCACTAAGTCCAGTATCATGTTTGGCGATAATATGCCCCAGATTGCCGAAATGGAAATCTGAATTAATTCCCCAATAAAGCATTCCGATTGCATTCTCCGAAACTATTATCCTCCTTTTTCGGTCTTCGCATCGCACTTACAGCAGCTATATCGCAGGCAGTTGGTTCGAAGTTCATGTCTAATCCACCCAGGTGACTGGCTGCACTCCACCGAAGACCACGAGAATGCTATCAAGGCCTCATTCTTATCTTTGCATGAATTAAACGAATGCGTTTAATCAATTAATTCGAAACATGATTTCCCCGACCGGGTCTGTGCTGTCTTTTGTTCCCAGCCGGGAGGCGAAGATAAGCGGCAGGCGAACACCTGGACCAATTATCGTTAGCGTTCTCGCGAGAATAGCTACTACCTCCGGGTTGAAAGACGATGCGCCTTCATGGGGCCAGCTTCCCTTCTAATTGGTCAAAGCTTCAACGAGATTTTAAGGTTTAATTGAAAAATTAGTCCACCGTCACGTTTGGCTTCCCTCAACAAAAGCGCGTGTGTTGGTAACGATGTGGTCGAGGAGACGAGCTTCGCGGGAAACTATTATCTCTCCGTGTGCATGTTTTCAGTTTTGCCAGCTTCTTGTCGGTTGGCCTTCTCCTGTGCCACAAAACTCCACCGTTGCTTCCCGGGGACTGCGAGTTTTGGGATCCTGAGAGTTGCAGAATTATACCTGCACACGATAAGCGAAAAGTTTAGGAACGCTTCACGTTCGTCGTTTGCTCTCTGGAAGCTAATCCTACCGCGGGAAAAGGTGTTTTGAAAGCCATTAGGCACACAAGCGATACGCCAGCTGAAATTAAGATAATCCTCAATGTGTGGCGTGGTATTTATTTAGAACATATAATGGTCGTATTTTGCAACTGGTAGCGCTTTCAGCGCTATCAGGTGGTAGCTAAAATAATGAAGGTGCTTATTAGCGGTTGTCTATGAACAACAGGGTGGTTCAAATTGCAGGAATTTCCTAAAATCCTACCTCCCATCCTGATTGCATCCAATTTCGCTTCGCTCCTTATAACGTCTCATCCTGTTATTGATCACCAATAAAAATAAGGGTTCCAGACTCGGAGATGCTTGCCGGGGTGAACAGAGATATCTCATACTCTCTATTTTCCTTCAGGGGGTGTTTGTGCCTTTCTTTTCCATTTGCTCTCAACCGAATAAAGTTTTAATCTTTCTTGCACCGAAACATGCGTAAAACCACACACACCGAATCCGGTAGATCTTAGGGAGAGAAAGAAGCGATGCGAGCGATCGAATTGATTTGCTTCGGGGATCGGATGTACAAAACAAAAAGCCACGCAGCATTCGCCCTTGAAAGTAAAAAGTCGAATGTAAGAAATTAACCCTCGACTTGGCTGCTTCGGTTCGAAAGGAAGGTTAGACGAGAGCACATAAATTATAGATTTGGCTACGGGTTCATGATCACCGGGTGCCCAAAAAAATTGAACTAGAAAAAGGTTAAGCACTAGGGTAGAGAACTACTTCGGCATAAGCGCCCATTTCCGACATATCGAGTAGTATTTCGACATGAACAAATCAATCAAACGCACTTTGCAAAATTCATATAAACTCTGAGGCTACATATACGAGCATAAATTTTGACATTACATTTAGTAATAACAGACGTAAAATTCAGCTCAATCAATCGTACTTTTCGTCGAGTTACGCACTCTTCAGTATCGGAGCACTACATTTTACAGGACATGTTTTTTTCTGTCTCATCCTTTATGTCAATAATGGTTCCCTTCACGTGTAAAATTGATTATTTCTAAGTGTGTACGTTTGGTACGATAGTTTAGTTCCAAAGCTACAACACAAATTATGATTATTTCCATCCATTCTTTTCATAACCAACATTTATGTTATTCTATATTCAATTCTAATGCCTGATTTTTACCTTCCTTAATGCGTATGTCGAAGTAAATACAATAACGTTTCAATGCGTTTGGACGGAATTGAAACTCGAATCACGAATATGGAAACAAGAAGCAGTGTTAATTTATTAACAATATCTCAACAATTTGAGACTCTATATCGAATCTAACGCTGCTTATGGAAAGGTAAATAATTCTAGAAGTAATTTTTGATAAAAACATTACATTTGCTGTTCAAACCCGTTCAAAAAAGGAAGCTAAATTCCGGTTGTGCTTCGTAAGACGGAAACTAGATCTCAACCCTATGATACGATTGGACGCTAAACTCGAGAAAGGGAAGATTTCGACAAGAAGCAATGGCTCGAATGAGTGCACTTCACCCGGCCAATGATGATGATGAGAGGAAATCGGTTAACGATATGTTTCGGTATGCTTTTTTCACGCTCGATTCGAGCAGGGAATAAATATTTATGTTTCACGTTCATTAAGTCGATCGGGGGTGATCGGACGACAGGACTGCGATGCGCTGCTCACCGGACTGAGCTTCTTGCGGAGTGATCAAGAGAACGGAACTCGCATCGAAATGAAGTGGAGCCGAACGGCTCTTCACGGCTGTTTAAAATGTAATTTGTTAGAACTTGTTCCAATCTTGTTTGCCATGGCTTCGCAGTATGAAGGGTATGGATAGAACTAATAGACTGAGCGTCCATTTGGCGTGGAATGTTTACGGTAATTTGGTCTAATCAGGATATAAAGGCATATATTTATGTGGGAAAATGAGGTATCCCTGCTGCGTGTGGTGGCCCAGTTAGGCCGAGCACCTTGAGGCAGTAATGAGCAACAAAGTAAAATTGATGTGCGATCGGAACAGAAATCGTTACGCGCAAGTGCAGTCCAAAGCAATCAAAATACAATCAATTGGGGATTTTCACTGATATGGATTTGTATAAACAAGGCATTTGTTAGGAATATAGGGTTGATGATGTATCTTGGAATCAATAAGGAGTTTCCTGTTTTGAAATGGATGTAGGCGTGTGTAATAAACCGAATAGTTTTTAAATTCTTTGTATAGCACCGGACCCCCCTATTTGAAAATAATGTCATGTTATTTGTTTGACAATAAATTTCATAATATTTTTTTAAATAGTGTGGTTCAAATTCATAAACAAACGTTTTTTCATAGGACACTCAATTTCTTTTCAGCGTCACCGCTAAAATTTTCCAGTCGTGAGATATTCGCGATCAATCATATCAATTCGAGATTTTTTTCTTTTTTATTAGGGTCCTGGAGAAAACCTAACCTTACATCCTAATTTTATCTGATTAATTGACAAGGCCATGTGGTATTCGGTCATTGGGAAAATTTGTATGTACCACTTCAATACTGTTACGCAGTTGACCACAAACGTTTGGTTGCTAGGTACATTATCAAAGAGCTTTGGGGGTTATGAGGCGAGCGAATGTTCAATGAAAATTAACTCTTAAACAACAATAATTTATGGTAGTTCTGAATATAACCGTTTTGTCGTGATTGGTTGAGTAATGCTGAGCTATTAGGGTGATCAACACGGATGAGGCTAGCGAGCTGTATGTTGTTTGAAACGAGGGTGACGCGCTTGGCATAGATGGCCCACAGCGGTTCACAAAGAGCAACTGAATCCGATTAGTAGTGGTGCGGCTTCTTCCTCATGCTTGCGGGGAGCCTTTCGTTGTGTACTGGTGAAAAATGTACAACGTTACGCACCGAAGCACTGCTGCTGCTGTTGATGACGACCGGACACCGATGATGAATAAACACCGTTCGGCGAGACCGGATGGAATTCGATTTTGAAATCTATGGTAGGGAAAGTGCCTTTCGCAGGAAATCGAAGATAATTTTAATTATCATAGCAACAGTTGCACATTTGTGCAATTTTCAATAGTTAGTGGATAAAGTCTTAATTTGAACAGATTCGTAGAAAAATTTCATATCGATTGCTGTATTAAGAATTAAGATCCATCATCTCTGGATCAAAATGAGACCACTTCCACGCCACGATCGACTTTGGTTTTGAAATTTCAACCCCATGTTGCCTTAAAAATACATGGTATGTTAGATTTAAACTTATGGAAATTGACATCCGATTGATGAACTTGACAAATTTCCAGAAAATACTCTTTAACAACAAATTTATGGAGGTCCTGAAAAGGATCGATAAGTCGTGATGGCTGAGTAATGCTGACTTATTAGAGTGATCAACACAGATGAGGCTGGCGAACTGTATGCTGTTTGGAACGAGGGTGACGCGCTTGGCATAGATGGCCCACGGTGACTTACGAAGAGCTACTGAATCCGATCAGTTGCGGTGCGGCTTCTTATCCTTCTTTGGTGAATGGACGCTCGTTGTGTACTGGAGAACAATGTTCAACTGCTGATGATGACGACCGACCGGACACCATCACGCACGGTGATTAAATAAGCAACGTTCGACAAGACCGGAAGGAATTCGGTTTTGAAATCTATGTTAGGGAAAGCCCTTTTTGCAGGTGATTGGTGATAATTTTGATCACCAGTTGGACATTTGTGAATTTTTAATAGTGACCTTTTGAAAATTGATAAATTGTTCATTTTAGCAGATTTGTAGAAACAAAATCCAGTCGATAGGCTTATTTAGAAATAAAATCCAACCGCTATTGATAGAGTTATAAGTGGTCAAAACCTAAGCACTTTTCGTAACGTGGGCGATTTTGTTGTTTTTTTTTAATTGCACCCCCAATATGTTGCCAAAATGCGAAATCCTACGTCAAAATAATATTCTGAACAATAAAAATATTCGAGCCCTTTTACTGGAGTAAATTTTTAGGAAACATTGCTTTAAATAATATGTTGAAAACTTTGAAAAAAATTCCTTATGAATTTTGAGTAGATTTCAGAATGAATTCAAAAATTATTTCAGAAAAAGTTTCCTCGGGAGTTTGAGGAGAATGAATTCAGAGCAGAATTGATTAAATAATCTTTGAAAAATTCCATGACGATTATGAAGAGGATTTCAGTATCCGCGAAAATTATCAAGGGACGCGAACATAAAACATAAAAGAATATAAAATCTCAAAATAGGGGAATTTACGTATTCTCGGCAACCTAAGCAGCGGCCTTCTTTCTATAGCCTTTTTCTCTATGGAACGCACACATATGCAGTATTTGTTTGTTTACAATCTTTTGCTGCCAGCTGCTCTAACAATTTCAGTCGAAAGAATTCTCAAAAACTGTTTTGAAACGCTTTTACAAAGCTCCAATCTTCTCTAGTGAGAGCGAGTATTGTCGGCAACCAGTTTTTCTTCGGCAACCGTTCCATTTGAACTGCATGTAAATCTGCTGTTCTTTTATCGGCAACTCGAAATCAGCTATAATTTGTAGTGCGTGTGTTTCACTTCAAGAAAACCTTGCTAGATTGCTTTTTCTCAGTGGTAAAAATATAGTCAAATTGAAGCATAGAGAAAGCATAAAGAATCGTTTGCATGCATTCAGCGAAGTGTTTTCGTAAGAAAATCCAGTGAAAATAGTGTTTCATTTTGGGTTTCCGAAAATAGTCTGGCATGTCGAAGCCGTCATTTCCCCTACTTGTTTCTCCTTGATTTGTTTTCCGTAGAGTACCAATGCATTGACGCCTGGAAGGTAGCTCCTACACCTGGAACCTACCTATCGACCCATCAACTCATAGATCGGGGAACAACGGCTTTACTTCCCTTTCGAAAGAAGGCGTGATCAGAGAATTTATGCCTCAGAAGATCCCGGCGGCGCCGGCTGGGATTGAATCCAGGCCCTTTGGGGTGAGAGGCAATCACGCTTACCACAACACCACTGACGCCGCTAATCTCAAAATACTGTTTCTGAAGAATTTAGAGGCGACCTTCAAATTGAGGATAACAGCATGGGAATCCTATTTCTCTGAACACCTGGAATAATCATAAACAATTTCGTGGTAATTTTTGGAGTGTTCTGCAGAGAATTTCTGGGCTATTACATAGAATCTTAAATTCGTTTTAGAGGAATTCTGAAAATAATAACGTGGGAAATGATTTTAAATGAAATTCTTAAGAATATTCCCATAAAATCTTGTTGAGAGTTCTGAGCGAATTTTCAAGGTAGTTAAAACATAAACATCGTTTGAAGACCCAAAGCAGAAATAAATTTATTATTCTGGAAGAAAATATAGTTGGCTGGGCCTTACAACCCTTCTAACCCATTGATCTGGTTAAATTACATTTGGTTTTATAAATAATTTAAAGGCAAAATACCGATAAAGGAAATGTCTTTTTGATTCGCCCTTTTCCGGTTTGTATAAAACTTTGCGTAACTGTTTGTTATGGACAATGATTCACATTTTTGCCATTTTGTACCTTGAAAATGTTTCAAAATGGCGAGAAAAATGTGTTAACAAAATGTTAAAAACTTTTACCAAAGGTTCTTATTCTACGACTTTTGTAATGTTTTCTTCTTTAATCCAAAAAATTCCATCAGTTTGAATTTTTAATGAATCTCATTTTCAAAAATCTCTAAAATCGGGAAAAAACATTTTGAAATATTAAGTATTTGAGTTTTTTTTTTTATTTTACCTAAACTCACTATAATATTTTTTTTTGTATGATAAACATTATGTTTCTTTATAACTTTTTCTCAGACGTCGTTTCGATCAAAAATGCCTTTTTTGTGCTAAAAATTTTCGAAAAATTTGAAAGACGTGATTTTGAAAACAAAATTCGAGATCCAAAATGGCCGAAGTTTACCAGAATTGTTAATCATTGCTCATAACAAACAATTTTGCAAAGCTGCATGCAAATCAGAAAAGGTCGAGTTTTTCCGATTGGTTCTTCGGTGTGGAGTTGTTTAAAACCTGAATGTATCTACCTATGATGTGATCTGACCCATCTTATGTATTGATTTCATGGGTCGTAGGATTGATTTTGTCCCTAGAAAGGAACTGTAAACTACCCTAAGTGTACCCGGAACATACCCAAAGGTGTCTTATGTGATTCTGGGTACTTTATTTAAAAACAATTTTACTTGTTTTTGGATTCTAAAAAACTCAAGCGACGAACTAAACTTCAATCGAAAAATCATATTGACACTTTAGCATTTTGTATGCTGTTCACGGTATCGGGGGCTCCGCGATGCAGTGCAGCGGACAGAACCAAAGCAATGGATCGCGGGGCAATGAGCAAATCTGTAATATTTTTGAAAAACTTCTTACTTCAGTTTTCTCTCTCTAACCAATGTCAAGAAGCGATATGCTTTCTTTATGCAACAAATTTTAGAGTTCATTTTTGTTTAGATTTTTGGGCTATAATACCTACATCAATTTCCAAATAAACCAGTTGTGTTCTGAAGTCTATTCAGTACAAGTACTTATAGCCTCTACGCTCTTATTGGGGATCCTTCTGGTTAGTCCCCGTTTGTCACCGTTTAAGTTGCCTATCTAACTGTCCATTCGGTGGACAGTCTCTCTCTCCCTGGAGACTGATTAAAATGACAGTCTAGTCAGTCCGCGGGAAATCCACCGCCGTCGAAGCGGACACAGTGAAATTTAAGACTCAGTGCTTGATGATTTAAAGGTTCTGGAACTGGAAATTTATATCGAGGTCTCATGCTTAGATCAATCTTCCTGACTTCCTGAAAATAAAACGTAAAACGTAATAAATATGCGAGATCTCACATTAAGAAAAATTTCATGCGCTAAAAAAATAATAAAGGACTACATCTTTTCAAGAACTTAGGACTTGAAAAGGTTTCAAGATTGCCATAAGATACATGCTGGATCCGGGTTGTCAAAGCAGATTTTTCTCTTCTTCTTCCTCTCGCAAACAGATGAACGCAAATTGCTACAGATGCCAACGCAGTGAGATGAACTAGCCGAACAACTAAAATTCTCATAAAAAAAATAAAAAATGATGCCAACGTAGCTGCTCAAATTGAACACAACTTATTCAGAATGCTACTAAAATCGCAATATGAATCCCTCCAAGGGAAAAACTTGCCGTTAATCCAAAACTGCCTATCGCAGCCGAGTTCAACAGTGATAAAGACAACCCTCTTACACCCACCGAAAAGCCATAAATTCCTAAGAGCCCCAGGCAAAATCCCACTTTGACGCATAACTCGGTGCGCTTTATTTCCGAACCCGCTATCTTCCGATAAGTTGTAACGAATATTCTTCGTTGTGTAACCGGAAAGCACGAAAAAAAGCACCTCCCCAAATCCAACAATATCTAATGTGCAAAGTTTTGCTGTTCAGCCACCGTCACCGTCGTCGTCGTCGTCGTCGCCATCGTCATCATCATCGAACAAACACACAATCCTTCGGAAGCTCAAGAGTGAAGAAATTAAAAGTTGCTCCATCATCATTGTCGGTTAAGACGAATCCCCTTGGATTTACCGCATACTGGTAAAGGTTCCTGATATCTCGACGAGAAAAAAAAAGTACAACCTGGGAAAAGCAACAAAGCCAAACTAAAAACTCCCACAGCATGTACACACGGATGGGTGGAAAAGTGGCAGCACCAAAGTTTTGCAGCACTTTTTCCTCCGGTTCTTATCATTCGCGCTATACAATTTCTAGCCAAGCACAAGAAAAAAACGAGCGAATTGAGCAAGATTTATCCCGTGTGTCTGTTACTATAAATCCTGAAGCGGAAAACTTTCCCTGAACTGCTATTTTTCTCGAGATTTATTACTGGAATCAATTTTCATCCCTATCGCGAGTATGCGTGTGTGTGAGAAGGAACCCATTTAGGTTCACGAATGTTTGCCATTTATTCGCTTGTTCGCTTTGTGATAGGAATCTTTTGAAGTCATACATGAATAATCAGCTGGGAAACGTTTGTCAATGGAGTTATTAATATCCACCAATTAAGCGGCATCCCTCTGAACCCTTCAAAGCATAGCCATCCATTTCTCACTGAGAGGGCAAAGTTCAAGTTGCTGCAAACAAACCCCTCTGTGTGCGGATAATCCTCACCCAAAAAATTAATAACCGGATATCGGAGAATCAATCAAACGCAAAATTGTTCCGGGAGCTTGTAAAACACACCCGGGTGCATCGTCCATAATGATCGACGAACATAAATACACACACACACTCACACACTCCATCAGTAGTCAATCGCTGCAAAATGTTGATATAATTCACCTTTTCAGAAAACTTTCCCACTCGGATGATTCGGATGCCCAGAACCCATCATCAGTGTAGTGATTTAACACAACAACGCCGCATCGATTTTAAGCTCCCTTTATTGAATTTGGTGCATTTGATGATGCGGCGCTCTGCCCGAGTTCGGGATAAAATATCAATGCGTAATTCAATCAGTGCGAAATTTACACCCGGCGTCCCTCCCAATTTATTTGTGCCAGAGCGTGATGTGAGGATGCATGTTTTGGATTTTTCGATCAGGATGAATAGGTGGCTCAAGCAGAACCTCGATAGAAAGGAGGGATTTTATGGTTTAATCCCTTTTTGATTACGCAATTTGAAGTGGTTTTCGCCTTTATGGGGTCTCCCGGTGGGAACAGAAAGGGAATTTCGGCAATTATAAATCCATCGTTTATTAATCACTTGCCGGTGAATAGGACGATTTTGAAAGGATTTTACGCAAATGAAGTTGATTGTTTTATGGAATTTGCAGACCGCTCTTAGCTCAGTCGGTAAATGGGTTGCATTTTAGCAAGACCATGCTGAAGGCGATGGGATCGATTAAGCAAAATGCGTGGATCCGATAAAAATTCCGGTTAAGGGGGTAGTACACTTTGAACGTCAAAAAAGTAAGGCATTTTTGTTAACTTTTTAAGCACTAAAACACTCAGGGAGGGCAAATATTTTATAACCCATTTATTAGTCATCCTTCGAACTACAATTTGTATTTTTTTGAACTCGATTGGCGTCTCCCCATGGCCGGTGCACCAGGTCGCGCGGGTGTCCTCGCGCGGAAGTCGGAAAACGGCGTGGGAAAATACTCCTTTCCATGTGATCCTGGAACATCAATTGAACAAAAATCCTGATTAGTAATGAAATTTTGGTTAGAAATACGTATTCCGATTTTTTTTTAATTAATTTTTTCCAAAGTTGTGGTCTTAGGAAAAAAAAATGCTTACAAAATCGTGGATTAAAAATCAATTTTTGACAAAATCGAAAATGTGGATACGAATTTCTAAGCAAAATTTAATTCTGAACAAGAAAACCTATCCAAATTTGATGATAAGTGGTTAGAGTTATTTCCCACGCCAGTTTGAAAACCCCCGTTTCGAGATAAACGCGTTTAAAGATAAAAATGCTCTCTCAGCGCGCCGGTACATGTTTTAGGAAATCGCTTCGTAAAGCGGTAAGGAATATTCTGGTGGACTTGGAGTCTTTTTCTAAATTAAAGTATACATCCCAAAAAACATTTTGAGCCAAAAAAAAAAATTAATTTTTTTGAAAAATCAAAGTGTACTCCCCCCTTAAAGCTGTTTCTGTGATTTGCTTATAAAACTAGGCTGAAACTTGAACTGAAAATATACTTAATTGATAGCAAACTTTCATCTCCGTTAAGACTATTTTAAACCGACGTGGTTTTAATTGAAACAGAGAAGATTTTTAACTGACTTGACATCAAGCCTTCTCGCAAAACCACAATAAAAGTGGTTGCCGTGTGTGAGATATTGACGAGATTAATTTTTCGATTCAACGGCCTATCAATACCATTATGTAATAAAGGGTGTCCACGATGAAATTGCCACACACAAAATTGATTCGCAAAATTCGAGTTTTCATCCGATTGCCATCAAATTTTCAGGGATTGAGAAATAACTATTAAACTTCATTTTACCATTTTACTCGTATTTTATTTACAGTCCATACGCAAATGCCCGCACCTTGGCCTTAACCCCGGCCATAAGATTCTGCACAACCTGTGAATCAACCGTTTTTTGCATGTAAACCCATACTTTCTTCAGTTCCTCGACTGTCTTCACTACCTTAGATCGTTTAAGAAGGTGCTGTTTCATAATCACCCAGTACTTCTCGATGGGGCGGAGCTCCGGAGTGTTGGGAGGGTTGAACATTTTCTGCACGAAATTGACCTTATTGTCCGCATACCACTTCAGCACGTCCTTGGAGTAGTGGCATGAGGCCAAATCCAGCCAGAAGATTGTTGGGACGTTGTGGGCCTTCAGGAGAGGAAGCAGCCGCTTCTGGAGGCACTCTTTTATGTACACCTGTCCGTTCATCGTGTCCTGGGTCACGAAAGGTGCATTCCGCTTCCCGCACGTGCAGATGGCTTGCCAAACCAGGAATTTCTTCGCAAATTTGGACATCTTCTGAGTGCGGACATGCTCCGGAACGCTGAACTTATCCTTGGCCGTGAAAAACAGGTTGCCGGGGATCTGTTTGAAGTCGGCCTTCACATATGTTTCGTCGTCCATGATGCAGCATTCAACTTTCGTCAGCATGTTGAGGTACAACTTCCTGGCACGGGTTTTGGTGGACTTGTTCTGCTTCTCATCGCGATTAGGGGCCTTTTGTACCTTGAACGTTCGAAGCCCAGCCTTAGTTTTGGCCTTCTGGACAAAACTTCGGCTTAGGTGCAGCTTCTTAGCCACATCCCTAACGGAGGCGTTCGGATTTCGGTTGAAGGCCCCAACTACGCGGTTGTGATTTTTGGTGTTGTACGGAATACTTTTTCCTTCACTTCTGGGCTTCCGATCGGTGGTCAACCGTTCCTCGAACCGCTTAATCACTCGCGACACCGTGGAATTCGCGATTCCCAACGTTTTAGCGATGGAACGATGCGAGAGATCCTTGTTCTCGTGATGAATGCGCAAGATTTTATCACGCACGAGCTGTTCTTTCGACTCCATTTCCGCGAGTTTTGATCACAAGACTTTAAAACTTGCAGGATGTAAATAATGCACTATGAACTAAATCCACCCAAATTTTCATTAAATTCTACCCAACGGTTAAAAATTTAGAGCAATTTCATAGTGTGGCAATTTTATCGTGGACACTCTTTATGTAATATGGAATATGACATCGTTCAAATGGCCGCCTTGGCTTCGCTTGGTGGCTGAATCTCGTCTAGCGGGGTTAAATCACACGATCTCGGTGGTCAGTTGACATCGCTTCCGCGCGAAATAACCATGCTCACGCAGAATATCGATTGTTTTGTGCGCTGCGTGTCACGTTGTACCGTCCTGTTCGAACCACATATCTTTCACATCCATATCGTCCACTTTAGGCCAGAAGAAGTCGGTATTCATCTACCTATAGCGCTCTCCGTTGACGGTGATGGTCTCACCAGCGTCTTTTTCGAAGAAGTACGGCCGATGACGCCTTTGGGTGGACCTCGTATGACTTGCCCTTGTCCCAAATTCGTCAATCCTGCTTATTCACCCAATCAGCCCAATCAGCGAACACACGGTGCTGTCTATGATCGTTAAGCTTGCCCTCCTGGGTCAATTGGATCTTGTATGGGTTCAGACCCAAGTCTCGACGCAGAGTTCGCCAAGTTGAAGCCTGCGAGAGGCCCAGTTCTTGTGCGCGGAATCGACTGTCGCGGGTTCTCATGCACACTTTCGCGTACAGCGGCGATATTCTCGGCGGATCTTGCGTTCCGTTGCCGTACGGGTGGTTGTTTAGCGGTCACCGATCCAGTTTCCTCGAATTTATTCACCGCATTGCGAATAGTCCAAAACAATTTTTTTGCACGTGCTGTTGTCAGGGATACTAAAAAATACAGAATAATCTGTGTTTACACAGATTTTTTAGCAGTTTTAAACTAAGAATCTGTATATGCAGATATACAGATTTTTTGATTGGGTAAATGTATATACAGATATTTTGAGATATGTCTTTAATTCAGCTAATTTTTTGCGTCAGTGTACCTCTGGAATTGTCAAACTGCGTACAGCCAAATACCTCAGGATCGATCTGAAACACAACACGATTAATGAGGCTTTAACGTGAACTAAATTTATTGGAGGAATTACATAAAAACGGGTTATTTACCCGTTCTGAGGTCATTCCTCCAATAAATTTAACCCTCCAACCAGTGATGGGCAAAACACCGGTACAGCACCGGTACGGTTTTCTAAAGCATAACCAATGTGCGATCTGTTGTACCGAGTGTATGGTGCTGCTGTCGGTTCGGTTTGGTAGTTGCAAGTAACACCGCACCGTGTTCACCAGTTCGCTGCACACGGTGCGGTTCTGATTTTCCAGTACCGGTGTTCTGTGTTCACAAGGATGATGTTTTGAATTCAAGAACCGATCCGGTACTGTTGTGTGTTTATGTGCGTGGTGCGCATTATTCAGAATTGCCAGTGATGGCAGATAACTAAACAGAAATTGTATTTGATGAATAATATTATGCAGTGTCAAGTCGAAATAGCGGTTTTTGAATACAGAAAAACTGTGAATTCAAATGATGTATTACGCAATGTGGGTATTTCCAGAATCGGTGTGACGTGGAGATCGGTCTTGAGACCGGAAATCAATGTCTGCCGCCATTTTGAAATCCAAGATGGCGGCTTCCGGTTATATTAAAACTGGGAAATAATGCCAAATATCATTCAATATGGGTATTTTTGAAATCCGGATGACGTATAAATACCGGCTTCCGGTTGTAGGAAAGCTGGGATATAAAGCCAAATATCCTCCAATATGTCTATTTTTGGAATCAGGATGACGTCTTGAGACCGGAAATCAATGTCTGACGCCATTTTGAAATCCAAGATGGCGGCTTCTGGTTAGATAAAAACTGGGAAATAATGCCAAATATCCTTCAATATGGGTATTTTTGGAATTAGGATAACGTATATATACCGGAAATCAATGTCTGACGCCATTTTTAAATCCAAGATGGCGGCTTCCCTTTATAGAAAAACTGGGAAATAATGCCAAATATCCTTCAATATGGGTATTTTTGGAATCTGGATGACGTATAAATACCGGAAATCAAGGTCTGACGCCATTTTAAAATCCAAGATGGTGGCTTCTGGTTGGATAAAAACTGGGAAATAATGCCAAATATCCTCCAATATAGGTATTTTTGGAATCAGGATAGCGTATATATACCGGAAATCAATGTCTGACGCCATTTTGAAATCCAAGATGGCGGCTTCCGGTTATAGAAAATCTGGGAAATAATGCCAAATATCCTTCAATATGGGTATTTTTGGAATCATGATGACGTCTTGAGACCGGAAATCAATGTCTGACGCCATTTTTAAATCCAAGATGGCGGCTTCTGGTTAGATTAAAACTGGGAACTGGACCGAATATCGAAGTACAACGCAATTTTTGAATGCAAGATGGTGACCACCTGTTTTAGAAAAAGTGTAAAATATTATACGATATGGTCGGCATCGGGGATTCCATAATGGCTTCGGACATCAATTTTCGGCATCTACACGTCGTCTCTATTTCAAAAATACAAATATTGTAGGGTTTTTGCCACTTTTTTCAACCCAATGGCCACCATATTAGATTCCAAAACGGCAACGGACATTCATTTTCGGCATCTACACGTCTTCTTGGTTCCGAAAATACCTAAATTGTAGGGTATTTGACCCATATTGAAGGGAATTTGCTAGTATTTCCCAGTTTTACTACAACCGGAAACCGCCATCTTGAATTTCAAGATGGTGTCAGACATTGATTTCCTGTCTTTATACGTCATCACGATTCCAAAAATACCCATATTGAAGGGTATTTGCTAGTATTTCCCAGTTTTTCTACAACCAGAAGCCGCCATCTTAGATTTCAAGATGCCGTCAGACATTGATTTCCGGTCTTTATATGTCATTCAGATTCCAAAAACACCCATATTGAAGGGTATTTGCTAGTATTTTCCAGTTTTTCTACAACCAGAAGCCACCATCTTGGATTTCAAGATGATGTCTGACATTGATATCTGGTCTATAAACATCATCCTGATTCCAAAAATACCCATATTGAAGGGTATTTGCTACTATTTCTCAGTTTTCCTATAACCGGAAGCTGCCATATTGGATTTCAAGATGGTGTCTGACATTGATATCCGATCTAAATTGGTCGTCCCCATTCCGAAAATACCCATATTGAAGCGTATTTGCTAGTATTTTCCAGTTTTCCTACAACCGGAAGCCGCCATCTTGGATTTCAAGATGGTGTCTGGCAATGATTTCCGGTCTTTATACGTCATCCCGATTCCGAAAATACCCATATTGAAGGGTATTTGCTAGTATTTCCCAGTTTTCCTACAATCGTAAGCCGCCATCTTGGACAGACATTGATTTCCGGTATTTTTACGTCACCCCGATTTCAGAAATACCCATATCGAAGGGTATTTGACAGGATTTCTCAGTTTATCTGCAACAGGATCCCGCCTTCTGGATTTCAAGAAGGTATCGGTTATCGATTTCCAGACTATAGGCGTCACGCGGACTCCAAAAATACCCATATCGAAGGGTATTTGTCAGACTTCAAAATGATTTCTAGTTCCTTTGCTACCAATATTGTCTATCAAAATATTTGGCAATTGAATTAATAACTGTCGCTTGGTACAAATATTTTACCCACCTTTTTGGGAGCACTGCTATTTAATTCTTGCCAATGTTCCGAACCAAGAACGGTATACCCGGTTTTGGTAACATATAATTGAACCCTGCACACGGTTTATATCTCGTGTACCAAAACCAAAATTCTAGCACACCGGTTTTCGGTTTTCAAGCTGCGGTTCTGAACATCAACTCGAAAACCGGCACACGGTTTTGATTTAGAACACACTGGTACACTAAAACTCAACCGAACCAGGGTACATGCTTACATAAACACAGGAGTATTTTATGAACACGAACCAGCACACGGTGCGCACCGGTTGGTTCAGTTGCCCATCACTGCCTCCAACTTCAAATTTTTCAAACTTCTTGGTCGATTTTCACCCTCTTTTCCTCTTTAAGGTTTCAGAAAAAATAATACAAAGAATTTGTAGATTTTATAGATCATTCCCCCAATGAAAAAGTTTTTCTTTCGAATGGTCAAAAGTAGAAGTCGATAAACTGAATCGTTTTCGAATGAGATTGTACGCAGGTTTGAAAAATCATGTTTTACCCACAAAAAAAAAACGATTTTTTGAAAATTTTGAATGAGAACTTCCCCTTAGGCATACATTTGCAAAAGTAAATCTGAATTGAAGCTTACCGCTATTAATGTATTCTGCGCAAATACGCAATATTAAACTATACAGATATTGATACAGATTTTTCGAAGAAGAAATACAGATAAAAAGATTTTTATAAGCAAAAAATACAGATTTGCTTCTGGCAATCCTAGCTGTTGGACGATATAACGTAATTTGGTAAGACACACTGAATAAATGACGACAAATGGTACACTTTTAGCTTCAACAATATGTCCGCAATGAACTGTCAAAGTTAGGAAATCCCTTTTGGAAAACCCTTTTTTATGGTTGTGTCGAAAAGTCGTACAAAGGCCGATAATAATAAACATTTGTTCATAGCTAATAGTTCATAAAAACCAACTAGGGGAAATGGATTTAATGTCGGCCTAAATGTCCCTTATATGAGCCCATACATAAATTCAGCAATCGACTAAATTTTCAATAGCGACCAAATATATCCATTAGTACCGTCCTAGATGAAATAGCAGATGTTTAGTGATGAGCCCAATCTTAGATCCATAGGCCAACATTAGATCCATTTCCCCTGTTATTATTAACTGGAAAACTTTGTGAAATGTTTTATTAAAAATAATAACCATTCAGCTTTACAAAACTAAATGGACTAATTGTTCCTTTCATAAATCATTAATAAAACTCAAATGAAGCTGGCAGTCATTTAGAATGTTACTTGGATAGATACCCTGAACCTACAAAAGCATCCGATGTACTAATTTTAACTTTCGTTCCTAAAACTATTAGTGAATCGTATTTCATGTAACATAATAGCCATTTCATGTGTGAGTAAGTGATGACACTGGTCATTGTTATGCGCAATTCACTTTGAAAGGTGCGTTTCATATTTCAACACATGTAGTTCCAAATAGCTTGAATAAAATGTGCCGTTTACGAAGATCACTTAAATTTACGATATGACGGAACATGTACATGAACACAAGTAAATGCTTTCAGGAATAAGTTAAGATAACATATTGAAAAATGTGTTAATTGCTAGTCAAACATTTGAAATACTATAAATCGTGTTAAATATAAATCTTCCCTCCATTCACATCCGTTGAACCGTGGATGGCGTTCAACATCCCGTTGGGTTATATCACAGCTTCGCTAATTATTCAGCGATAGCAAAACGGTATAGTGGTTCTCAGAGTTTCGTGAAAATAAGAAGGTTTGTTTCTTATCGTAAAATATTAGACCCGTATTTTTATATTTTGCCATTAGGGTGACCATTTCTAAAAAAATCGATTTTTTTTTTCAAACATGACTTTCTTCAAAAAATCATAACTTTTGGACCACTAAACCGATTTAAAAGATCCAAATTTAATGATAATAACAAATAAAACAAAGGATTTTGTATTGCAAAACATTGATTGTGCTTGTATTTTTTATGGTTTGCATGGTTGGTAGAGGGCGTTTTTTATATTTTTTCTTTAAAAATTTAAGTTATGAAGTTTGGGTTTTCGCTCAATGCGTCTCCATTGATTTATAGCGACTGTCATATATTAACTACGTGCATGGTAGCCTAGTCGCATAGGAGTACAGTGCCTTCAAGTTTTTGACAACACGACCTCATCTACTAATTCTTTCTTCAAATTTATGCTAGCGGTTTCTAGGGAATTTTCCATGGAATGCCAAGTGGATAGAATCCTTAAAGAGGGGTCTAGCATGTAAGATGTACAACAAAATGAGCTGTGTTTGTTCACATCGACTGATACTGAGTGGTTGCGGTACAAGCACATATCATCGGTAATAGACGATTGTTGTGTATTAGAAAACGCTTGCGCAAAAAGACTAGGGTGAGAAACAGATTCGAAACTCAAATGTCATAAGCTAAATACATCCGTAGACCATACAGGTCCACCGTTGTATAATTGGCAATGCACCCGTGTACTGAATCGAGAATTGTGGGTTCGAATCCCACCGGTACCTTTAGATTTTTTTCGCAATTTTTTTCACACACACGTCTGTTACCGATGATATGTGCTTACATCTAAGTATGTTCAAACTATCTTATAGACAAACATTATGTGTTGCCAAAAACGGGAAGACACTGTATTGAGTGAAACCCAAAACGTAATAACTTTTAAAAATATTACTCAAACACGAAAAAACACAATATGTTTATATGTTGTGTGAAAAAGCCTAAATTTTTAATGAAACATATAAAAAATATTGCGCCCTCCACTTACAAACCACGAAAAACATAAAATAACAATCAATGTTTTTCAATACTACATTCAATTTAAAAAAAATCCATTATGACTTTTTTATATTTCTAATTACCTTTCATTTGATATTTTAAACATTTAAACCGGTCCAGTAGTTCAAAAGATATGATTTTTTAGAAAAAAAAATATTTTTGAAAAAAACATAGGGTAAATGTCGGCTTCGGCACCCATTGACTGTTTTCGGCAATCAAAATTTAAACGTTAATTTCACTATGTTTTACCATCAACACACTTCCCTGAATGTATCCAAATGATTCTTTAGTCTTTCAGCTTCAATCTGATTATATTTGTAGGACCGAGCAATCCTTTTATGCCAGATTTTTCTTCAAATGAAGCATACGTAATACAAAATGGGGCTGATTTCGAGTTGCCGATAATAGAACAGCTTGTTAACACGCAGTTCTAATGGGAAGGTTGCCGAAGAAAAAGAGGCTGCCGACAATAGTCACACTCACCTGAGAAGTTTAGAGCGTTGTAAAAACGCTTTCAAACAGTTTTGAAGAATTCTGTCGATTGGAATGGATAGAGAAGCAAGCAGCAGATGAATTGAAACAAACAGACACGTCATATATGTGCGTGACGCTGTGAAAATGCTAATAGAAGTGCGGACGCTGCTTAGATTGACGAGAATACGTAAATTCCCCTATCACAAATATATATTTTTTTTAAATCGATTTTTTGAAAAATCCTACCATGGAAATGGTTACCCTTATGACAAAAAAAGGTGCGGGTGTAATATTTTGCGATAAGGAACAAAACTACCAAATTTTACGAAATTCTGAGAACCACTATACCATTTTGCTATGGAATGGCTGTATATCTATATCTTTTCCGGTAGCACGGAGTCAACAAGATAGAAGTTAAAGGAGAGCTGTAAAAAGAACACATGCGATACGATAATGGAGTAATGCTCGTTGCGAAAATAGCTGGAGTCGGGTACCGTATATTTTCCGCGCTGCTATTACAGTTTTATAAGAAGCTGCTTACAACTCAAGATCCTCATACAAAGATAACGGTCTAACGTTAAAATGTTGTGGAACCAAGGGCCTGACACGCCACCTTCTTTTCGTAGCCAGCATAAAAACGTGATCACATATCAATCCAAGCGCGCCCAGAGCGTGGGCCCGCACCTATGCTCGCTACGACTACTTGTTATTAGTAGATATGGGGGTGCCACCTTCTTGCGTGGAAGACATCAGAAATAGCATGGGAGACTTTCGGGGGAATCGCAGTGATTCTGACTGGAGAAATATGAAGCGTTATAGAGAAAAAGTATAAGGTATTCCAAAAGAAGCAATCTTCGACGGCTGACGAGCAAAACATGGTGAGAGCTATCCAATTATTCTTTAAAAATTGAAAATCAAATTTAACTAAATACGTGCCAGGTTTGAAAATAATATTTTATGTAATACCAATATCCATTTGATAACGGTGATGCATATATGCGGGGCTTATTGTGAGTGAAAGTGACCTCAAAATGGGCGAGACTCTCCAGACATTTTGAAATGGGTTGCTGGATCTGAGCTATCACCTTCTAACTCCCAGACTAAAACTGTCTGCAATTACCGCTTACGAGAAATTGCAGATGCCTTTCTTCCATAATACCACTGCTGGCTAGTGAGGGTTAGCTTGAATACACACACACATACCCTAACACACACTTCCCTTATGTTTTCGCAGTATGTTTGTTAAACTTCATTGAAATTAAAGGCATTTCAAATTTAATTCCTAAGAGCTTCCTCAAAGTTCAAAAACATTTTGTGAAGCTAATTAAATGACCCAGAAGGTCTCTAATATGTATTATTTGAAGCTCACGAAGCTTCCTTGAATTTGTCACTAATTTACTGATGATGATCTGGAATTGACCTGTAGATCTCTAAACACCCTGGAGTTCACTGGATTTCTGTGAACTTCTTGGAATTTCTGTGAGGAAGGGGAAATGGTTCCAATATTGGTCTATGGATTTAAGATTGGGCTCATCGCTAAAAATCTGCTATTTATTAATTTAAGCTAGATGAACGCGTCATTGGAACGGTACTAATGGATATTTTTAATAACTATTGAAAATTTAATCCATTGCTGAATTTATGTATGGGTCCAAAATAGGGGCATTTAAGCCGACACTACATTCATTTCCCCTATCTGAATTTTTAATAAGTTCACTAAGCTTTCCTGAAGTTTTATGGGGCATATTTTAATTTTCTGAACTTCTTGGACGCTGAAATTAATGAAACTGTTCTAAAGTTCTGAAAATAAACCTGAAGTTTTTGGAATTTCCCTGAAGCTATCTCAATGTTCCTGATATTCATGGAACTGCCTTGACATTTTCAGAACTGCCCCGAAGTTCACGTTGCTTCTCTAAAAATCTTTAAGCTTATAACTGCAACAACTGTAAAGTTCTTACAATCTTCCTGAAGTTGATGGAACTGCCCTGAAGCTCTTAGATATTGGATTCGGAACATACCCTTCGATGATGACGGTTATGATAGTGGTCTACCACTTATTGTAGCAAGGAAATTAGTTCGATAGCTATGGGCTTTCCTCACTGTTGAACTTGATCAAGCTTAATAACCTCTGATTGTCATCAGAAAATTGCTGTATGAAGGGCCAAAAACGAATAGATATATTGATAGGCAATTCACCTATTCATTTCCATGGGACCGTTAAAAATCTCCTTCGAACAGCTTGATCAGCCAATTGGTCAGAAAACTAGCCATCCGATAGGAAGATGCCCCAATGAATGAGGAGAAGAGCCCACCATTTATCAACGAAATGTGAGCAACAGAGAGTTGACTTTTTCACTCTCCCAATTCAAATAGTTTCAATCGGGTGCCGTGATGGTCCCTCCCAATCCCAGCATTGTTTTGTATGTATATATGAGCAGTAATAATTTTTTTTTTTGTTTTGCTGCGTCGTTTTCATTCTAGTGAAACTGTTATAAATTTACAAATCCATTTTTAAAAAGTGTTAATTTGAAAGTACAAAAGTGATGTTGAAAAGTGCATTAAGTGAAAATTTTCAAATTCTTATCCGATGCATGTGGCGCAGACTGTTCTAACCTACGCGTAATTACACTCAGCTAAGTTTATTTACCTTTTCGTTCGACTGTCCTCGATAGGAAATATCCATCTAATCGAAAACGATCATTTCAAAACTTACTAAATACGCGTCAATCAATTATTGCACTACTGCTTGATTGAAAGTTTTAGTACATTATAAATGGTGTATATTTGCATCGATAATGTATTGGAGCGGGGCTTACCATGTGTGAAAATAGCTTCGGAATGCTTGTGTTCTTGAAATGGGCTATTGTAGCTACGGTAGAGCTGTCACCTTCTAACTCCTGGGTTCAAGCTTCTTGCATTCATAAGAAATGATTACAGTCAGATTTTATCCATAATGTCACTGCCAGATAATGGGAGTTAGGCCACGGGCGAATCTTCATTCTAATCTACGATCCCATATACTATTAATAACTTCTTACACATGAGAACCTCCTATCGATCAGAATGATTTGTGCATATGTTTAGGATCAACAAACATTTTCAGGCGCAAAGGAACAACAGGATCGAGCTGATAACGTTTCTTAATTCCAAAATCTGAAGACTGTTTTGGATAATATGTTTAGGTAATGGGCAGCAACAACGGACAGATAAACTATTTACATCTTCTATTTATTAAGTGCTTGATATAACGATTGCCAGCAACGCCGGTTGGGCGTATCCTATGCCTTACCCTCCTTACTAACAAAAATCTGCCCTTCCCGTGATACTTATGAGGGGTCGTAGAGTTCTCTGCATCTCTCTTAAGTAAGTGTCGGACTAACATTCCTCCCGTTTCCCCACCAAATGCAAGGACGTAGCCAGGACAGCTCTTGTCTGTAGAAGGGAGACACATCCTTTATCTAAGAGATAGTAATTAATCACAAACTACTATCTAAAAGCAACGGATGAAGGTGGGTCTCCTTCTTAACAACAGTTTGGAGCTCGTACCACCTACGAAATTGTGCAACCTGGTTTATGCTATGCTATATATGAGCAATAATAAAAATTAAAATTTTAAAACGATCTCACCAACTTTCGCTGTTTCTTTACCCTTCGGTCCAAATAACACATTTTTCAATGTGAGCAAACAATGAGCAAGCGCCACATTTCATTCAGGCTCTTTGGAACTACATGTGTGAATTGCACATAAGCTCACAAATGAAATCTGCCTCGATCAACCTGGCAGAACATGCCCTAACCCTTACTGAACCAAAGGGCAGGGATTCGGAACTTACCCTTCGAGATGCATATTCAAATTTCCCCATAGTTATAGTTGTTCTTGATGTGCTTGGATCTGCCCTGAAATTTTCGGAACGACCTTGAAGTTCTTCTCGTTAAAATTTTCCCCAATTTTCTGATGTCAGACCAACGCTTCTGACTCGCAACCCAAAGGACCGGTCTAAGACTTTTTTTGGGTTGAAAAACTTCTCGACTTTCCTGGGCATACAGTATGATTGTACTTCCCACACAATAATACTAATGCAAAAATGGAACAGGTCATTCGTCCCCAAGAAATTCATAACAAATCGCTCTACCATCGAGAATTTTTTTTAAGCACTGGGCAACCCTCGTTTATAAATCAAGAAATCATGAAACCGAACCAACTTACTGATAAATAATTTCAGTCAAAATCTGAAGCCATTACCAATCGGCTTATGTACATCTATGGGCACCCTAGCAAAACTGAACTGTTTTATAAGTGCAATTAAATGATCTCATTATGCATTGCATTACTTGCCTATTCTTAACCGATCCGACAGTTCAAGATCAACGTTAATCCCCTTTCAGCCTGTGGGAAACTCCCACGGAGCCTTCCCGTCCTCCTTCTGCCCACTGCGCCTGCCGCAAAAGGGAGCTATAAATCCATTCAACTGCTCCCCACGTTCTTTGCACTCGGCACAGCACACCACCACCTCACAAGTCCAACAATGTACCGGACCGTAAAAAGCTTTTTATGTCAAAACTACCCGATTGTACTGAGAAAAATTTGAATATATAAATAAGCTTCATTTAGTTGCCCCCTACCTCTGCCCCCCTCACGTGTGCATCGTCTTAATTTGTCAGTTGTACTTCACTCCAACTCCGGCAGAAAAGCCCACCGCGCACCAACTCTCAATCAGCTGTCGTAAATCTTCGAACAATGCGATGGAATCAGACAAACACCTTTCAACCTTTTTCTTCCACAGAGTTTTCGTCAGAGCCTGATGCCACCGCAGCCGCCGTCTTGTTATCCCAAATAACCGATGGCGACGACGACGACTGCGATGAGGCAAGGCCGCACCACGAGGGAATAATTGCCCATAACCGTTTTTACAACTAGCATCATCATTATAATCGCCCTCACCCGCACCGCCCGCCATGGCAACAGCTCTCTGCCAGTTGATGATCTAGAAAATCATCAACTTTCGGTAAAACAACAAAGTGAAATTCAATTACTCTCGGAAATTTATTGCTTCATTTTCAATTTCAACAGTATTTATTCAAATTCCTTTAAAATTCAATATAAATTTAAATTCGCCTCTCCCTTACCGCTCAGAAGTGCGCGCGCGCGTCCGATTTGCATTCCGCAGTCTTCCAAAGTCTTCGGTGGCGTAAGCGAAGAGCAAGCAAATCGGTCGTCTCCGTCGCCGAGGAACTGCACCAGGAGCAGCAGTAGCTCCAGCCCATCTTGCCATCGTCTTCGAATATGGAGGAGAAAGATGCAACCAGCTGCATGCAGTTCTACTACTACTACCGACTGCCAAGAGGCGGTGATGGTTCAGAGATAGAGATTTGCTGATTACACCCAGAGCTCGGCAACCGCACAGCGCGGCTTGGCGGCAAGTTTCGAGGCGATTGGGTAAAGTCTTAAGAAAATCTTTTGCTGTTCTTGTTGGCAAAGGCTCATTTGATTCTACCTTCTGTGGTGGTGGGTGGTGGTGGTGGTGATGGTAGTGGGTTTTCCATTGCCACTATTTGGAGTGGCAGCAAGAGCTAAGACGACGTCGAATGTTGCACGAGACGTTCTCCTGTAACCGAGAGGATTTCCATCCGTTCTTGTTGGTGGTAGCTTTGCCGGCAAGACTCGGAAAAACGGTTCTGCATCAATGGAGAAGGAATGAAATAAATTTGTTATCGCTCATTCTTCATCACAATTGGCAAATAAATTATAAAATTGTTAGTGCAACAATTACTTTATTTGAGCACGGTTCGTCGGATCTGTTGCTTTGGGTAATGATAGGACCTTTGTTGGAGGGATTTGGATCCGCTGATGGGAATGGATGCAGTGGATGTGTTTTTTTTTCGTTAGAGAAAATTAAGGTTTGTAACGACGATGATGCAAATGTGCAAGAGCACAGTAAAAGAGCGTCTAGTTGGAGACAACAACGTTGACGTATGATTTTAAAAATAAAAAAAGGCATAAGATATTTTATTTTTGAAATCTTATTTGCATTAAGAGCACAAGTCTGAACCGCTAATGAAGAGTTCCGAGAACAAAGTGAAAGTTTCAAAGATGTGTTCGTCGGATTCAAGTGATGAATATTGTTATTTAACGAAAAGTATTAGTCGAATATGGCCGAGAGTCTGCTAAAAAATCGGCTCATGGAAAGCTCTGGCGTATATTCAGTCGTTTTAAGAGCATGAATAGTGTTCTGTTAACAGCAATTCCAGTGTGTTGAATGCAGAGGTGGGACTTTGGCAAGGCGCTGCACAGTGGTTGAAAACTAAACCAGAACCGCACTTATTTCGTTCCGCTGGTGTCAGAAGGTTTACATATTAAATTATGTAAAAAAGTAGAAGGGTCTGTGCCTAGGGACACGAACGGAAGCTTGACGTAGGATCGCTAGTGGACGGAACAAATGTGAACATTTAGTTCTTTTAATTGATCAATCATCCTAACTCTTTCCGTTTTTTATTTGTAAGCGTATCAAATTTGTAGTATTTATTTCAAAGAGAAAGTTGATGAAGAGAATCCAAGTGACTGTCAACTTGAGTATTTTCGATTCATCTACCCGACTTTAAAAGGTGTATTTTGAATTTTTTGTTATTTACGAATTTGTCAGTTTTGTGCATTTTGGTATTAAAGTGCATTCAATTCACCCCTCACAAGATTTCCTTCCAAATTATATGATTGGGGCGGTGCGGAAAGTATCGTTTGTGCAGAATATGTAAAAAAGGAGGCACTTCAAGAGATTGAACTCGTGAGCAGGGTTGCTTCCACTCACTTGCTATAAAAAAAATATTTTTCGTAATTATGCAATCATTAGATGTTATAATGTTGTGCTTGTAAGTAACAAGAAGAGGGTGTAAAGTATGTGTTTGACTGATAAAACCTGTCAATTCTGCTTTCAGAGCGTCACAATCAGCTGGATTGAACACCACCACTTACGGTGATTGAATGAGCTCCGTTTAGTGGGACCGCATCGAATTCGATTTTTAAGTCTGTGTTAGGGAATGCACTGTTTTCAGACATTCGGTGATAATTTTGATCACCATTGCAACAGTTGGAAATTTGGTATTTTTCAATAGTGCTCTATTGAAAATTAACTAAGCGTTCATTTTAGCAGATTGGTAGATGCATTTCCAATCGTTTGGCTTGTTTAGAATTAAAATCTATCTGCTATTGGTCGAAACCTCACCTCTTCCCGTAATGCTGTGCATTTTGGTTTTTTGAAATTGCGTGGATTCTATATATCCTGTGGAGATCTATCTAGCCCTGATGTATGTGTTGGTAGAGGGAAAAATGTAAACTTTGCGGGAGACGATGTCTTAACACTCGAAAGAAATTTTGTGAAATAAGAAATAAAACAAATCCTAGCTGCATGATGATTTTTTTTAATTTTATTTATTTGTAAAGTCGCCGGGAAATACAAGCTGGCGATTTGTTTTTTTTATGATAACTCCTTGAAAACAGGCAAAAACGTGTGTGAGTGAGGCTGCTTTTTCATTGTATACAGTGTGATAATTAAATAATCTATAAATTATCTCAACATTTAATAGCAAACCATTCATAAATTTTGGTAACATACAAAAAATTCTATAATCCACATTAAATTTCATATGAAAGCGCCGATTGAAACAATCTTTTCGACGTCACTACAAGGGTGATTGATTAAACGAAAGAAACGAATCGTGCGGAATGAAAGCCGAGGAAAAACTAATTGCACCAATTTATTTAGGCCTACAATTCCACACCTTCTATAGACAGGTTGAGCCTTGAGCTAGCTGCTTGCGGGAACTGATGACCTTGACAAATGTCCAAATAATACGCTTAACAAATTTATGGTGGTCCTGAAAAGAGTAATTCTGAGCTGGGTGTTCAACACGGATGAGGCTGTCGAGCTGTATGTCGTTTGGAGCGAGGGTGACACGCTTGGCATAGATGACCGACCCGCAGCGACTCTCGAAGAGCTACTGATTCCGATCCATAGCATAGCGGTGCAGCTTCTTCCTCCTTTGTTGGTTGCTTATGTGGGCTCTGCAGCTCGCTGCTTGCAGGCAGCCTTTCGTTGTTATTGGAGAAAAATTTCCAACGCCACACGCCGGAAGCACTGCTACTGCTGCTACTAATTTCGACGACCGAACACCACCACACAGAGGTGTGGTCGTTGGGAGCGTGTGGTTCTGAGTTTTTCGATGAGTTTGCAAAATATTACGCAATTCCATCCTCCCTATTCGCACGCGCCCGAGGATCGGAGGCGAATGCCACTTCGACTTGTTTCGTCTACTTACTACTCTCTGACAACTGTGCTGGGGAAGCAGCATATGTATGTAGGTAATTGGTGGATTTGTTAGTTAATTCGACGCTTTTGGACAATGCTGAACATTTACCAGTTTTTCAATAGCTTCTTGTTGAAAATCAACATTCGGAAGCATTGCTATTGGTGCGTTGCCATATTTTTGATCAATTGGTGATAAAATTATTGAAATGGAACCCGGGGCAGCTGAGTTATTAACGTTCAAAATCTTTCTTAATTTGTTACATGTTCCATTTTCGGTTTTCACAAAGTGTACCCCCATATAGAAATCAAAGACGTAGTGTTACGTCAAAAAGTCCGGGGAATCGAATTCCGCTGGTTTTATCTTGCCCCATTTTCCATAAAATTCGATATTTATGGGTTATTGTCAACAGTTTTGAAAACTGCCGCTATATTTCAGGTACAAAACATATCATATCATACATAGCAAAGTACAACGAATCAATTGAAGATAATTGAATTGAATTGAAAGTTAAGGCTTCGGGAAATAGCTTATTTTGCACCATTTAGCCCAAGACTTATTATCTATGGGTAAATATTAACAGTTTTGAAAACTGCCACCGGATTTCAGACATCAAACACATAGTTTCTTACGTGAAAAGTCCAACAAATCTATTGGAGCTTGCATCTGATAGTGTAGATCTCGGTAAGTAGCTCACTGTACCCCATTTTACCCAAAACTTTTATGGGAAATTATCAACAGTTTTGAAAACTGTAGCTCGATTTAAAAAAATAACGCAAATCATTTCTAACGTGAAAAAGTCCAACGATTTGATTGGAGCATGTATCGGATACTGTGGAATTCAGGAAGTAGCTCATTTTGGTTCATTTTCCAATAGGGAAGTACCCTTAAATAACGAGTTTTGGGGAAAATATGGCAAATGTTTAACTGTTTTGAAAACATATTTTCTTATGTAAAAAAGTCGAATAAATCGATTGGAGCATACATCGGATAGTGTAGACTTTGGTAATTAGATTTGGTATCCCCATTTTTGAGTATAATAATAATTACAAAAAATTGACATTTTCGGGCATTTCAAAAATTTGAATGTATTCGTTTAGTGTCATACAGCATTCAGCTGCCAGACTCGTCACCGGCAAAGGGTTTAATATTGCCAACATCTGCGTAAAACCGTTCCATCTGTTTATCTACTAATTGAACTTGAAAAAGAAATTTAATTTGATTTTTTAAATAAACGATTTCACCGATTTACACGCGTTTTCCCTTGACCAAATTTTGACCGTATCACCCTTTATCTTTCGGAGATGTCTTGCACGCAAGATGTGGACGAGCATAATTATAACGTTCATGAAGCCTTTCCCCTGACTGTTCGTCAATGATGTTCAATGTGTAAGGCTGCAAAGAAGTTTTGACTTATTGTTAGCTGATGATTTATACAAAAATAAATAATTAATCGAAGATCTTACCAATATCTCAATGATCTCTGGTATTTGTGAATACAAGAAGGTATTCGCTTCTCAAACAGAAACTCCCGACGGATCTGATATTCCACTTCCGTGTTAAGCTGTGCTATCTTCGTTCCAGCCAATTGTTTCGACGATAATACAAGGTAATTTAATGGTCAGATAGTGTCAACTAAGCGTTTGGACAATTCCATAGATCTGTCAGTTCACTTCTATAATACATTGTTTACTCCATACCTGTAAAATTCATTAGCCGGCGAGCTACCATCAACCTCTTTTGACGCTTCATGTTCTAGAATAAATCCTCAAGGAGCATCCAGTCCTTCTACGAAACGACCGACATTGATACAGGTTAGTTTTTTGGCCTCTTCAAAGCAACTCAGCGGTTTTTTACCAACCCTTGTCATTTCGGTCTATGGTTGCTTCTGGCATGCTATAACAGCCATAATACCGAACTTTCAAAATTTGAGCCGATTATGTGACACAGCATGGCTGTCTTATTGTCAAGAAGCGACCTTGTTAACAGTGTCAGCTACTAGATAACCCAAATAACATTGCAAGGTTTAAATCGAATTTACAGCACTCTATAAGCCTGAATCATAGTGTTGACGCCGGGATAGACTGGCCGATACTCAGGGCCGGGGGTGCAGAAATCTTACGCATGAAAACACTTTACAGTAAAATTGTCCACTCTATTTACACGTATATACCCTTCTTACAACACCCTTTTCCAGTCTGTGGGCGAGAAGTGCAACAGGTCGAGCGAGCGAGCGCGATGCACGGAGTCTCTCCGTGCAGAAGAGGATTATTTGCTTCGGTGGTCAACAAACTAACTGCTGGTTTGATTTGCTACTACTACTGAGCTACTACTACTGAGCTGCTGCTGTTGCTGTTTGAGAAGGGGGGGGGGGGGCTGGAGAGCGGTTGGAGGTGTACACTATCTCCTATACTGTCCTTGTATACGATTGACCAGCTGTATATATTTCCATAGATCCTGTGGGTATAGATAGGACAATAGCCTCCAGTCTGCCCCGTATGATCATATGAGATCTGTGAAGAATAGTCAAGAAGCTCAAAATAGTCAAAAAACTATTATTTTCCGCCTTGAATGCTATCAGCTGTTTAGGTATAGATGATACGATAACAGTGGAATCTCAAGTAAGGTAGCAAGGAGATAATCTGCCTTTCTGCACTATGGGCTATGGTGGGTGCCCATGGTGGTCAAAATAAGTATCATATTAAGCAGTTCACGTTCAGCGTGAACACATAGTATACAGTCTGAAATACCAAACTTGTAGAAGTTATATGCTTATCCCTTGGATCTTCAAATATTGGTGGCTGATGAATCTTGGCATCGATTACCTGCCCGTTAAAAGTAACTCAGATACTGAGTCAAGTTTACTCACTCTTTTCTTTTCCCATACAAATTTTACTAAGTCTAACAAGTGTGCTATGAGTAAGTCAAGTTTTTACATCTTGTTTTTGTTTCGGCTTCCTCGGCTACTTTTGGGCCTTCCGCGTGGGGCTGGAATTCATCTGGTGCCCCTCCATCATGCACAAAAAAACACTTGTTCTTGTTCCCGTAATTGAAAAATGCCAAAGCCCAACTCTTCAGAAAACCTCTCCCTTGTAGCACACTTGTCAGAAACCGATTGAGGCAACTGCTAATTTTAGTCACAATCAAGTTGCTGCAACTTTGGGTGACAAATGTGTGCTTCTTCGACTTCTGGATGGCACACTAAACCTTTCCGTATCTTCCCAGCCACAATCAGAGATCGCGATCCGGGGCTTTCGGTGGGAGACTTCCCACTCGCACGTATTGAAAGTGGCCTCCCACATGTGGTATACCTACCTCCACTGCCTTTTCGTCAGTATGGATGGCATTATACTACAATGCACAATGCATTGATTCTCACGACTTGAACTTGCAGAAATTTCTATCTCCTGTGAAATCCAGTACGTTACTTCCATCTCAACGTGATGCGTATCCAAAGCCTATTCAAAATAGGAAATTTCACCCATTGGGAGAATGGGATCCATTTGTGTTCTTCACTTCTACCATTTTGGAATCATATGCATGACATTATTATAAAAACAAAAGGCACTGACTGAGTAGCAGGTCATTGAAGAAAGCATACCAAAGCAAAAACTTCTACCGATTACACTAGTCATCCTCATTGTTCTTCATCAGCAGTTCTTTCGGTTGATGCGTCATCGAGTTTGGAAAGCAATCGTTTCGTGATGAGTGTGCGAATTATGACCACGTTTTGCGTCAAATGCTGCAATGGAAGCGCTCTGTCCTCCGTTGGCGATACTGCCATATAATTAAACCACTGGAAGCGGATCTCGTACTGTTGGAGGAGGCTTATTGGATAGCGGAAGATAAAGTGTTTGTTGTGCTGCACCTTTTGACTATAGTTTTAAGATGTTTTGTAAAGTGAAAAAGAATCCACGACTCTGTAAAGTTAATTTGATAGAGCCACATCAAATAAGTTAATAAACAATTATTTTTGTGGAAAACAAAAGCAGCGCTCATGGCAAATCCATTTTTTCTCCCTTCATTCGCATGCTAAAGCACATTCAATTGCGTTTCAATGTGTTGCGACAGAATTGAATCAAATTGACTCATATATGTAGCCAAGACGCGTTGTTAGATTTTTATCAATATCTCAACAATTTATTCCTTTGTATCAAATTTAACGGTGCTTAACCTTCCATTATTTGATCAAACCTGAGCGAAAAAGAAAGCAAGAGATCGAGAGAGAGTGATAATGAGATAAAGTACGGGTTCTCGAGTGAAGCAAAATAATAACCTGAGATCATCTGGATAACAAGTCTTGTTATTCCAGATATCATTTTGCTTTCGGTTGTTATCGCATAACTTATTTTGTTCACAACCTTGAATAATTTGGTTATTAGTTGTTATTATGAAGACAAGTACAATTTCCCTCAAAACCTAAAATAATATCCGCATGGTAAACAAAATTGTGCTTTGGACCACTAATCACAGCTCAGTTATCAGCGTTAAGCTTTAAAATCAAATCGATATCATAATTTGAAATCGGTTGATAACATTTCAAGATGTTTTCAATTATATAAAAATAAGTTATTATTGTGATATCCAACGAGCATTTTTCGTTATAATTTTTTTGTTTTGTTGGCTGTTAATTCAACCACAATGAAACATATTCAGCAATCAAACCTTGATAGCCGGGTGTCAGGACTTGTTACCAATTTGGTGTTCATCTTTGTTCGAGTGTGATTTTTATGACGGAAATTAGATTTTAACCCTTCTCTTGTAAAGTTAATTGTGGTATTGGGGTAAAAAATACTATACCCGAACAATAACCAAAATGATGGGACTATTCCTCAAATGGTTTGCATGATAACCTGAACACGTCGTTAAGCATGATCACCATACAAAGTTTATTAGGTTACTGAAATGACAATTTCAATTCCAAGGTGGTGGTTTATTATCAAGACGGTGGATTCATGCTAGCGGATCTTTGAGTCGACTTTTCTGTTTGAAATATACAGCCATAGCAAAATAATATAGTGGGTCTTAGAATATCGCTGAAATTTGTAGTTTTGTTCCCTATCGCAAAATATAAGATAGTGGATAGTTCACAAAGAAGTCAATTCAAGATGGTAGATGATTTTCCAAATGGTGTATCTTCGATAGTTTGGTCGATCTTTCTGAATGCATTAGTAGTAGTATTAGAAGTAGTTTTATTTATGATATAGGCTCACAGTCATAATCAATATTATAGTAAAGCTATGATAATCCCGCTATTGCATTGAAACTTTCGTGGTGATTTTTAGAATATCGGTTCCAAAATGGTGGTTTTTTGATAAAATAGTCGATTTTTCTGATTGAAATAGTGTTGTGGTACCAGCGACAATTTCAAATCCAAGACGGTGGATGATTCTCAAAATGGTGGGTCTTTGGTAGAATGGTCGATCCTTCTGTATGCAGAATTGTTGAATACCGTAATCCAGTGGCTCCCAACCTTTTTGCTACAGCGGCGCATTTTGAAATTTTCTAAAAAAGCCACGGTGCACCAATATTAAGTAGAAAAAAGGGCGGATTTCTTTAAAGATAATGAAATTTTTTATATAGGGGAAATGGATGTAATGCCGGCCTAAATGCTCCTAATTTGGGCACATACATAAATTCAACAATCGACTAAATTTTCAACAGCGCCCAAAAATATCCATTAGTACCGTCCCAATGACCCGTTCATCTAGATAAAATTGATAAATAGCTGATTTTTAGCGATGGGCCCAATGTTAGATTCATTGGCCAACATTAGGGGCTGTTCATAAAATACGTAGACATATTTTTAGGATTCTTGACCCCCCCCCCCCTCCCCCTACGTAGACAATTGTCCATTCAAAAAAAAATAAAATTTGTATGGGCCATGGCTAATTGTCAACCCCCCCCCCCTCCCTAAACTGTCTACGTAGTTTATGAACAGCCCCTTAGAGCAATTTCCCTTACTTTTCCTACAATTTTACAAGTTTTTTGATCACCAAAAACGTACAAAATAAGGCAAATTTCCAATTAAAAAAGTGAAAATTCTGATGTGAGTCACGTTTGACAGATGTTTTACATTTTGATCACCGCTACGACAACAGTGCCACGGGTGGTTGGTTGAATATCACTATTGCAGGGAGAGATATTTGAGACCACTTGTCAACTACACAAGTGAACAGAGGATATATTGAATTTTTTATTACATGTTTGCATATAAGGCACTGGTCATGAATAAATTTGGAAAAAAAATACGTCCCCTTGCTGGATTTTAATAAATATTTTATTAATGCCATGGCGCCCAGGTTGGGAAGTACTACCGTAATGTACTGAAAGGTGGACACATAGTCCGGACACTTTGAAAAATTGATTATCAATGCCTACTATATCTCCTGATTAACGGACTGTCTGGTATTCGGAGTATTACAGTATCGGTAGGGTGAATTCAAAATCTTAAAGGCCGACTGAAAGTAAATTGGTACGCCCCTCGCGCGCCGCTAGCACGCCTCTAGTCTGCTGGAAATCAATAATCTTTGACAGTGGACTGTTTACACTTCTATAGAGAACAACTGGTGCAAGTTTGATCAAAGTAGTCGACCGCGTTCAGAAATAACGGCAAATGGAACTTGAAAGAAGAAAAAATATTGTGCACAAACACCTGGAAAATCCGGAGTGGTCCGGTTCCAAGCTGGCTAAAGTGCTGAAGATGCCGAAAACAACAGTTTGTCGATTGCTCAAAACCTACAAGGTAGCCCTGAGTGTGGAAAGGAATCAGCGGACCTACGAAAAAACTGGAAGCAGGGATCGACAGCTGCGCAGCAAGGTGTTGAGGTGCGTTGAAGCCGACTCCGGTCTGTCGATCCGAGATGTGGCCAGAAGGTACAACGCTAACTTTCAAACTGTGCGAAACATTCTTGCCAGGGAAGGATACAAGTTGTACAAAGTCAGTAAACATCCGAACCGGCACATGAAGCAGAATTCCGTGGCCAAAAAGCGTGCAAGGCTCTTGTACGACCGTGTTTTGACGCAACACAAGGGCTGAACTTTGAAACATACGTCAAACTCGATTTTAAGCATCATCCCGGACAAAAGTTTTGCACCGCGACTGGACGTGGGGATGTGTCGGGCAGATTCAAGTTCGTGTTTGCCGACAAGTTCGCGCAGTAGGCCATGATTTGGCAAGCGATTTGCAGTAATGGCCTGAAAAGGGAACCATTCGTCACAACCTCGATGAAGACATCCCAAGCAGGGATGGAAAATCATTTACATTCATTTCGTGCATTCATTTACATTCTGGATTTTTTCATCAACAAAATACCGTGAAATGATGTATGAAACTTTTGTAGCTTTTGATATTAACTACAACTTTTGTTAAAAGCTAGAACCTGAATCTCTTATGCATGACGAACTAGAGCTGGCAGAAAATGTTATTGTTTTTCAGTGAATGCAATTTACATTCACTGAAAAACAATGGTGGGTTCTTATCGCTCTGATTCGTCATGCATAAGAGATACTGATTTGAGTTGTTTTCAAAAGATGTAGCTTATATCAAAGCCTACAAAAGCTTCAAACATTATTTTACGGAGTTCTGTTGATGAAAAAAGTTAGAGGCAAATGAATGTAGATGAATGCACGAAATGAATGTAAATGATTTTTCATCCCTGATCCCAAGTATTGCCGTTTATCCGCAAGCATAGGGGCAAAGTTATCTCTTGGCCCGATTTGGCCAGCTGCCACTACTCCCAGGTGGTTCTGGAGTGGTATACTGCCAACAAGATCGATGTTGTCCCCAAGCTAATGAATTCTCTAAATTGCCCGGAATTTCAACCAATCGAAAAATAATTGGCAATTTCAAAGCAGTAACTTTGATGAAGCGGCGGGCAGTCAAGGACATCCAGCAAATGCGGGCAAAATGGAAGAAATGCACTGATTTCGTGTCCGTTTCCACTGTGCGGGTGGCTGATAGGCTCCATCAAGAGGAAGATTCGAGATTTCATTCGAACTGGAAAAATGTTACCATCTAATGCTGTAAATTTGAAGTTTTAATAAAAGTACTGTAAAGCAACCATTAATGGACTTTTTAAACTTATTGAATCTAGAATTGCAGGCCTTTTGTGCGTAGCAATTTACTTTTAGTCAGCCTTTAGGTCAATGTTTCAAAATGAAATATTGTTGTACGTATATTTATGACGCTTTTAATATTGCTTTGATAATTTAAATTCCAATATGGTTGATGAATTTGAGTTTTTAGGAATGACAAAGCCTGATATTTACTAAAATAATAAAAATTTTAAACAATTTAACATAAAACGACAGCACTGTTGAGTGTTGACGTTTTATCACTCGTTGCTAAGATTGACTACTTTATTTACTTCACTGGCTTTCACAATTAGCTCGAAAAGACCGAAAGATCTGTAAGTAATTTCTGCACCATGAATCCCGGTATTGCCAAGGGTCTTCCGAGATGGAAATTTTATCGTTTTCTCCTGCCTTTTTCCTCGGATATTCTTGCCAGTTATTGGTTTCAATTGGGTATTTAGTTCGATGCGAAATCCACAGGAATTTATAAACTTCATGTCCATAGAAGTTCCGATACGTATTAACGTCAAATATTCCATCTAATCTGGACCTATGTACAGTTGCCTTAACGAAATAGTATAGAATTAATAGGAACAGATCAATGAAATGACATTCCGACAACAAGCACATACCCATCATCAACGATCCGGTCATTTTGCAGATGCATCTCTGTCACCATCCTTGAACTAGTTTTTCTCAAGAGGCCCCGATGTAGAGTTCTTGTAAGGCCAGTAAGTTCTTGCTCAACCTGGTGCGGTCAACGGCTCCCGCATGACGACACTAAGCAACTTGCTTTTCGCCAAGAGCTCGTGGGCGTGCAGATGAGCAACAACGACCAGCGCGACGCTTATCTAGATCATAATTTTGTTTTCCGAAGTATGACTGATCTGGAGGGGGGGATATTTCAGTGCTAACATTTTAAATGGGCGTAAATGTTTTTGTAAACAGTGGCTTTAACCAGTTGATATCTCGCAAATAAAAGTTCACCCCTCTAAATAAAAAAAAATGCTAGCTGATAGAGGAAACATTCATTTACCTGTTGGTGTCATTAGTTTTCATGTGTGAGCTTTAATTCGCGAGAAATCAATGGCTAAAGGCATTGTTAATAACAAAAATTATGCCCCTTTGAAATGTTGACACTGATTTGATGGTCTGCATCACAAGATAGCACAACTATATAAGATCGTGAACTTGGTAATCTTGAACGTGTGTTATTTGGTGGTGGAAAGATACACCATTATCAGCGACACAATAGGAATCGATCATATGAACTGGTTCGAGGATGCTGTTTCTAGAGTCTTTCGCAAGTTAGTGTTGTGGATTTGATTTTATTGGGGAACATCTAACAAGCAGCTGGAGGAAATTTCGTCCACCATCAATCAGGTTTAAATGAAAATGAAGCTTAATGTTCAGCATGAGCATGAGCATGATTGACCGCCCACGGTTGCTACTCTGTTATTGCCAGACCAGCTGTAATTACACAGAGAACCAATAGACGATGCTTGGGACTAGCAATCATCCTCAATGTGTAAATACTGGTGATCTCGAATTAGGCAATACCAGCGCCAGCCGCGCCTGAACGCAGGTCAAGAAAGGAATGGGTAGGAATGTGTTGACGTGACACTCGCTTTGATGGTCCGAGGAGTCCTCTGCACTTCCACGAGGAATCACAGGAATGTTGGGTAAGAGGGTTGGGTTTGCAGCAGGGTTCGTTTTGGTAAACGATAAGCTTAATTGATGTCCTAACAATCATATAATGCGAAGGAGCTTGGGATTGAACCCACGGTCTTCTGCTCAGTAAGCAAAAACGTTTGCCACTAGGCTGACGAGCTCCTTTTTAATCATCGAGTTGCTGTTATTACCATGTAGTCATGTTATCAAATAAAACGATTGACGAATCTTGAATGTGGATGGGCTTGAGATTAGACTCATGATGTTCTGCTCAGTAAGCAAAACCGGTTGCTCTAAGGCCACCGAGCCCCTCATATCACATAATAGCGTTACTCAAGTTTTTATAACTATTCAAACCCGGCACCGACGACAACGAAAAGTTTTACAACATACACGATAAACAAGCGATCTTACCATACATTTTTAATATGACAGGACCTGGGGCCGCGTTTTTCTGCTGAGAAAGCAAGCCCCTGCAACCGACGATCTTTGAAATCCTAAAACTAAAATCTACGAAAGAGTACGTAGGCCTTCATTAAGATCCACTTTCACGCGACGTTCAATGTTTCGATTTTCTTTTTACGCATGGTTCAGGCAATCATAACAAGCTATGACCGACGTGACGATTGTTTAAGACCTGGTTAAACAAGCTATTCAAATGAAATTACGTTCTGGAATTTCACTTGGCATGTAATGAACAACAGAAATACGCAATAATTCATATTTTCAGCGGTTGACGGTTAATTTTAAATATACTAACGGTACTGCCTACGACTACGACGGCGATTACGACAGCGACTACGACGGCGCCTACGACAACGACAACAGCAAATTTGTAACTTACCATTTGTCTAGGATAAACACCTTTGCCCGGCACCTCCACTGGTTCTTCATGTCCGCTATCTGTCACTGTTTGCAAAATATCTAATAGTAATTACTTTAGTTGTGAAACTTCCTGTATTGCCATGGTCATCTGGGAGGAGGTTCGCATCTAGTGCTTTCCCCAGGAACCATTTCCGGCCACCAGCTACCGCCCGTCCAGTCTTGGGCGTATCCAGCGAGACATCCTTCAGCTTATTCACAATCTCCGACACTCAATGCAATGCACACTTACGCTAGTTACAAAAAAAAAACACACCCGTGCAAAGAAACGGATCCAATAAACGTCACTCTCGCGAAAGCATACCCGTCATCATCGAACGGCATAAAAAAGGAATCGGTGCATCCGGGAATGCACGAATTTCACCACACCCAACACGTTCAGAAGCACTTTCGGTACACTTTCGTTCGAAGACACTTAATTTTTTTTTTTTCAAAAATAGTTGCGAGTGAACCAACATCATCACCGCGTAAATAAACTAAAATTAAAATTATCACTCGCGATGCCACAAATTTCTGGACCGGGAGAAAAAAATCAAACAACGCATATAGCGTTAAATCTTCTGTTGCTTGCAAACATGATGAATCATGTTTTCTTTCTCGATTCTAAAACTTCTCGGAAAGCGAGAAAACCACCACTCACACACGTTTAACCGTCCGGAAGGCAGAGTGCCAGCGCTAATCCGGCAAATGCAGCCGAAAACTATGAAAGCGAATTCACGCACAAAACTGAGAGCAAACTTAAAACACAACCGTATCCAAAGGCGTTCGAAACTCGACTCTCAAATGAAAATGAAGCTTAATGTTTGCGATAAACCATCAAGTAATCACGAACGTCATTATTACTTCAGCTTCGATGAAAACTGTATTTCATTAGCCCCTAAGCTGAGGGTAGTTTTGTTGTAAAAAATGATTATAGCCGAATATGTGGAAACTTACATTTATATTTTAGTACAAGGTGGGAAACTTTTATTTTTTTTCAATTATTTTCATGCATTCAACGCATGTAATTTCTTCAGAGAAGATATTCTATATACCCTACAGAATCAATTAAAAATGTTCGAGATAGATATATTGTATATTGAGTGCCTTACGAGCGATCAAATTGAAAATTTATCCAAAATGCCATTTTTTCACAAAAGTGCTTTGGGCTGATTTTCTGTACAGAGACTATTGAAGCATTCAGAAAGCTAACATGAAGCTTTAGTGTGATGATTTATTAGCTAGAGAATGATCTTTAGAAGAATTTAGGTGGATAGTTCCGTTAGAGTACGGCAGTATGAAAATTGAATAGAAGTTGAAAATGAGCGAAGGGCCATTAAAGCGAATAATCAGAAAGCTGATTATTGTTGGGGAAACATTTGGGAACATTGCTGGAAATGGAACAGCCTAAGCTAACCTATCTGATTGCAACGATTTAATCCAACATTGCAGATTACCTAAACATGACTAAATCTAATTTTTGTTTTTTTGCAGATTTGGACTACTGGGCTCCTCAAACGACACGATGTCTAAAATGTACCCCAATTTGTAAACAAAACTGGTACTTAGTTTCCATAAAGCACGCTCGCACAACAGCCTTGCCCGGAAGATTTTTTTCTTTTCGAAGAAGGACAGTTCAGCTGAAATAACTGGCTACTAGAACCGGTAATTGAAAGCCCGTAGATTGCAATAACCCTCGTTAAGACCTCATAACCTCAGATCTCGTACGGCGCGCCGGTAGAAGAATGCGGCCCCCAGAAGTCCGTATATTTAAATTATACGACCGCACTGCTGGCACATAGATAGAGAGGCACCGAGTGAGAGAAGGAAAAAGAGTTGACACTTTGACCGCCCCGTTAACCGACCAACCGACTAACGAAACCTGGTCCCGAAACGGGGAGAACATTGCGTGCGACCACAGTCGACCGTGTAGTGTCTATTGCTCAAGCTCAATAATGGTGGTTAGGTAAGAAGGCCTCATATCACACAGTAAACCTATAGGTAATGGACAGCAACGGGACTGCCGGGCCGGGTCGTCGTCGTCGTTGCATGTGTGACTGGGGAACAGTTTCACACTTACCGTGTCGGGGTTTTTGCTTCCTTACATGGGGCCGAACTGCATGCAGTTGTCGTTCTTGGAGAAAGGTACTCGTGCGCGCACCCAGCGAGGCTCACAAGTGTGAAATAAAAGTGTGGCTGGAAATGAATTATTAGCCACTACTAGCCGTCAGGCTAGCATAACTCGACTCGACTTGGCTCGGCCTGGTGGATAGCGATTACTGAATAATACGGGAATTTCTGGTGACGGGTTTCCGAGAGAAAAGATTTGCCCCCGAGGGCACAGCACACATGCAATTGCATCCATTCAACAAGGGAAGGAAGGGTGGGGCCGACGAGGGACGAATTATGGGACTACGCTGATGGTGTCACTAATGTCACCTAGAAGTTAATTTAATGCGCCACTCTCGCCGGCCGTTGAATGACTCTCCTGGAGACCGGTGGAGATCTATAATGTGGTCTGTCACGTGGACAGTAATTAAAGTCAACGGTGGTTCGTTTTTATTGGCGGTGATTTGAAATGATTTGCGCAATGGGTTGGGCCTCACGAAAATGGGATCCATGGGAGACGTCGGTAAAATGCCGGAGACGGTTGAATTTACTGTGGTCAGTCTTGAATTTGCGTTATAAATTTTAACAGCCGTATGGTTTATAGCTCTGGGTAATCATTGTCATAATTTATTCTCAAATATTTATACGTCTATTGTAATGAAGTACTGGACCACAGCGCAACTAAACTTGAACGTGCGCCTCTATTCCTCACTAACGGTGAAACATGATTTATGTGCTGGCCATTGCGATGAAATTTTAATCGAAAACCTGAGCCCAAGTCACCACATATGGGAGGTCGAATGTGAGCAGGAAGATAAGAACTCCTTCCCGCGTGCCGTGAAAGTTCACTTGCGCACGTTCGATTCCCCCTTCCACCACCAAAACGAGCCAGATGTGTTTATTCGTTTATATTGATTTGTTTCTAATGAAATTTATTGCCCAAGATTTATGTCCATCGTGATTGAGGTCAGGTAATAGGAGAACGCGTGGAGGTCCATTCCCGGTATGACTCAACGACTGGTCGAGCGAAGCCTGCCCAGCCAATCTGGTTCTGCGATCAAAACCATTGTGGATTCGTCGATCTCGTCGAGTCTCTTTGACTATGAGGTCAGCATATTTTTTTTTCGTGTGTTTCAAATTTCCATTAGCCCATTAGCCATCAGGTCGTGCTACATATTGTTAAAAGTTAAATGAAATGAAATACTTTAGCGAGCATGAGCGCACTTTTATTCGCACACCGGACCATATGCCCTGAAGTGTAAGAAACTAAAAAAAAGGAAGAGACCTAAATGGCATCAGCCGGTTGATCGGGTGGAAAAGAAAGCGATCCTCACTTACCATTAAAACATTTCATTAGCCCATATCCAAACTCTCAGCAGGTCGTTTTGCGCGCAGCACATCGAGAGTGAGAGACGGCTACGTCGATAATAAAAGTTAATTTAATCAAGCGAAAATACCCCGTTAATCATTGCCTTGCAGCTGCTATCTCTTGTGAATCCATCAAAGACGACGACGACGACGACGACGACCGGGAGGGAAGATGATCATCATCATCAGTCATCTTTCCACTGTGCATTGCACTGGCTCTTTACCGGAGGCCATCAAAGCAAAGCGAGCGGCAAGGTTTAATCGGTGTGAACCTTCTGGTTGTTGTTGTGGTTCGCTTGTCTACAGATATCGATAATGGAAGCTGCAATCCGGCATTGAGGTAAACGCCACTACTATGTACTAAATTGTGTGATAAACGAAGAGCGCGAAACGTATGAAAACGTACCCAGGAATAGGGAACGGGGTTAATGTGGGTAGCTGTTGACCCACAAATCGCCAGGGGCATTTAGCGGGATTCGGATTCAATCGTGTACACGATGACTGATTGGAATAAGCAGCTTAAAAATAGCTTTTGTATATACAGAATGTAGCGATAACAAAAGTGAAAAACTTCATACATTTCATATGAAGCTGATCGCATTTTCCCGCTTTTAGTTCAACAAATATTGCGAGGCGGTAAGAACTTTTATATCACTCGAGAGTGTCAAACTTGAAACGAAAAAAAAAAAACACACACACACACATACACAAACAAACGCGCGCGCACGCTAAGGACAAGAACCGGGACTGCCAAAAGGGCACTGATCGAGGCCAAGGAGCAAGCAACAGCTGAAGCACAGGAGACGCCGAAGGGACCTCGAAATCCACACTGGAGAAGAGGTAAAGGGAAACGCCAGGAGAGGAAGAGGAGTTGAAAAAAACTCAAGAACGGCAAGGAAGACAACAAGGAAGAAGGATGGCGTACCGCCGAAAAGCCGAAGGAGAAGTGGAAAAAATGGAAGGGAAAAGAAGTGAAGAGGAACAGAAGAAGGAGAAACCCAGACCTCGTCGGGAGCGAAGTAAGGGGCAAGATGCTCTTTGAGCTAAAGAAAGATCATTCGATCAAGAGCTCAGCCTTCAAGGAGCTCGTCGAAAAGCCTCTTGGCGAAGGGGCGAGCGTAAGAGCTCTATAACAGAAGACAGTGGTCAAGTGCAGAGATCTGAACGAGAAGTGCGTTGAAAGTGCACTGCGGTCTGGGAGACGTCCCGATGTCAATCCAGATGAGGAAGGCGTGCGGCGGCATTCAAACGGCGGTGATACAGCTTTCGACAGTTGTAGCGAATAAGCTGTTGGAGACGGGCAAGGTCAAGGTTAGATGGCCAGTGTGCTCACTGAAAGCCACTCCTCGGGTTACCAAGCAACTGGAGCGCTCCTTCAAGTGCATGGGTTTCGGTCACCAAGCGAGCAACTACAATGGCCCTGACAGATTTGATCTGTGCAGGAAATACGGGAGAAAGGTCACATTGCAAGTGGCTGCACGAAGAAACCGAGGTGCATGCTCTGCAAAATAAAAGAGGACGGAAACGATCGTACGACGGGAGACTTCAAATGCCAAGCCTTCAAAAAGGCGATGGCAGCCCAATAGTAATGGAGGTAACCCAAATAAACCTCAATTATTGCGACACCGCACAGCAATCGTTGTGGCAGTCAACAACAGAAAAAAAATGCGACGTTGTAATCATTGTGGAGCCGTATCGAGTCACTCCCGATAACGGAAACTGGGTGTCGACTGCAATACAAGTTATGGGCAGATACCCCATACAAGAAGTAATTGCGAGCTCATACGAAGGTTCCGTGATCGTCAAAACTAACGGAATCTTCATATGCAGTTGCTACGCACCCCCAGATGGACGGTGGAGCAGTTCCACGAGATGCTGGATGGACTTACCGAAGAGTTGATCGAACGAAGCCCGGGCACAGTCTACTGGAAGTTATGCTGTCCAACGAAGGCAATAGCAGCACTTTTCGCAAAAATGGCCGGAAATCCATTATCGATGCTACTTTTTTCAGTCCGTCCAGCGGGTGGCAAACATGAATTGGAGGGTGTGCGAAGGATATAACCTTAGCGACCATCAGGTGATCCGATATGGCATCGGCCAATGGAATATCGTGGCAGTACGGAGGACGAAAACTTGTGACTGGAAGTGGAAAACGAAGGCTTTCGACAAGGATCTTTTCGTTGAGTCACTCCGTGTGGCCAGGAGCCCCACGGTTCTGAACGCGGACGAGCTGACAGAAACGTTAGTGAGACCATGTGACACGACCATGCCGAGGAAACTGGAGCCCACTGAAATGTGCCCAGAGAAGCTGAAAGTAATCGTGAAAGGATTTTTCCCGAGGCACGACCCAACGACTTGGCCACCCACACTGTACGAAGAGGGAATGGGAGATAACGTCGTAGTCACGAACGAGGAACTCGTAGCTGTAGCGTCTCCGGACATGTTCAGAATGTTGCTGCAGAAATGCCTGGACGAGGGTCACTTCCCTGACGGGTAGAAGGTACAGAAGCTAGTTTTGCTACCGAAACCAGGAAAACTTCCGGGAGCCGTAACCAGGCATGGAAAATCATTTACATTCATTTCATGCAATCATTAACATTCATTTGCCTCTTACTTATCTCATCAACAGCAATCCGCAAAATGATGTATAGAGCTTTAGTAGGTTTTGTTATTAGCTACAACTTTTTCTCATAACTCAAATCTGTATCTCTTTTGCATCATGAATTAGAGCGGGCAGAACTTGTTACTGTTTTTTCAGTGAATGTAAAATACATTCACTGAAAAACAGTAGTGGCTTCTGTTCGCTCTGGTTCATCATACATAAGAGATACAGATTTGAGTTGCTGACAAAATTTGTAGCTAATAATAAAACCTACAAAAGCTCCGTACATCATTTTGCGGAATTCTATTGATGAAAAGGTTAGGGGCAAATGAATGTAAATGAATGCACGAAATGAATGCAAACGATTTTCCATGCCTGGCCGTAACTGTATAGGCCTATATGCCTGCTCGATACACTCGAAAAGTTCTTGGAGAGGATCATCCTAAACAGGCTAACGAAATGCACAGAAAGTGAGCACGGATTGTCGGAGAGGCAGTTCGAATTCGGTGGATGAAATTTGGACAAAGAGCCGAGAAGGCGTCCAAACAGAAGCGGAGAGGAGACGACGTAAAGAATGCGTTCAACAGCGCCAGTTGGGAGGCCATCGCCAAAGCGCTGCATAGAATGACTACCTGTGCAGGATCCTGAGGAGTTATTTCCAGAACCGGGTTCTGGTTTAAGATTAGTATTACAGCGGGAGTTCCAAAAGGCTCCGCCCTTGGTCCACCGCTCTGGAACGGGATGTACAACGGCGTGCTAACGCTGAAACTGCCCAAAGGAGTTGAGATCGTTTGGCTTTGCGGACGACGTCGTCTTGACGGTAACAGGCGAGACGCTGGGGAGCACGCCATAGCCTCGAAGCGCGCGTTGAAATACCTGGGAGGGGTGATTGAGGACTGGCTAAATTTCAACAGCCACGTCGCATATGCCTGTGAGAAGGCTTCAAAAGGCCATCAACGCGATAGTTAGAATCATGTCGAACAACTCTGATCCAAGCAGTAACAAGAGGCATCTTCTAGCCAGTGTGTCTTCGTCAATACTGAGGTATGGAGGTCCTGCCTGGGTTGCAGCACTGGAAACGAAGCAGCGCCAAAGGAAATTGAGTAGTATGTTCCGGCTCATGGCCATGTGAGTGCGTACAGAACCATCTCGTCGGGAGCAGTATGTGTTATTGCCGGAATGATCAATATCGGCATTATCCTGGTGGAGAACAGCGAGTGCTACAGGCGGAGAGATGCAGGAAGAGTAGGGAGAGCAAGCTCGTTGGCTAAGTGGCAGCAGGAGTGGAACACGGCAGAGAACGGAAGATGGACATATTGATTAATACCAATTCTTTCGACCTGGGTCAACAGAAAACACGGATAAGTCAACTTTCACCTAACGCAGTTCCTGTATGGCCATGGCTGCTTCAGGAAATACCTGCATCGCTTCGGAGTGTGGCAACGTGGACGAAACGCCGGACCATGTTGTCTTCGACTGTCCAAGGTTTGAGGCAGTACGAAGGGAGATGCCCGTGCTTAACGTGGAGAATGTCGTCGACGAAATGTGTCGAGAGGAGGGCACTTGGAATGCCGTCAACAGAGCAGCTACGCAGATTATGTCGGAGCTACAGCGTAAATTGAGTGAGAAGTAGCGATCTAGTAATGCCAGCTAGCGCTGACAGTATGAGAAGTGTATGAGCACAGGCCCTCGAAGTAGTCGCTTCACCGTGGTCCCGGGGGCTCCCAGGCGTTTTTTTTTGGCAAAACTCATGACAGATTCTGACGCAGTAGGCACCGTTGCCAGATGTACTGATTTATCGGCATTTATACCGATTTTCGAGCTGGATATCGAAATACAGATAAGGATCTTCAAAGTACCAATTTTTGAGATTTTATATATCTGATTTTTTTTTTAAATAATTAAAAAGATTATTGCTTGCCACTGTGGAACTTCCAGAGGAAACTTTTTTAATACACTTTTATCTTTTTGAATATCTTATTCCTTCAGCCTGCTCAAAAAATTATTCATTTAAAAAATGTCTCATGTTTGACACTCTATCAATTAATGTTCCCATTTTCTCGCCGTTTTTGGCTATCTATTAATCGAGAAGCAGCTGGTGACTCATCCCGGTAATTCCTGGGAATCGGGAAATACTTTTATTCTGTGAACAAATAGATCCATCAAAATGATATTTTTTTAATTTCCTGAAGTTTATTTAATCTTTTCTTGGAAGTTTCTTGCAACATTCCCCTAAAATGTCCTTCCACCTTACCCCGAAATTTATTTTCCGATTCCTACGGAAAAGTTATTTTGACATCCCTAGGCAGTTTCTTCTGGCTTCGTTCGAAAGGTCCGTCCGTCCATCTGTTTTTTTTCAACTTCCTCGAAAATTCACGGATGCTTCCCAGAGTTTTTAGGCAATTACATTAGCTTCAGGGAAACTGCAGGAACTTTCATGAAGTTCTGGAATTTCAGAAAAGTCGAGACTTTTGGGTAAGTTTAAAAACCTGTAAGGGTAAGTTCCGATAAATAAAACACAGTTTCATTAACTTCTGTTAAAAATTGAGAACTTGGGAATTTCAGTTCACTCCAATGAACTTAAGGAACCATCAGAAATATTTTGAAATCTTCACAAGTCCAAATACCTTCAGGAAAATTTATTGGTTTTCAGGACAGTTCCATTTATTTCAGGCGTATTTACAGCACTTTGTGAAAGCTCTGCAAACATCAGAACAGATCAATTAATATCAAGGAAATTTCTGAAACTATAAAAAAGTTCCGAGAAACTCGGGGAATTTCCGAAAACTTAGGCATTGTTCCGAGAGGTTCATGAACATCTTGGAAACGTAAGGTAAAGGGTGTTCTCGATAAAAATGGAACACCGACAATCTTCTGTAACTTTTGAAAATTTGAGTAAATCTTATTCATAGTGCATTGTCTACATCTGTCAAGTTTCAAAGTTATTCATACAGTAGTTCCAGTCACATCGTCAACACAAGAAATTGTCCGTGAAAAAATGTTGTGCACTTACAATCAAAATCCAGAGGCGTCCCACCGATGGATCGCTAAAAAGCTTGGAATTGCAAATACAACTGTGTCTCGAGTGATAAGAACCTTCAAGAAGCATTTGAGTGCTCGAAGAAAGGAAGGGAGTGGTCGTTAAAGTGGTCCAATGGACAGTAAAATGGCCAGGAAAGTGGTGTAACAGTTCAAGAACCGTCCAAACATGTCGATTCGAGATGTTGCTAAAAAGTCCAAGGTGTCAGTCGGTTTTGTGCAGAAAACCATGAAGCGTGCCGGGTTACATGTTTACAAGGTGCAAAAAGCCCCAAACCGGAATGAAAAGCAAAACATCACTACAAAACCAGTGCCCGGAAATTTTGCATCGTGATGGATGACGAAACTTACGTCAAGGCCGACTTCCGTCAACTTCCTGGGCAAGAATATTTCGTTGCCAAGTCTAAGTTCAATGTTCCGGAGGATGTTCGAAAGAAGAAATTCTCGGAATTTGCAAAGAAGTTCCTGATCTGGCAGGTGATTTGCGGATGTGGTGTCATAAGCGCTCCCTTCATCTCTTCCGGAACAATCAACGATGCGATTTACACGGAAGAGTGCCTTAAGAAGCTTCTTTTGTCGTTCATAAGGAAGTACAAAGGATCAACTCTGTTTTGGACTGATCCAGCATCCTGCCACTACACTTGAAACGTGTTGGAGTGGTACCGAGCCAACGGAGTCAATTTTGTGCCAAAAGATATGAACCCACCAAATTCACCGGAACTTGGCATAAATTGAATTATCCCGGATTGACATACAAATAAGGTTAATACATCAAAACAGAGGTAATTCACTGTACTTTTAGGAAAAAATATCAATGCAAATCATTTCTCTTCGTTTCTAATAAAAACTCACACTTTCTTCTTTATTCCTCCTATCAAACGCCGCACACCTCCGGAGTCAACTTCCTTGGCACATTTGTTTCATATTTTGGTCATCTGAATCGCGTCCCGAGCCGTTTTTCCACTTTTCTTAAGCTTCCGCTTCATTATTGCCCGAAATCTCTCGATGGGCCGGAACTGCGGGCAGTTGGGTGGATTTATGTTTTTATCGATGAAATCTCCGTTATTATCGCGGTACCACTGGATGACTTCCCGGCTGTAGTGGCAACTCGCCAAATCTGGTTAAAACTTCACGGGTCCTTTATGGGCTTTAATGAAAGGTAATACGTGGTTTTTGAGGCATTCTTCCTTGTACAGCTTCGAGTTCATCGTCTTATTCGTCACAAACACTTTGGTCTTTGCTCCGCAGCTGCATATCCCTTGCCAAATCATCAGTTTTTTGGCAAAATTGTCCATAAAAGCAAACTTAAACTTCGCAGAAACATCTTCTCGTGCCGTCGCCATGTAGAAATCCATTTGACGTAGGTTTCATCGTCGATGAGCAGGCATCCTTGGTACTTTGTCAAAACCTGCTGGTAAAATTTCCGAGCTCGAGTTTTGGTGACGAAACATTGCTTCAACGTTCTGTTTGGTTGCTTGCTGGCTCGAGAAGAACGATATCCTGCTCGCAAACGAATTCTTCGAACGGTACTGCGAGCAGCAGCGTATTTTTGTGCGATTTCATTATCTGATAGTCCCGGTATTGCTCTGACAGTTCTCAACACCTTCTGGTTCAGCTTGCGGTCATATGTTCCACTACGACGCTTACCTTGAGGCACTCGATCCACGCTCTTTCGCTCCTTGAAACGTTTGAGCACATCATACACAGTTGATTTGGCGATTTTCAACGTTTTTACAATTTTTATTGCGGACCACTTTGGATTATCAACGTGGGTGTGCAGAATTTTTTCTCTCCTCTCGGCTTCCATCTGAAATAATTTTTGGCTCACTGCACGAAACACCGTGAAATATATACCACAGAAAGTGGACGCCTAGGTAAACAAACCCCTGTAAAATAATTCTTGCAGCGGTCACTTTCCGTGCCGCTGCAACACAATAAGTGATTCCGGATTCTAACTGGACAGAACTTTAGAAATTTTTCATTCCCTGAAAATTTGAAGAAAATCCGATAATCGGTTTAACTTAGGCTAGTAAATAAGTGTGTGCAATTTTTAACATTAAAAAAATATATGAGAAAACTTTAAGGGAAGTTCCGTACTTTTTAATGGCAGTTTCGAGAACTTCATGAAGATCAGCGAAATCAGGCAGATCAGAGAACTCCAATGCTGATGTTGCTTTGATTTCAAAAAAAAAATTGAGATCACTTCAGAGGATCCTAAATCTTTAAGAAAGTTCAACAACCTTCATAGAAGATTTGATAATTTCGGAATTATAATTAAAATTAGGGAAGTTCCAAGTACTCTAAGAAAATTGCAAGATCTTTCAAGGACATTGTGGGGTCTTCAGGGATGTTTTTTTTTTAATATCAGGAAAATTTCTGGATCATTAGAACATGTACAGAAGTTCAGGGAACGTTTTGCTAACATTCCCAAGAAATCCCTTTTTTCCGGATTTTTTTCTCAACATCTCCTTGAAGTTTCTATCGATTGTATAGTAAGCCATCTGGCTTCCGATTTTCTTCAGGAGTTTCTTCCAACCTACCTTAGAAAGATTCTTTTAGCGTCTCCAGGAAGATTGGATCATCTTCTCCAGGAGGTCCACTTAAACTTCTACCGAATGTATCTATAGAATTATCTCAGAAGTTTCATTCGTCTTGCTCTGAAACTTTCTCCATTAGCCATTCTCCGTAGTTTTTTTTTATCGAATTCTATTGGAAGGGTTTTCTGAGCTTCTTCTGGCGTTGCCTGAAAGTGGCAACTCCTGGAATTTTCATCCGATTTCCGGATCTTTCTGGTTTCCTCTGTATGTATTATCCGATTAGTTCCTTTAAATTTTAGCCAAAAGTTTCAAACTATTTGTCTTGGATATTAGATGTTTTTCCGACTTTTATTAGAACTTTCTTCAAACTTCCTGGAGAAGAACTTCTTTAGTCTTTCTCTGAAAGTTTGTTTGCTTCCTTCAGAAGCAAACTCAACCATTCTCCGGAAATTTCTGCCGACTTCTCCTGGAATACAAATTTACCGTTCTATGCCACAGACTTCGAAAACTTCATGTAATTTTAAGTCTCCTAAGACCGACACATGTAAGCGACTCAAATGACATACAGTTGCGACCGTTAGTATTTTTACATAACGTTAAATAAAGCAAAATTTTAATTTTACTCGTTCAAGTTTGTTGACTTTAAAAACATTATAATGAGACGTATTTTTCAACTGTCTACAGGGGGCGACCCTGGCGTAGTGGTAAGCATCCATACCTCTCACGTCAAAGTCACGCGTTCAAATCTCACCCCCGGACAAGTCACGAATGACCCAATAGAGTTAAAGCGACTATGATAAAAAAAACTGTTTACAGCTATAAGAAAAGGGATTTGCATTACCGATTTAACCAAATCCGCCATTTCATGTACACACTTAGAAAAAAAAAGATGTGACTTTAGGTGCTCTAAGACTGACATATACAAGCGTCAATTGTGACATAAAATTGAGTCAGACGCGAAATTCAGCTCATTCAAACATACTTTTGAACTTCTCAGTTTCGAAGCACTTAATTTTACATGACATGTTTGTTTATGTCAAAGAGATGGATTCCATCACGTTTTCGTCAGATTAGGTATTTCTAAGTATGTAGGCAAATTATGGCACAACATGTGAAAAGATCCAATGAAGCAAGTTTTAAAATTGGCGTCGATGATTCGTGGATTAAAACTCATTAAGGCAGAACGACAGTAGAATATGTTAAAGAAAGTTTCGTATACCGGATGTTGATGTCGGTTTAACTGAATGAGTTTTAATGCGTGTTAAATCGACGTTCATTGTCATTGTTTACATACGCTGAATGATTCTTTTCACTTGTTACGTTTAAATTCAGTAGTCATAAAATAAATGTAATACAAACAGTAAACACTTAGAAAAATTAATGTAAATTTGGGTGTTCTAAGACTGACATATACGAGCGTCAATTTTGACAAAAAATTGAGCCATAATGGACGTGAAATTCAGCTCAATAAAATGTTATTCCAAACTTTTCAGTTTCGGAGCACTTAATTTTACATGACATGTTTGTTTACGTCTCATCCTTTATGTCAAAGATGGATTCCATCATGTGTAAGATTAGATATTTCTAAGTGTGTACTTTTGAAACATCTGATTTCATATTCAAATACATACATACACAGAATAAAAATGGCATCAAAAGTGTCAAACATTTATTTAAAATTCTAATATATTCCCAAGCATTGTTTTGCAACCGGAGCATCCCTCGTTCATGCAATTTTTTCACTAGTTACTTTTCCATCGTTCTGTCAACGCGTCAGCTGTGTTGAATAAAAATAAAACAGATGGAAGTAAGTGATGTCGGTTCTACGAAATTTTCCGTAGATCTATAGAATTGATTGAATTCTGCAGAAATACGGATCCGTAGGAAGAATTCACAGAAGTTAAGACTTTTTTTTGGGATTTGTTTTTTTTTTATTGTGCTTTTTATTTTGCTGGAATCAAGTTTTTAAACGAGGTAATGCATCACTTATTAATGCCCTTTCTAAATGTTGATGTGTCAATGTAATATGTATCAATCAATGATATTTATGGTGAAGTATTGAACATCAATAACTGGTAAAAGTTGATAGAATATTACAGTCATCAACATGATTTGTTCTCGAACTCTGTGTACATCGTACAGCATAATATTAGGAACGGAATGACAAATGTGCAGCAGTTTTGATGTAATATTCAACAACTTTTTTTTTTTGTTTTCGTTAGATGTGGTATGTGTCCCACTGGAGGCCTTGACCACTTATCATTTTCAAGAGCTGACATCTACTAACTAGACGTGAAAAAGAACTTGCATCGCTGAAAAGTTCGAAATGTGGTGGCTTACTAAATGCTTCAGTGGCGGTACCTTGACAAATGCAAGCACATTCCCAACTAAAAGATTATTTGCGATGAATGTGATTGTGAGTGTTATGTCTGTTTGTCTGTGGTTGATGTTTGTATTAGTCGATCATTAATATGACCGCTTCTTTGGAGTGCGTCTTGTGAAACGTAAAATTAAGTTATTTTTCGAACTACGTCATGCAATTTTTTGATGTCGAGATTATGAATTTTCCTCTTCAAAAACAGCAAAAATATAAATTTTATTAAAATAGTAAATACCGATCAATACCGATTTTGTAAACATTTCATACCGATAAGCTTGAAAACAATCTGGCAACGTTGGCAGTAGGTCTTTTTTTCCATTCGCGTTGTTTTCAAAGATCAAAACGTCATGATTACTTACCTGAGAATTGTCAAAGATGGTGATCAAAAAATAATGAGAAAAAAATTTCCCGATTTTTTTCAGCTTCCCAAAATTTGAAATGGGGCTGACAAAATCGGGGAAGCCCTGTATAAGTAAATTAATTCCGTGAAAACAAATCCCCAAACGGATGATTGAAAATCACTCGTAAAATTAAATACCTAATCGTCGCAATGATTCACACAGTATAATTGATATTCCTTACACTTCAAAATCTTCGAACAATAATGGATTTCGGATCCCGTGAAGCAAGCTACAACTTACACGACCCAATACGGTTCATGTTGGCACGGTTCAATGTATTCTACGCATTTTTTACTTCAACTGCACTGTAGAAACTTTTCGTCACCGAAAGCTACTGGGTGGCCCAAAATAACACTGTCTGGAAACCTGGGGGCTCACCCTCCAAATAATAGCCAAGGATGTTACAAAAAAAAAAACTTATGTATTGCGGCAACTCTGCAAAATGTGATTTAGGGGTAGTCCCAATGAAATTTTTGAATAAAGTCGATTTTTCATTGTTAGAGCTGAACAAATATTTCTAAAGCATTGACATTTTGTGCAACTCAATCCTTTCATATGTTTTACTTTTTCATTTTATCATGCAATTTTTTTCAATTTTCAGAAATTACGTTTTTTAGGTGCATAATGTGATTCAATCATCAAAAGTGGATATCAAAATAAAACCTATTATTGCTAAAAATTGAATTTAGTATGATAAATTTTATGATAAACAACTTTACCCCAGAGAGTATGTGCCTATTGTTGATCGTGATTTAGTTATTCATGATTTTATGGAGCATTTTATATTTTTTATATAATTTCACATTTTTATTAAAATCTTTATTTAGAGGAGATAGCTCTAATGTTGACCAATGGATCTAAGATTGGGCCCAGCGCTTAAAATCTGAGATTTATCCATTTTATTTAGATGATATTGTGGTCGCTATTGAAAATTTGGTCGATTGTTGAATCTATGTATGGGTCCAAATTAGGGGCATTTTGACCGACATTACATCCATTTATCCTATTTGCAATGCAAAGAAAACATTAACATCATCAATATGAGCATCGACCGCTGAACTGTATATCTAATGGATCTTTCCAATCAAAATCAAAGGAATTCAAGCCGGTACCGAGATACTTTGACCTAACATTCCATCTCCGAGCATCTACTTACGATAATAACTTCTAAGACACAATTCCACTCTTCATCACATCATCAGCCGAGCCTTGTCGGTCTCTTCCATCGTCAGCTTGCAAGGGCAGTCCGCGTATTCAAAGCATCCGCACAATTTCCTCCTCGGTACCTCTAAGAATTATGTGACGAACCTTTAAAGGACCGCTCCGATGCTGGCTGCTGCTTACCGGTGACCGGTCACCTAACTTGAAGGTGCTGCAATTATCACCCTCCGCACCACCAACCAAACGTGTCATTTCACGCACCGTGCCGAGCCTTCGGTCCATAAATAATTCAACATCGGAAGACAAAGTGAGGAGAAAATTATAATTTAATAGCTGCACCTCTTTTACGCTCCAACAGGCAGCGCGGCGTAGATTTTTTTCCCCTTCAACCCCGTTCAATTCTATGTTGTGCAACGGAAAATTGCGCGCGCGTAAAATTGCGACAAAGATTGAGCTGCCACCATCCGAGGGACTGACAACGCAATTCAATTTGCTGGTGCGCTGCTTTGCCAAAGACCTGAAGAATGCTCCCGATGACGACGATGACGACGAAGGCGACGCATTTTGTGCTGTTGAGTTATTTCGTAACGATTAAAATTGATTATGTTCAGAATGGGGAGCGAGAAGGCTTTCGCGGGACAGCAAAAAACTAAAAGAGTTAGCTCTAGGTTAGGAGATCGCTTGGTGTGAGGGGTGCGGATATACCCCGAAGAGTATTCCAGTCATTTGCTGCACACAAAAAGATGCATTGTATTCTGCAGCCGGTTGGTCGGTCGGTCGGTGGAGGAATTTGCACAGTGGTGCCTTGGAGGATGGGCTTTCGGGCTTTGTGATGCTGATCAGTGGGATGATGGCGTGGCCCACTCGATGCCAAGTCATGGATTCGGTTCCACGCTTACGGTGGAGAAAAATGAATGGTGGTTTTGCGAGGGACTACCGTGGGCCAAACAATCGGTCAACATCAAAAGCCCATCCCGGTAGGATTTACTACCGCTGCAGGAATGAAAGATATTTCCACGGAATTAACTCGGTTCACTTCGCACAGAAGAAATGCACGGAGCTCACATATGCAGCTTTCCAACCTGCCGTACAGCCAAGTGCGTCCATCCATCGGATGGCACTGACTGGAAGCCCATTCGCGACTGAGAAATTACTATAGGAGGTATAAAAATAAATTAGTAAAATTCCTTCCCTTCGGTTTTCTCAATTACCGTCACCGTCGACTGTCACCAACGACGACGACGTCGCGCAAACACTTGTGGGAAGCGCTCCCAGTTCGGAAACTATGCCACGACGACCCGTTTCTGCCTGCTTACTTCCCTGCCGGAATCCCAGCTCACCGGTGGTAATTTTATGTTCGGCGCAAAAATTGCACTTTGGAGAGTTATAAAATTTCACATCTGAGACGGCTGCTGCTGCTTGCATGTGTCCAAGTAAGTAGTCTTCCGATGGGAAACAGTTGGTTTTTGGGCAAAAAGGAAAAACGTCATCATCTTTATCGACGTCATCCTACGGACGCCTTCGTCGTCGTCGTCGTCGTCTTGATGCGGTGCAATAAAAGTACAGCAGGACGGAAATTGCAATAGGGGCTCAACGACGCTCGCTGGATGGTGAGAGAGACTGGAAAATTAAATTTGAATAGCTATTAGGAGGAATATTTTTCCTGCATGGGAGACGGTACATACCGTTGAATGTATTCCGTTCTAGTTGGGTGTAAAACCGGAACAAGGCCGTTAAGTTTTCGCGATGAAAAATAATTTATTAGTGCTCATAAGAGCGACCTCGTCAATGGATAGGAGCAAACAAATACCGGTTTTAGTGGGGATCCGGTTCAGAATATTCTCGTTCGTTCTGCATAAGAATATTTGTAGCTGTAGAAATATTTTAAATCGGAACATTCTTCTAAACCTTATTTATGGGAGTGATGCATGTGTCCATTTAACTTATCCAAACTCTGAAATTTTACCCCAAATAAAAACAATGATTCTAAAATTAACTCAGGTTGGATTGCAACCATTGTGCTACTTAGCTTGCAATCTGAAACTCAGCACTATATAGATAAACATTCTTTTCTTATTGTCAGCTACCAACTGGAGCAGGTTTTGAAATATAAAATTACATATTAAACAATCGCAAATTCAATGAATTAAACTTGAAATTTACACATTCAGGTAAATTTATATCGTTGTTCGTTGAAAATAAATCAGTTTCAAGTGTATTTTTGATTTACATGATAAAACATACATGCATGTTAAATTAAATGCAAATGCATGTATGATTACCCAAGTAACACAGCTACTGAGCTTTGAGAATAGTTCAAAGCGTAGAAAATTGCTTGCTCTTCGGGGAAATTACCCATTCGGTGAAATGACCTTCGGCGAAATGATCCATTCTTCGAAATGACCTTCGGTGAAACGTCCTCCGGCAAAGCGTCCTTCGGTGAAACGTCCTTCGGTGAAACGTCCTTCGGCGAAACGTTCTTCGGCGAAACTTCCTTCGGCGAAACGTCCTTCGGCGAAACGTCCTTCGGCGAAACGTCCTTCGGCGAAACGTCCTTCGGCGAAACGTCCTTCGGCGAAACGTCCTTCGGCGAAACGTCCTTCGGCGAAACGTCCTTCGGCGAAACGTCCTTCGGCGAAACGTTCTTCGGCGTAACATCCTTTGGCAAAATGACTCAGCCCCACGCCGGCATCCGTGGCATAGAAGAAGTGGATCGACTCGCCAGCGAAGCACGTAACAGTCCACCACTCAACGTCGCATCCTGAGAAAAAATACCATCAATGCAATGAACCATGCCATTCGTCTGCTATGAATAGAACGCTGGGCGCAATCAACAGAAGTCAAGTTGAAGGAGATTAAACGGGAAACCTAAAAGTGTACCGACCAGCAAAGTTCTGCCGACCAGCGAGTGCTCACTCGACTGCCCATCGTCCATACAAGGCTTACACACGAGTTTTTGCTGTAAAAATCACCACTGCCGGTTTGCTAATGCTGTGGGACTGTCGTCGATGTCCGCCACGTGATTTTGCACTGCAGGAAGTTTGAAACAGTTAGAGTGAAATACGATATAGATTCAACCAGCCTACAGGCGGCGTTATGCAACGACGATGACAAGAAGAAACAGTTGCTGAAGTTTCTGCAGGAAGTCAATATGTATCGAAGAATCTAAAGAAAAAACAGGAAGTGAGAAGATGATTAAGAGGAAACAAAAGAAGACGGAACGGATAAAACGTGGTAAAGAAGACAGAAGAAGATGAAAAGGGTAACAGGATGTAAGCTGACAATGAAGAGGGCAAAAAAATGGAGAAACTGAGAAGATGATGGAGACGAAACAGAAGACCGAGCAGCATTCGCGGACAAGAGCTCGTTCTGTTCAGACGTATATTAGAGTTGATCGTGAAGTATACACACTAAGATTATTTTACTGAATTCTGTGAAATTTTACCAAAATTTCAACAGCTGAACGTTCGGTAAACAGAATTTTCCTTTAATTTTTTTCAACAAATATCTGTGAGAAATCACAGAAAATCTGTGAAAAATCACCGAACGTTCAGCTGTTGAGATTTCGGTAGGTATGTGTTTTGGACCATTTTACCCCATTTTCCCCTACTTTTTGGAGGAAATGTTTTTTCCCAGCTCTATTTTTCGTAAAACATAAGCACTTTATGCATGGTTTTAGAATACTATGCCTTTAAACAACAGTTCATGAGATATTAGGGGAATACGGGGTACACTTTATAGGGGAGTAAGGGGTAAAAGTGAACCCTCGCTAAATTTATTTTAATTCATAAAAATGTTGAACGATGCGATTTTTTGAATGACCCCAAAGGTTGCCTGCAATAATAAGATTTTTTTTCGAAATTTTAAGGTTGATTGGGGTTAAATAAGTTTTAATTTACTGCTATCTGTTTTAAAAGAGTTTTCACTTTTTTTTTACCGCCCTAATATATAAATAGTCACCCTAATGACAAAATAAAAAATACGGGTCTAATATATTGCGATAAGGAACAAAACTACCAATATAAATGGCAAACAGCATTACACTGCTGTGCTCAAGTTTTCTGTGGACGTTTTGAAACTTTCTGCGGCTGACATTCACACAAGCTACACAGATGAAAATGGCAGACAATTCTACATCAAACTAATCGACGATCACACGTTCTCTGCGTTCATTTCCGAAACACATGATTGGTTCAACTTCCAGTACGAAGATGGAGGAACAGCAAGGGTCCAAGTGGGTCCAAGCATCACGGATTTTCAGGTACGTTCGCATTTTCAACTTACCACCAGAAATCGAAGATAGGAAGATCCAGTAGGTACTGGGTCAATACAGAACAATCCGACAGCACGTGCGAGAGAGGTTTCCAAGTGAAATGAAAGTGGAATTCGAGGCGTCCATTTGGAGGTTTCGAAGGAAATTCCTGCCAACATCTACATCGGGCATTTTCGAGTTTTTTTTTATGAAGTTTTTTCTGGAAAGCAGGAGGGCATATGAAGTCGGATTTCCCCAGGCTGGTGGTGATACCTTCAGGAAGTGGAGGTAAACCGTACCTTTCTGGAGGTGGTTGTTCACCGCAGTCACTGAAACCGGCAGGCCGCGGGGTTATACCCAATTCTACCGGGGACACCGGGGTGAAGCCCAGTCTTGCCGGAGTTAGTGAGGTCAATTCTAGCCCTGCCGGGAGTAGATAGAAAAAAATATATACATTTTTCAAAGGTGAATCAATGTCAAGGTTGGATGGATTCAAAACCACAGCTACAAGTAGATTCAAATGAAGACGTCATCTCGTATGGAAGGGGGTTTTGGAAAATTAATCCTTCTCTTTAAAACGATGAGGGCATTTGAAATAACTTTAAAAAGAGATTCTTGCGGTTAGACGAAAAGTAGTTTACAGAGAAGATTTTTGCCGATGGTGAAATGATCTTTTTAAAACTAAAGCACGTAGTTGCTTTAAGTCAAAATCTTATGAAATTAACAAAAGAATCTCTGAATCCAAGAGCTTTTTATACGGCTGTATGAAGGAAATATCTGAACAGCAAAATTTAAGAGTAGATACGACGAAAGAATTAGGTTTCGTTAAAACAAAAATGATGGACATTGAACAAAACCGAGTAAATAATTTAAAACTTAAAATATAAACAGATTACATTGTGGAGGATGAAAAGCTAAGTTTATTCAATTTTTCTAAACACGTCAACCATAAACGTAAAATAATGCAATTGAAAATTAATGACCAAATAACATCACAGAAAAATGATCTCCAATTGTTCTTGGAAAATCATTTTCGGAATCTGTTTGAAAATGATAAAACATTTACACCAGGTGCAAGAAACGTTTTAAATTACATAAGAAATACTTTGTTGGCGGATGAAAAGACAGCCTTGGCTAGGCCTATTCAGGAGGATAAACTTGAATCGGCTTTAAAGCAAGCTTAAAAAAAGAAAAGCCTTGGGCCGGATGGGCTCACTTATGAATTTTATTCGACTTTCTACGATTATTTGATATCTTATCTTCTAAAATTTTTTAATGCGTATTTATCAGGTTTGAAGATCACTCCAGATTTTGGGGCGAACACGAAATTATTGCGACACCGAAAATGTCATGCCAATTTTCTTATAATGTTAAAAATCAAACCAAAATTTTAGGGTAGTTTTATACATATATTTACTTCAAAAATCAAAAGAAAAGTTAATCGATGGAGCCTTGAGTGTAAAATTGAACGCATTTTCGCTTGATGCCCTCCATCAAAGTCTTTACAGTGTCATCCGGTACCAGTTTCTCAGTTTTTTTTTTCCATTTTCTTAACATGTCCTTCTCGTCTTTGACTGTCTTCTTGCTCTTCCGAAGTTCCCGCTTCATTATTGCCCAGTACTGCTCCACCGGGCGCAGCTCCGGACAGTTTGGCGGATTCATGTCCTTTGGAACAAAATGGACAGAATTGGCCTCATACCACTCCAGGACACTTTTAGAATAGTGGCATGATGCCAAATCTGGCCAAAATAGCTTCGTCGTGCTGCTGCAAGAACGGCAAAAGGCGCTTCTCGAGGCACTCAGATTTGTAGATCTCGCCATTTACTGTGCCCTTTGTCACGAAAGGCTCACTCTTCAGTCCGCAAGAGCAGATGGCCTGCCAAATGAGATATTTGGAGGCGAACTTCGACATTTTCTTCTTCTTAAATTTGTCGTCCACATCGAACTTGCTCTTGCCGGCGAAAAACTCCAACCCCGAAATTTGCTTAAAATCGGCTTTTATATACGTTTCGTCGTCCATCACACAGCAGCCATATTTTGTCAGCATCTTCTCGTAGAGCTTCCGTGCCCGAGTTTTAGCCGTCGATTGTTGCCGCTCATCGCGGTTTGGGAAGTTCTGTACCTTGTATGTATGTAGTCCAGCTCTCTTCTTTGCATTCTGGACGTAGCTCTGCGACATGCCGATCTTTTTAGCCAAATCACGGCTTGAGACGTTGGGATTTGCTTTAATCATCCGCTTCACCTTTCCCTCCGTCTTTTTGTTCTCCGGTCCCGGTTTTCTTCTAGCTCCTTTGCCGTGGTCCAACGTCAACCGCTCCTGGAACCGCTTCAACACTCTGGAGACGGTTGAATGGTGAATGTTCAACATTTTTCCCAACTGCCGGTGCGACAGGTCAGGAAATTCCAGGTGTTTGGAAAGAATTTGTTCTCTCAACTCGCGTTGGTTCACCTCCATTTTCGTTGAATCGAAAAACACGACTTCGAGTTTGACAGCATGTACACAATACACATCAATGAGAAAGTGTGCAAAATTTGGTTGATTTTTACCCAATGGTAAACAAGTTATGCCCTGTTGAATGTGTCGCAATAATTTCGTGTTCGCCCTTTAGAGGGAGTTATAACATTGATCCCTTAAAAGGAGAATTCACACGAGATACCAGACGAAAGACCTATTAGCATGTTGAATTGTGACTATTAACATTTTTCAAAAATTTTATGAATCGCTTACACCCCATTCTAGACTCCCTTATTGGACCTGGACAGGCAGCTTTTATTTCTGAAAAATGTTCTATTTTCAATTTGAAAATGCCCAGACACATAGCAATCAAATCTAACGTTTCAAATAGGTTCAAAGGTTTAATTGTAAGCTTGGACCTCGAAAAAGCCTTTGATCGAGTGAATCATGTTTTTTGCGGCTGATTTTTGAGTTTGTTAGTTTGAGTCTCCTCAACTGTTTGTTAGTTGCATCCGCTATCTTTATTCAAATGCTCGTTCTAGAATTATTTTTAATGGGTTTTTAACGAATAGTATACCAATTCGTTCATCTGTACGTCAAGGTTGTCCTTTAAGTATGGCGCTATTCATGTTGTACATTGAGCCCCTTATAAGGATGTTGTATGAGCGGCACCGGTGATGTAGAGGTAAGCGTGATTATCTCTCACCCCAGCAGGCCTGGGTTCAATCCTAGGCGCCATCGGGATGTTTTGAGGCATAACATCTATGATCACGCCTTCCTTTGGAAAGGAAGTAAGCGGTTGGTCCTCGCTTCATGAGTTGATGGATCGATAGGTAGGGTCCAGGTGTAGGAGCTGTCTCCCTGGTCGGTAGCATTGGTGCTCAGCACGTGAAACAAGATCGACGGAAAACAAACCAAAGGAAAAAAAAGGATGTTGTATCATAACGTAATGGGATGTGACATTTATGAAGAATTCATAAAAGTTTTAGCATTTTCAGATGATATCACTATTTTCATTCGCAACAACCATGAATTTGATAAAATGCTGGAATTGATAGTTTAGTATTTACGCTAAAATAAAATTGAACATTAATAAGTAGCGGTTGTTAAATATCATAAAAAGAGATTCAACAACTG
>NW_027040618.1:3672500-3742500 GCF_037179485.1 Ochlerotatus camptorhynchus
GTAGGCTCAGATGTAACATTCCTGACTTACACCGATCTGGCTCTGAACACGGCCCCCATGAAGGACCGTGTCAACCCTAGCATGGCCTCCCTGCTTGCATAGATAACCATGGGATCACGATAGGAGACTACATACAACGAGTGGAGATAGCGGCCCGAAGGGGGGACCCATCAGAATGGATAAAATTGGAGAAAAAACAAAAATGAAGAAAAAGAAAATACCAAAAAAAATATGAAGAACGACGGCAAGACGCCAGACAGTGAAAACGGAGGAGCAAACGTGTTCGCAAGGAGTGGGATATTGCAGAGATCACCAGTGTCGAACCTGGGGGTCACTGCAATTCCAGCAGCAGCAGTAAGTTTCAAGAAGAGCAGCCAGGCGTTGGGCTAAGCCAGATATTCACACCAATATCCAGTAGTAGCAAATCCCCAAGAACTGCAGCTCGGGAGAACCAAAATGACGGAGGTCAGGAGGGAAGATCGATGATCTCTATGTGTTCGTGAAGGATAAAAACAACGTACACAAAGAGATCAAGCAACTTGTGACCGGTATCAAATCCGGCATAACAGTGGCAGATCGGGAATGTCAAGAGTGGAGAAAAAGAGCCGAAAATGCCGAAAAGGCTCTGCTGGATGCCAAGGAGAGCATAAGACTGGCTCAAGCACATGAGACGCCGAAGGGACCCACAAATCCACGTCCTGAAAAGAGAGATAGGGACACGCCAGGAGATGAGGAGGAGCCCAAAAAACGCAGGGACGACGAGGAAGGCATCAAGGAGATGGGAGAAAATGGTGCGTGGCGTAAAGTCGAGAACCAGAAGGAGAGGAAGAAAAAACAGAAGGAAGATGAAGTGAGGAAGATGAAGTGAGGAAGAAGGAAGAGGAAGCGAGGAAGAAGGAAGAGAAGAAGAAGGAAGACAGGAAGAATAAGGAGAAGCCTAGGCCTCGTAGGGAGAGAAGCAAGGGTGACGCTCTGGTTGTTGAGGCGAAGGACAAAACGTCCTACGCAGCACTCCTCCGGAAAGTGAGAGAGGATCCGGAGTTGAAACAACTAGGCGAGAACGTGGTGAAAACCAGGCGAACCCAGAAAGGCGAGATGCTATTCGAGCTGAAAAGGGACCCTACGGTTAAGAGCGCAGCTTTTAAGGAGCTCGTCGAAAAATCTCTTGGCGAGACGGCGAACGTAAGAGCCTTATCCCAGGAGTCAGTGGTAGAGTGCAGGGATCTGGACGAGATCACAACAGAAGACGAGTTGAAAAGTGCGCTGAAGGTGCAATGCAACCTGGGAGACGTACCGATGGCAATTCGGTTGAGAAAGGCGTATGGTGGCACGCAGACGGCGTCGATACGACTTTCTTCGGACGCAGCTAACGAGCTGCTGAAGACTGGCCGAATCAAGGTTGGGTGGTCAGTGTGCCCGTTGAAAGCTATTCCTCGGGTATCTAAGAAAATGGAGAGATGCTACAAATGCATGGGCTTCGGTCACCAGGCGAGACACTGCAAAGGGCCTGACAGATCTGATCTGTGCAGGAAATGCGGAGAGAAGGGGCACGTTGCAAAAGACTGTACAAAGCAACCGAGGTGCATGCTCTGCAAAAAGGAGGACGGAAATGGCCATGTGACGGGAAGTTTCAGGTGCCCTGAGTTCAAGAAGGCGATGGTGGGCCAGCAATAATGAAGGTAACCCAAATAAATCTCAATCATTGTAACACAGCACAGCAACTGTTGTGGCAGTCAACAACGGAAACAAAGTGCGACGTTGCAATCATTGCAGAGCCATACCGAGTCCCTCTCGATAATGGTAACTGGGTGGCGGATAGAGCAAGAATGGCGGCCATACAAGTCATGGGCAGGTATCCCATACAACAAGTGGTGACAAGCTCATATGAAGGGTTCGTGATCGCCAAAATCAATGGAATCTATGTATGTAGTTGCTACGCACCCCCGAGATGGACAATTGAGCAGTTCCACCAGATGCTAGATGGGCTCACCGAAGAGCTCATTGGACGGAGACCAGTCGTCATCGCAGGAGACTTCAATGCTTGGGCAGTGGATTGGGGGAGCAGATGTACCAACGCAAGAGGGTATAGCCTGCTGGAAGCTCTGGCAAAGTTGAACGTCAGTCTGGCCAACGAAGGAACCATCAGCACCTTCCGCAAAGATGGTAGGGAATCCATTATCGACGTCACTTTCTGCAGTACGTCGCTAATGGCAAATATGAACTGGACAGTGTGCGAGGAGTACACCCATAGTGACCATCAGGCGATCCGGTACAGTATCGGCGAACGGACACCGGTGGAAATGCGGAGGACGAAAGTAAGCGAGCGGAAGTGGAAGACGAAGGCATTCAATAAGGATCTCTTCATCGAAGCTCTAAGGGTAGACAACAGCGTCCCGGGCCTAAGCGCGAACGAGTTGACCGAATCATTAGCAAGGGCATGTGACACAACTATGCCCAGAAAACTGGAGCCAACGAACAGGCGGCGTCCAGCCTACTGGTGGAACGAGGAAATTAGCACCCTCCGTGCTACTTGTCTTCTAGCCAGAAGGCGTGCTCAGAGAGCAAGAACAGAAGCAGACAGAGAGGAGCGCAGGGTGGTGTTCCGAGAGGCCAGGGCTGCACTGAAACGAAATATAAAGCTGAGCAAGTCAAATAGTTTCAAGGAGTTGTGCCGCGATGCCGATGCCAACCCCTGGGGCAACGCATACCGAGTTGCGATGGCGAAGATCAGAGGCCCAACGATGCCGGTTGAAATGTGTCACAACAAGCTGAAAGTCATCGTGGAGGGACTTTTCCCACAGCATGACCCAACGAACTGGCCACCTACACCATATGGCGAGGTAGATGAAGACAACGTTGAACAAGTCTCCAACGAGGAACTCATAGCAGCAGCGAAAGGGTTGAAAGCGAATAAAGCTCCCGGCCCGGATGGAATTCCCAACGTGGCGTTGAAGGCGGCGATCCAGACGTTCCCGGACATGTTCAGGATGGTGCTGCAGAAATGTCTGGACGAGGGTCAGTTCCCTGATAGGTGGAAGGTACAAAAGCTTGTGTTGTTGCCGAAGCCCGGAAAACCGCCGGGGGATCCTGCATCGTATAGGCCAATATGCTTGCTGGATACTGTAGGAAAGCTCTTGGAGAGGATCATCCTCAACAGGCTGACGAAATGCACGGAGAGTGAACACGGATTGTCGGAGAGACAGTTTGGATTCCGGAAAGGAAGATCGACGGTGGATGCAATTCGGACAGTGATTGACAGAGCCGAGAAAGCTTCCAAACAGAAACGGAGAGGAAATCGATACTGCGCCGTGATTACGATTGATGTGAAGAATGCATTCAATAGCGCCAGCTGGGAGGCCATCGCCAAGGCGCTCCATAGAATGAGGGTTCCAGACTACCTCTGCAGGATTCTAAGTAGTTACTTCCAGAACCGGGTCCTGGTCTACGTGACAGACACGGGGCAGAAATCGCTTAGAATCACGGCGGGGGTTCCCCAAGGCTCCATTCTAGGTCCCACGCTGTGGAACGGAATGTACAATGGCGTGCTGACGCTCAAGCTGCCCAAAGGAGTTGAGATCGTTGGCTTTGCGGACGATGTCGTCTTGACGGTAACTGGTGAGACGCTGGAAGAAGTGGAAATGTTGGCGGCCGAGGCGATAGATACGATTGGTAACTGGATGCAAGGAGCGAAGCTGCAGATAGCCCACCACAAAACAGAAGTGATGTTGGTCAGTAACTGCAAATCAATGCAGCGGGCAGAAATTACCGTTGGAGAGCACACCATTGCTTCGAAGCGCATGCTAAAGTATCTGGGAGTGATGATCGACGACCGGCTAAACTTTAATAGCCACATCGAATATGCTTGCGAGAAGGCGACGAAGGTTATCAACGCAATAGCCAGAATCATGCCGAACAATTCTGGTCCAAGCAGCAGCAAGAGACGTCTTCTGGCTAGTGTGTCCTCATCAATACTAAGGTACGGAGGTCCAGCCTGGATTGAAGCGCTGAAAACGAAGCAGAACCAAAGGAAATTGAGCAGTACGTTCCGGCTCATGGCCATGCGAGTCGTGAGTGCGTACAGAACCATTTCGATGGAGGCAGTATGCGTTATCGCCGGTATGATCCCAATCGGCATCACCTTGGCGGAGGACTACGAGTGCTATATGACGAGAGAAACCAGAGGAGTACGAAAAATGGTGAGAACGGAGTCGATGGCTAAGTGGCAGCAGGAGTGGGATGCAGCAGAGAACGGTAGATGGACACACAGGCTAATACCGACTCTTTCGACCTGGGTGAACAGGAAGCATGGAGAAGTCAACTTCCACTTGACGCAGTTCCTGTCTGGTCATGGCTGCTTCAGGAAGTACCTGTATCGGTTCGGACACACAACGTCACCCTTCTGTCCGGAGTGTGGGAATGTGGAAGAATCACCAGAGCACGTGGTCTTCGAATGTCCTAGATTTGATGATGTGCGAGAGGATATGCTCGCCCTTAGCACGGAGAATATCGTCGAAGAAATGTGTCGAGAGGAGGGCACCTTTAACGCCGTCAGCAGAGCAGTAACGCAGATCATGTCAGCGCTGCAGCGAAAATGGCGGGAAGACCAACTAGAAAGTAGTAATGTGCTCACACAAGTGCGAACTGAAAGCCGAAGCAGGGAGAACTCTCCGTCAGAGTAGGCTGTATCCACAACCAGGGATAACCGAGTAGAACGTGACGCTGGGAGCTAAATGGCTCACAAATTGGAGAGACGATCAGCGAACTGGAAGCGCCAATTAGCTGAGGTAAAGTGAGGTGCGTAATGCACGGCCCCCTCCGAAGTAATACGACAAGTGGTTCCGGGGGAAAAGGGCAAGGCGTCTAAGGAGGTTTTAGTGCGGTAAGAATCCCACCACACCGTGTCACCGTGACTGTGCGCCCAGTCGTCAGCGGTGGCACGATGGCCTTTTTGAAGGTTTCCTCATTGCCAAAAAAAAAAAAAAAAAAAAAAAAAAAAAAAAAAAAAAAAAAAAAAAAAAAACACACACACACACACACACACATACATACACATACACTCACACACACACGCACACACACACACACACACACACACACACACACACACACACACACACACACACACACACACACACACACACAGAGACATGTTCCGATCTCGTCGAGCTGCCTCGAATGGTATATGACACTCGGCCCTCCGGGCCTCGGATCGATATTTGTAAGAAGGGTAAAAAGGAGGAATATTTCTCATTGATGTTGAAAGCAAAATAAAATCCTTATACATCAAAAATATACTTTTTGGAAGTCAAAACTCTGGAAAAGATAACTTTTTGATTTGTCAAAAAGATAACCGTTGCCTCACTCAAAATGCACGTGAGGGGATAAACTGTGCCATAGCAGACGATAATTTCGCTGATATGATCTCAAGCAAAATAATTTACAATTATTCAATTAGTATACAAAATATTAAACCTAAAATTGCTGAAATTTTTTTTTTCAATTAACAATGGGAAGCCCGTTGGACATACATAGGCAAAAACTTTATGTGTATAAAAAGTTGCAAAAGTAATGAAGAATTTTGGTTTTGGATAAAGGAAACAATTGAAAAAAAGCTTAAAATTACAGTTAATGATCCTGAAGAAATATTAAACAGAATTATCGAATCAAAACAATACCAAAGTACATCAGCTCTGTGGATTGTTGCTTACAGCATGAACTTTAATTTGTCAAATAGTGAAAAACGTTCAGAACATTATTTTGCTAAAATGTTGCGAGAGAAGAGATGGAATAATATTGGTATATTTGAGAACGAGTTTAAACATTGGATTAACTTATTGTAACTTGGCCGGATGTAGCATGTAAAATTGTTTTTAATGATAAAAAAAACAGGAGAAGATTAATGGAAATGTAATTGAGCGAAAATTAACGAATGAAGAAGGTGAACCAGAAAAATTTCCGGAGAAGGAAAGACAAAGACACGGATTTAAGGTAAAGCAAGAAAATTACGAAGGAGGTGTAAATAAGAGAGCGTAAAATGAAAAAAAAGCAAGCTAAAGAAGACGAAAAGAGGATTATGAGGATACATACGAAGCGAAGTGAAACCGCAATTGGAGCAAACAGTAAACATGACGGATAGTAAGAACCAGAAGGAGACGAAACGAGCAAAGGAGACAAAAGCTAAGTGAAATTTGAGTTGTTTTATAAGAACTAACACTCACACCCAAACACTATTACACACAAACCACTAAAACAGATACGCATGCATCCGCTGGATGTAATATGTCTTAAATAAAGAACGACAACAACTACAATTTTTTAAAAGTTTTTTAAAAAAAATCAGAAGTTGGGCTAGGACTTTCAGAAATATATGGGTTATTTTTGATTTCTTAAAAAAAAAAACAAAATTAGAAACAAATTGTGATTATTTTATCCGAAAAAGACATTATTTTCCTCTACAAGTTTGTCACAGACGTCATTTGTATCAAAAATGTCGTTTCCGTGCTACCTTTTTAAAAACGAAATTCATGTTAATGGCGTTTACAAGATCCAAAATGGCCCAATTCTAGCAAACATGTAGATTATTACCCAAAGCAAGCAATTACGCAAAGTTTCATACACATGATGCATAAACATTAACCTTATATCAATTTAAGAAACCCCATGAAAGCATAGGAAAAATATAAAACTATGTGAACGTTCAGTACATTTCCACAGAACTCACAGAACTCCTCATTAAAAAGTTTACTTTAGGCCAATAAATGAGTGGTCAACATCTGATTCAGTTTTTCATCACGCTTTTATTGAATTTGAATGAAATGTAATTTGTTGGATTTGCGAAATAAGCAATTATAACCTTGCTCTGAAATCATTTTCATACAGCCCCTTACCCTCTTCAACCTTCTCCCCAACCCTATCCCTCAAGTGGGCGCCTATTAAAAATTCCAAATACACACAAATACTGATATTTCATTACCATTCGTACAGACAATTTGCAAAGCTATTTTTGGCATATCTGCTTTTAACTTTAACATGGACGGACCATTTTCGAAACAGTTTGTGTAATTTTATGATACTTGTTCAATACTTAAATTTATAGCCACAACAAGAATGCTTCGACGGTACTTTTCTCGAATCAATCTTCTCCCTCCACAGGCCAAACCGGTTAAGTCGCCACGGTTCCCCCTGGATTAGGCAGCAGTTCTACATTTCTAATAAGACATGCAATAAAATATAATTTGAAATTATCGTTTGCTACAAATTCGCTTCTGCTTCCTTCGCCGGAGTAGCAGTTCAGTAGCAGCAGCAGCAACAGCAGCAGCAGTCGATCCGCCGTAAGCCCACCGCTGTGGCTGATTGCAAAATCCGAGTGGAGCGGTAAGACGAAATGTAAGCATGGCGAATAAAAGTATCGTTTACACACGTAATATGTCAGTTGCATGCAATTGTGACTGTTTGGCTTGGATTGCTTTCGCTCGCAAACCGACCGAGAGTTTGCTGCACGGGGATTAGGGCGCCATTTGAAGTTGCTTCTTATGGATGTAGGGTACTTATACCCACCGTGTAATGCCGTCATGTAATCGAGCGTTTGGTTACAATGTTTCAATTGCTGGAATTGTGTCACGCGCATTGTTTACCTTGGGGCGGATGATGCAATAATCGAATAAAATGAATCAAAATTTCCCGGAGAATCACGAAAATGTCGCGTGTAGCAAAGCAATTTTGGTATGTTCCTCTCCTCGATGATCCTTTATTTGAGGGACATCAAAAACAAACATGTTCCAATAAACGTTTCAACCGTCGTCCCTTCTGATCCCGTGGCTTCCAACGAACAATCGAAATGTTTTGCTTACAAGGATGTCTACATTTTGGAAGGAAAAAAAATAAATATCTAAAGCTGTAGGTATCATCATACGTGTAAGTTGCTTTTCTTGCCTCGCCATCAACGATGGCGTATCGGCAAGAATATCAATAAAATCCGGCCCCTTGTAAGCAGATGTCAGAAATCAATCATAAAAATGTCCAAACAACAAACAACCGGCACCGGCCGAACCGTTTCAATACGACGACGACCAGCCCAGGTCGGTGGTTATGGGTGGGTTGGTGGAAGAAGGCTCATAAAACCAGGAGGATCATACTGGCAAGAGCAACGAACGAGCAGCATCCATTCAGTCAGGGTTGAATTCATCGATTCTTCTTCGAAATAAGGTCATTTGGCAAGACAATGAATTGTACCCTGCCTCGCCGAGATCAGACATCACTTACTTTGTTCACCCGTTCGCTCATTTATGTCGTGAAGCTGTGTGTATTTGGCTGTTTTGCAGACGGCAGAAAATGAAGCATTTGCTGAAAACATCAGTTTCTGTTTCCATCTTATTGATTCAGGTAGCACCGCCACCGTCGTCGTCGTCGTAGTCGTCATCGCCGTGCCGCTTTCCATCCGATAATGTCGCGTCTCCGTCAGACGACAAATGAACGAATGATTCCTTGAAAATGGGAAAGGATTCGTTCTTGTTTGATTCTGTTGCTGTTTGGGTAAACATTTGTGCCGTGCAAAAAGGAAGGTAAGGATAAATGTCAAGAAGGGAGGACCCGAGGTTCGGGATCACAGTGGGATGAGATTTTTAATAATGTATATTGCTTTACGCATCTTGTTCTGGGCTGTGATTGTGAGCATCTTTTTTTTTTAGCAGAATCCTTTGTTATGTTTCACTTTAGGATCTGAAAGGATGAGATTGTTTTCGCAGAACTTGTTCTTTGTGGAAAATGAAATGTTTAAAATGTGATGTACGCATTTTTTTTTTTGTTAAAAGAAGCTTATGCTTTTCTCTAATTTTAAGAGGATATTCTTCTTGGCCTAATACCTTCAAACTGAAGTTGTTGATGGATAGCTCTGTCAGTCAAGCACGATATTGTTTATTTTATTCATTTATTTTTATTATTATTATTATTATTATTATTATTATTATTATTATTATTATTATTATTATAGTCACTTTAACACTCTTGGGTCATTCGTGACTTGTCCGGGGTGATATATGAACTCGTGACTTTGGCGTGAGAGGTATGGATGTTAACCTCTACACCGGGGTCGCCCCCTAGCACGATAGTGTATATGTATTATTAACTGACATAACCTCAAGGCAGCAAAATGCGTGTTCGATGCATGTTGATATGGCTGGTTCTCGTCATGACTCAGCCACCAATCGAAAGATAGGGCTATCTAATTTTATTTTATATAGACAGAAACCCAATTGGACCTGTGGTTGGCCAGCCAGAACGGAAAACCCGGAAAAGTCCCGAGCAAAATGTGTGTCGATTCATGTTGACATGACTGGTTCTCGGCAATTTGTTTACCACATATTAAAATTGAGCCACTACATGAAAGGTATGACTATTTACTTCAAACAAAACGGACAAGGAACCGATTGGAGTTGTGGGTGGCCAATCGGAACGATAAAACCCGTGAAAGGTGGCTCTGTGGAAATTCGGATTCACCGAGAAAATGGTCAATTCCTGAAAGAAGACCTAGAGATCCACGATTTTTTTTTTCTAAATTGCATAGAATCATGAGAATAGAGGAAATATGCCATCACTATATCGATCCTGCTGCTGGATGACCATAAAGTGCCCCTTTGGATATAATAATATCGATCAACGTACTTCTAGCTGATGTCTGAAATAATGATGTAATTGTAATTTTGTAATTTATCAGCACACACCTTGGTCGACCACTGTAAACCAATCTGCCGTTAAGCGAGTGTGTACCTACTGAAACCTGGCCGTAGGCCTATGCTAGACCGTATAGCATAACGACCTTCTTCCACTAGCAGGCCTGCTTCTGTTTGCACAGACAGTCCCACTAGTATCCGATACATTTATAGGGGATAGTAGGAGATTAAAAGAATGGAGAAGAGTTTTAGAGGTTTTGTTGTTGTTGTTTTGCTGACAAGAGAGAAACAGAACTATACGATATTACACCTGCTGAAAAAAAGATAAGTCTATTATTTTGGTTAGTGATCGTTTGGATTTGGGTCACCCCACGTTGTGTTTAGGTTAGTATAAATAAATAATACTATATAGTCATATAAATCACCACAGCTCATTATCTTCAGCGTTATCGGTTTTTGTTTCTAGATCTTTAGTTGCCTCTGTGATATACTTACTTGCGGCATACTATTTTGGGAGTGTATATGAGCGTGTACCTTGTACGGTAGCTCATCTCTCATCGTGATGGTGGGACATAGTAGACAAATTAGAGCGAAAACAAGGAGGTATCAGTATTAGTTATATGTAAACAAACAAAACAAAAGAAGAGAAGAGGAAAGAGGAGCAGAAAAATAAAAAGGGGATAAAGTAGATAACAAAGAAAAGAAATGTAGGCAGATTATTAGAAAAAGGCATTATCCGAGACCTCAATCAAATGTCACTCCCGCCGAGATCTCAGCGAAACCCTCCCCGCCGAGACCCGCACAGCCGAGCTCGGTAGAAAAAACTAAGTGTGTAGATAGATTAGTAGGAAAATAAATAAAACTACTTTATGACTCAAAGTGCAATGAATGAGCGTTAGTTTCGGGATCATTTCAGTGTTAGAGTTATGTTAGTTTTGATCCGTAATCAGCCCTGCCGACCCCTCCAACATTAGTTGCAGGCAGTGGTTGTTAGATAATGCGGCACTGTAACTGCTACTATTTTAGAGGTATGATTCGTCAATGTTTCAATTGAGGCAAACTATCTATCTTACAATTACAAAATCAAATGCAAAATGAAACTTGACAAATCATTGTCAATCCCCTTATTCCAGGGCAGGGCCTGATGATTTGAATCTAGTTTTGATCAGTGAACGGGCACCATATGGTACATTTTCTCACCATGAACCTATCATTTCCAGCCTATCTGAACTATTTAATAAATGGAAGCCATAACATGGGTTACGCTCCCCCTAAGCGGGCCCTCCGCATCCTGTCTCTGTCTTATCTCAAATACAAAATGCCAATGGTATGAATGTATCTATATATAACTTGGAAATGACGTACAATCAAATAAACCCGTAACCCACTCACTTGGTCAGGCTTCAGAATCGTCCAGAGGGCAGTGCGCTCTACACTCCAAGTTCCCTTTTTTCAAATTAACCGCAAATTTGATATTTTACCCATTGAGTGTTGATTAGTCACAATGAAAAATTGTGACAGAAGTTGAGGTTTCTAGTGTATTAAATAATCTAGGTCCTATTTAGGATTATATCTGAAAAATCCAAATCTGGCCAACGCCCACCCTAAACCTAAACCTGTTCTAATCCACCTGAAATGACTAACGAATGGATGACTTTGACTACCCAGCCATGCAATAGTCTCATTCCGTGCCTTATGGCAACTTGATGATTCTATTGCGCTCATCTTCTGGCACCACCCAGGGGAGACTTGGTCCTGTACCCAATGCTTAACTTATCTCCATTCCAGTCGCAATTTCTTGTGATATAGTGGGCGAAATATTATTATATGAGACAATTCAATGCAGACGTCTTTCCAAATTTGGCAGATCGACAGGTAATCGGTGAGTTACCACGATAGTTGCTATGCAACAACTCGACAACGTCCCATCGTCAACGAGAATTTCCCATTGCAGACGCCAACGAAATGACGTCATCGAGCTATCGGTCAACTACCCTGGTTATCGCCTGGTACCTTATAGCACGATGCTAGGAGGCGAACCGGAAGAATCGATGAGCTACCTCCCCCCTAAAAGTTCACCCAAAGTTACAATATTTTTCAAAATTTACTGTGAAGAATCGTGACTGATTTTCTCAGAATTGGGTTGGCCAAATTTTGAAATAAAAGTAGTAGAAGAACACTTCTTCTTTCCTTTATTTAACGTCGGTCTCTGTTCCGCAATCTAGTTCCAATCACCGACGGACATCGATTGCCATCCATTGTCGGCAATCGAATGTGCAGGAAGGCAGCTTCCACACCTGCGTAGGATATCGCACCCACACATGGGCCGGGACCAACGGCTTTACTTCCCTTCCGAAGGAAGACGTGACCAGAGATTTTTATGCCTCAGAAAAATCCCACCGACCTCGGCTGGGATTGAACCCAGACCCATCGGGCAGTCACGCTTACCACTACACCACCGGCGCCGGCTAGTAGAACACTTATGCTAATTATTAATTATTAATGATTCATACCATTCAAATAACCTTTGGAGATCGAAAATTGAACGTAAAATGAGAGATCATTGAACAAAACATATTTGCATGGTTTTTTGGGGGTGTCCATAAACTTATGATCGGTAGTGTATCTTCTCTACAAAAGGCTCTTCACATTTCCTAAAAAAGCCGGATCTCTAGGTCTACTTTTAGGAATTTACCATCTTCCTGGTAAATCCTGATATACGCAGGACCACCTTCTAGCTATTCATTATGAGAATCGATATGGTTGTGGCATATGATTGTATGCAATTTAGAAGAAAAAAATCGCTTATCTCTAGGTCTACTTTCTGGAATTGACTAATTTCCTGGTGATTCTGGATATCCAGAGGACCGTTTTCTGGCCACTTGGTTGCAGAATCGATATAGTGATGGTATATTTTTTTATGCTCATGATTGTATGCAAATTAGAAAAAATCGCGCAGCTCTAGGACTACTTTTAAGAATTGACCATTTTCCCGGTGAATCTGGATATCCAGAAAGGCATATAATGGCCACCGAGGGACCAAATGAATATGTCACTGAGATATATATTCTCCACTAAGGGTTCTTCACATTTTCTAAAAAAGTACGGATCTCCAGGTCTACTTTTAAGACTTGACCATTTTCAAGGTGATTTCGGATATCCAGATGACCGTATTCTTGCCACCCGGTAGCAGAATCGATATGTTGATGTCATATATCCTCTTTGGTAATGATTATATGTAAGTTAGAAAAAATCGCGGATCTCTAGGTCTTCTTTCAGGGATTGACCATCCCGGTGATTCCGAATTTCCACAGAGCCACCTTTCATGTGTTTTATCGTTCCGATTGATCACCCACAACTCTAATCGGTTCATTGTCTGTTCCGTTTGAAAGTAGATAGTCATACCTTTTATGGAGTGGCTCAATTTTAAATTGTGGTAACCGAATTGCCTAGAACCAGTCATGTCAACATGAATCGACACGCATTTTGATCGGGACTTTTTCGGGTTTTTCCGTTCCGGTTGGTCAACTACAGATCCAATTCATAATCATGGGTCATCGCATTGCTGAGAAACAGCCATGTCAACTATGAATCGACACACATTTTGCAGCCTTGGTACTTTTAGGAAGTTTCGATGGCTTGGGATTATGTCAGTTAAGCAAGAAATCCGAGAAAACTATTAATCTCAGCCGGACTGGGAATCGAACCTGCAGCCTCCGCAGCATGGTATGTCACGCCTTTTTTTTAACTAGACTAGGCTAAAGGGGTTTGGAAAAAATTGGCCCTAATCTTATAGTCGACGTAACCACCAACAGCATCACTGGTGGGAAAACGCGTTTTTGTTGTATGCAGCCGAAAAGCAATATTTTGTAACAATTTCATTCAAATAATCTGTCCATTTGGTAAAGATTAACGATCAGAAGTGGGCCGCTGGGCTTTTATGATTTATTGCTTAATTATTTCATCTCAAAAACGCATACGCCAGGTTATGCGAACAAACATACGTTCTGCTGAAGGTTTATTCGCATAGCTTGGCGTAAAAACCAGGCTACTGTGTTTGAAGTAGTATCAACATTCACGGTCACGTTGACAGATTTTCTCCAAAGCTCGTTAGATTCAGTGATAGTGAAAAGGAATTCAATTTGGAAGAATTAAAATGTCCGGAAGAGGTGCCCTGGATTTACTGCTGACCTATGGTAGTTCCGACTCGGAAGATGAGATTGATCCGGATCTGCCGACTGCGATTACAGACGATATACAACCACAGCCAGCCGTAGCAGCCGCACCGAGGCCAAGGCCACCAACAAAGCGAACCTCGGAAAAAACAGAGCGCCGGGAAAAAAGGTTATCTGACCGGAGGCCCATTTTGAAAGATTGTGGATGCAGAGCAGTGTGTTACGACAAAATTGGACGTGACAGAAGATCTGACATCAATTCATGGTTCTGGGGATTGTCGGGAACGGAACAAAAGTCGTTCGTTTTGCAGTTCAGCAAGCGTAGCCCTGTAAAACGACGGCGTGGCCAGGTGAATCCTACTACCCAGAACTTTCGGAGACAATTTTCCTACGATTACCAACTTGAAGACGAAAGAGGAGTACCACATGATGTATGCTGCGCATTCTTCCTGAATACGTTGGGCTACGATATCAAAAGCAGGTTCGTATTTTCTTAGTAACAATAAATATCTAATTAAGGTAATCTTTAATCATGCTAACTTTAGCAACATGATCTATCGATACCACGACCAAGCGCATAAGGATGGAGCACCAGCAGAGAAACGTGGAAGATACACCCGGCCTAGAACTCTTAAAGATACCGTCAAACAAGACATTTTCCGTTACTCACCGACAAACTCGCATTATCGCCGAGAGCACGCACCGCACGCGCTTTATCTACCGTCTGACCTTTCGGCCCAGAAAATGTACGGTCTATTTAACGAGCGCCAGTTGGATGAAAAGGAAGAAAGTTGCAGTTATGGGTTTTATTGCAAAATGTTGAAGGCATTGAACATAAAATTCACACAGCTTGGACACGAAGAATGTGAACGGTGCCATGCCCATCACATCCACGAAAATCAAACTGGACACTCTACTAAAACAGACAACAACGAGCTAGAAGAAGGATCTTCTACAAACCGGACCGCATGCGAGATGTGTTTGAATTGGAAGGATCATATCGCACGGGCAATTTCGGGGCGGGAGGAGTACGACAGCGATCGGTCGAACGTGACGATGAACGGATCGGTTTTCTCGGTAGATCTTCAAAAGGTAACTTATAAATATGAATTTACGAGTCCAATTTCTTACTCATCATATTAATGCAGGTGGTTCAGCTTCCAAGAATGGAATCCTTTAAGGAGGTCATTTTTTGCAAAAGGATCGTTGCTTACAATGAAACGTTTGCTCCACTGGGTGGCTCTCGGAACGGTCCCGTTTATGCTTTTTTGTGGAACGATGTGATTGCAGGACGAAAAGCTTATCACATTGCCAGTGTTTTTTACAAATTTTTCTCTTCTCTTGGGTCCAAGTTCGTTATCACTTTGTGGCTTGATAACTGCTCGGCGCAAAATAAGAACTGGAATTTGATGGTCTTGCTGGCCTTGCTTATCAACTCTCCGGCCATTGAAACCCATCAAATTAATTTGAAGTATCTGGAGCCCGGGCATACTTATATGTCAGCGGATTCATTTCATGCATCGATTGAGCGCACGATGAAGCGTGTCCCTCGAGGAGAAGTTTACAGTTTCCCTGATTTCGTTGACTGCGTGGAAAAATCTGGAAGTGACATTAAGCCACAAGTTTTTGTGATGGAACCGGAGGAGGATTTCTTTGAATGTTTATTCCAGTTTAAACAGTCTGTACTAACTAAGCTCAAAGACCGACCAAAGATGACAAACATCAAACATGTCATCTTTACCAGAGGTTCTTTTGACATACAATATTCCTATAACTACAACGACGAAATGAAAACACTACAGATACTGACGAAAAAACAGCTGAAGGAGGTTTCCAAACCGTCATTCAATTTGGTTGATCAGCTTCAACGCCAAACAGAAGCAAGTGGAATCCAAAAATCTCAGAAGGATATTATTATTAAAAAGCTTTTGCCCTTGATGCCGGAGGAGAAACGTGACTATTGGATAAATTTGCCAGAGACTGAATCAGGTGAAGATGTTTAGAATGGCGGTGTTGATTTAATCGATGTAAACTTGGACTTAAATATATCACATGTTGAACTGAATATAACGTTGTTGTGATTTCATAAATATGAAGAAAAATTTTCAAAGAAAATAATTTGCAAATCGTTCAATACTTCAGAACAGGTCAATACAAAAATTATCATATTTGAAGAGTGAAAGCGCCTCGAACGCTATAAGAAAAGGTTCAGTACGTTAAACGGCTTGATGGCGTGTTTGACGAACCACGTACAAAGCTAGTGTGTATGCTGAATATTGAGAATGCAAAAGCGTGTAAAAGCAGCTTGAATGATATGGGTTCAAGTGTACATGTGACAAATAGCAGGATTTTTATATTTGAAATATTGCAACCTGTATGGAGGGACGTCATTTTTGCATTGAAACGGCACTTACGCCAAATCGTTTTCTCAATATTACTCACATGTTTCTGAACAAAAAAATGAGTTTGCATGTGGAGTTTGTGTATTATATGGTTAAGAATGCGTAGAAACAAAAAAGTGGATTTTGGTCATTGTGGCTCTTACGTCAACTATGCAAACATGGGCAGATTACATCACAAGTGCTGCAAATCGATCATTCCACCAGTTGTGTAATATGTTGCTGAACGATGTACACAGATTTTGTGAACAAAAAACAAAAAGTTTATTGCCATGAAAAACGACTCTATGCAAAATTTGAGCTCAATCGGACTTGATTTAGGGGAGGCGCAAAGCAGTCAAAGTTTGACCTTTACACTCTGGAAAATTTATTATGGTCTCCAAAGTACTTGTATATCGATTTAAACCACAATTGTTAAAAGACAGCTTACAGGCTTCTTTTGTAGATATCACATACATGAACTATTGATTTTTTTTTTTTTTTTTTTTTTTTTTTTTTTGTAAAATATAGTTTGTTTATTTTTAGCTAATAGATATCACATTCAATTTGTAAAAAATATTACTCTTCTAAATTCAGAAGGAATTCTAGTTCACCTACATCTATTCTGTTATTAATATTTGCATTAATATAGTTGATGTATTTTATAAACAATTTAAGAATTTCATTTCTTCTGGCTGCTGCAATGTTGCCCAAGATTGGTCGCATCAACTCGGTGAAGGAAAGTCGTTGCCATCCGCCAAGAGTCGTCATTATTCTTCGTTGTACGTGCGTCCATGCTGCAGCTATACGAGGGCACTCGCAGAACTTGTGCTGTAGCGTTTCAATAGACACCATGCAGTGCTGACAATTTGAATCATTTGCACGTCCGATAATGTTCATTAGTCTGCGGTGCTCCGTCTTCTCGTTGATTAACATGTAGAGATCGCTGCGTTGGCACGACGTTAATCCTCTGGACGAAATATTTGTCCAGATTTTTTTCCAATTTTGACCTGGCTGGTTCCGTTCCACCCTTGGCAGTTCGGTTTGCTCAAGATAGAGGCAATGAATTTGATCGCTGGTGGGATTTTGTTGGATGTTGGGTGGAAGCAAAGCAGTCTGCTGAGAAAGCAGTTTGAAACAAGGAAGATCGGCAGGGGGAGGAATATTTTGGGAGAGAAGGGAACGATAAAAGGGAATGGAATCGATCTCCTGCAGGTGGCGGTTGATGAGAAGCGCTTTGCATTTGATCGCCGGCAATTGTAGCTTTAGTCCACCTTTGTCTCTGCTACGTGCCAACTGCTGCATTGGAATTCGTGCGGGCAGCCCACGAAACAGGAATGTTCCCATCGTCGCTGTCAGTTTCGCCGTGTGAACACACTGTGGTGGTATTACAGACGAAAGATACCACACCTTCGCTGTAATAAAGGTGTTTAACAAAATCACCTTCTGTTGCAGGGTAAGGGAGCGCATGTTATGCAACCAAATAAGTTGTGTTATTCTGGCTACTAAAGCATCCCAGTTTTGCTTCACCATCAGCCGCACTGAGTTGGTGAAAATAACACCCAGAACCTTCACATTCTCCTTCGTCTGCAGTCCTGGTATTACAAGTGGGTTCCCATTGACGAATCCAACATCGATAGCCACTGTTTTTTGCCGATTTAATTTTGCCCCGGCAACTAGCTCAAAACTGCCGAACAGCTGGTAAATACGGTCTATTGTTTGTGTTGAGGTTGCAATCAACGTGATGTCGTCGGCGTATGCAACGCAAAGGTCACCACCACAAACTCGCTCTATCCGTGTGAGGAGGGGATGGAGATAAAGCACGAAAAGTAACATCGACATTGGGTCTCCCTGCCGTACGGATCGCTCTATACGGAACGGCTGTGAAAGGCGCCCATTCACCAGCAGACGTGACGAAGACGCAGCAGCGATCCGAGAGAGCCAGCCGACGAAACCCTGGTTGAAACCCAGAGATAGAAGAGTCCGATGCAGGAACTCGTGAGAGACCCGATCGAACGCGTGGTCGAGATCGAAAGAGATCATTTTCCCTTTTTGCTTTCTCGCGGTTAGTTGTGCTACACGATCCTTAAGCGAGAGCGTGGCTTGGAAGATGGATCGATCGGTGTTGGCACATTTTTGCGCGTCGCTCAGGACTCGATGTGTCCGGAGAATGTGTTCCAGGCGGGTCTTCATGACGCGGGAGAGAATTTTGAAGTCGACGTTGAGCAGGCTGATCGGACGGTATGCTCTAGCTGTTCCATCGCTACCTCTCTTTTTAACCAGTACGATAGTGCCATCGGCAAATTCCGAAGGTAGCTCATCCGTCATAGCTTCATTGGTGACGAAGTAGAGCTCTCGATAGATGATGTCGAAAGTTCGATGGTAAAACTCTACCGGTAGACCATCGATACCCGGCGATTTTCGTTTTTGTGACGTTCGGATGGCATTTTTCAATTCGTTGATGCTGATCTCTGCCACAAGAGCAGCGTTAGCTTCGTCGTTCTCGGGTACTGCTCTCTCGGTTTCAAACATCTCCTCCCCAACTTGCCTGGTCTCCCCCGCCGCATACAAGTCCTTGAAGTATCGGAGCATGTGCTGCTCGATCTCCAGGGAGCCTTGAATCTGTTCTCCTCGCTCGTTCTGCAGCTTTGTGATGATTGTTTTTTTACGCCGTCTATCACCCAACTGGAAGGTGGATATGCTCTCTCCAGCTACGAATGTTTCATTGATCCGAATGAAATTTTGTGCGAAGCGTCGCTGCAGCGTGAGCATTTTCGCTTTCACGCGGTTGATAGTCGTCAACATGCCTGGATTTTGGTAGTAGCCATCATACGCGAGCCTCAATTGCGCGTAGAGACGTTGGTATTCGGCGTTAAAGAAGCTGAATGCTTCGCTTGACTTCCAGCGGAAAAACGATTTAATTTTTGGCTTCGCGTATGAGATCCACCATGCCATCCAGCTGGGGAAATTCCTCCGTTGGCGGGTCCAAAACTGCCACTGGACTTGGAAATCATCGATGTTTTCGGCAGTCAAAAGATGAGGACGGAGGGACCAGAATCCACGTCCTTGTTCACGACCGAGGTGTGGAAGGCAAATTCGCGCTGTAAGAGCTTTGTGGTCTGTGAACGAACATACGTGTGTGGCAGCACTTCGCAGATGCTCGCAAAGCCCATAGCTTACATACATGCGATCGAGCCTGGATGCCGCATTGTGCGTAACGTATGTGGGTGCGGGGGTGGTGGGATATAGCTTCAGCCACAGGTCTTGAAGCTGCAGCTGCCGTACGGTCGCTTGGAGCGCCGGACTTGTGTTTGAACTCGTGGAGTCGCTCGGGCGAAGCACGCAATTAAAATCGCCAGCGAGGACGACGTGTTGCGTGTTGTGCCGAAGGTAATATGCGATCGTGCCGTTGAAGAATCTCTCTCTTTCCGCACGAGCAGCTGTCCCCGATGGCGCATATATATTACAGAGAGTCGTGTTTTGCACCCTCAAAGCGATGAGGCGGCCATCCAGGCTCTTCTCCACATGCGAGAACTGAATGTGGTCTTTCAGCGCGATTGCCGTTCCTCGCCTTGCCTGGTCCACATTGCAGACAATGTTGAAGCCAGGGAGAGAGAGCTGATCATTCTCCACCTCCTGGAGGAAAACGATATCTAGCTCCAGCGTTCGTACAAAGGTCCGAAGAGAGTCAATTTTCGTTCCGTTCGTGATATTGTTGATGTTGATGGAGGCGAGGTTGTAACTGGAGAACTCAGCCATTACGACAGTTGGTTACTCCCATCTCGCTTGTCGTCGCAGTCGTCCTCCACCCGAGGCTTCTTGCCTGGTGGTCGATTGCGGAGATGCCTTCTTGAGCTGGATGAGCCGACAGACGAATCTGTTTCGTTGCCATCGGACTTGCCACTAGCAGTTTTGCGATCCACTCCGCTGCTAGCAGGGGGCTGTTGACCTGTAGAGGGAGTCAACGACCCGCTGTCCGATAGGGGAATCGAAGCCGAGGAAGAGGCTAGCGTGGGAAAATTCTGTTCGTTGCGCATCGGTGGTAACAATTTCTGTTGTCGGTGGGAAACTTGTTTCGGTGGCGGCATGGTAGCCGGGTTGACCGAGTTTGGTTCGAACCGGGGCCGTGCAGCTTGGTTCGAAGTTGTTTTGCTTTGATTCGCACTGGGAGCGATTTGGTTCAAGTGTGTGTTGGTTTGGTTCGGAGTATAGTCGGCTTGAGATGTTTTTTGTGAAGGCATCTGCTTTGCGGCATCGGCGTACGACTTCTGCACGAGCAATTTTTTATTCTGCACGCAAGTAGCCCCGATGTGGATGTATTCGCGGCAGTGTCGGCATGTTTGTAGCTGCCCGAAATACGATATATTCGTCACTTCACCGTCGATGGTGACCCACGACTCGATATTACGATTCACTTTCATTTTCGCTATGCGGACACCGGTCGAAATACCAGGGAAATCGATATCGGCTCCACATCGTTGCTCTCGTACTGATATGACGTCACCATACCTTCCGAGAAAATCGGCGATTTTTTGGTCCGACACCTCGGACAAATCGAAGAGCCTCACCTCCACTGCTCCATCCTCCAGCGTGATCCTTAGCGGATATTTTTTTCCGTCGACGGTAATGTCGTGTTGGTTGTCATGTTCCTCGCAGATTCGTTGCGCCAACTCTAGGTCGACAACTTTCACGAACGAAACACCGAGGGCTCTGCTGTTCTGTATACGTAGCACTTCACCTTGTTTCAGACCAAGAATGGTCGCACAGAATTTGTGGACTTTGGCAAGGTCCGGTTTCTTCGGCACATTCGAAAAATCTATTCGAAAGGTATTTTCTCGACGGCCCATCGCGGAGTCGTTTGGACGCGCAGCGACACGGAAAAACGGCTCAGCGATGAGCAGAATACGAAAAAACACAGTTAACACTGGAAATTAGTTCGTGTTCGACTTCCACGAGCGATAGCAAAAACGCGTATGTTCAGCTCGGAAGTTGAGCGCTCACTTATTGATTGCCAAAGTTTTCAAACTTCTAAAATTTTGAACGGCACAGTATCCTAATGTCAAGATTTTTAAGCAATTTCAAACTAAATGACACATTTTGGCAACGAGTTCATATCACTCAGGTATGGATACAGATTTTTTTTTAAGCAGCAATTACAGAAACGGAAAGCTTGACTTGATAACAATTTTTTTTTTAAATAAATCATTCAGCAACACCACCGTAAAGGATTACCGAGAAGCTAGTGATTTTATTTTTTGGTGTAAAGGTGAATAACAAATTATAAATCAGAGCTCCAGGTGCATGGCTAAAAAAATGTATTCATTGAAAATGTTAATCTACAGTTACGAATGTTTACATGTATAGATGTAAATATTGTATCTTCTTTTTGCAATTACATCAGTTATTGATATATTAGCTTGAATTTCGTTGCTGTGTGGTTTTAAAAGCAGTGATAGACACAGAAATATTTTATTTATTTATTTCGTCAAACCAGTATAGACAACATACAATGATTATTACAAATGTTTACTTACATACGATGCATTAATTCTATTATGTTTTAGCTTAGTTTTTATTTTTTTGCTTGGACATAGTGATGTCAATAGTTCCGCAATGCAAATTATATAGGCGCATCATGCCATTGATTGGGCTATTTTTTTTGGATAGTTTGTTCTGTACGATTTTTCAGAAAATAAATTCCGTGTTCTAAGATATCGACAAGGTGTGTAAAAGTTTAATTGTGCGAGAATGTCTGCCGAATCTATGCGCATTGAAATAATGTCGTTGATGAAGAAAAGCATTGCAAATTGGCGGCGCTCCTTAAGTGTTTGTATATTTATGAGCATGCAGGGTGCTTCAAAAGATGGTATTGGAAATGCAGTCCAATTCAATTTATGTAAAGCATATAAAAGGAATTGTTTTTAAACAGATTCTATGCGTTTTTCGTGCATGGAAATGTTTGGATTCCATACTAGGTGGCAGAATTCCAGAATTGGCCTAATATATGTGGTAAATAATAGCTTAATAGTGTATGGGTCTTTAAAATTATGACTGAACCTTTTGATTAAGCCTAGCATTCTGTTTGCTTTACTAATGATAGTATTATAATGTTCTATAAAAGTTAGTTTGGAGTCTAGGATTACAACTAGATCTCTTACAATTTTGCTTTTTTCTACTATTTGGTTGCCTAATGATATTTTAATATGCGGTGTTTTTGAAAAGATTTGCTCGAAAAAAATTAAGATTGCCCATATCAAAAAAAAAAAACCCAAATTGATCCACTGGGCAGGTGAATAGAACCTTTGTTACCCAGTATAATCTCGTTTTTGATATTATCCATAGATATATGTACGAGCCCTAATGGATATTTTTATTGGTCTCAGTTTCTGCACTGCTCAATTGCTCCAAACAAAACAGCAATTGCTAGTTTGAATTGGAGTCCAAAACATAAATCATAGCCTAATGACTTTTTACTTAATCTCTACATACTTTAAGCACAATCTTATTATATACAATCTTATTAAATTACAACAATATTTGGCGAACCAATAAAGTTAAATAATCAATCAGCCCGATTCTCTTCATTGATTTTCTCTTTCGCGAATAACCCGACTGCAAATGAATTTCCCATTCAGTGTGTTGATTCATGCGCAAGCTAACTATAGTCGCTATATTTATAGTCTGGCAGATAGAATTTCAATCTATCAAAGAGCGGAACCAATTCAATATATTGTAGACCAACAATTGAAATGGTACTATCAAGTTTTATAAACAAAACTTTGATTATGCTTTCATTATCGGATAGGGGAAATTTGAGTTAGTTTGCGTAGGCAAGGCTTAAGTCACGAGAAAACGGCTTCCGGAAGTTTTGTTCGTAGTAGCTGATGTGCCTTTTTCTGTTGTTGGTCGTGAATTGACAGCTTAATTGGTCAAACGACTATTTGACAGCTCAATTGGTTCCCGAGATTCTCTCCGCCAGGCTATGAATATACACCCCTATTCTGTATTTCGTTTCGAACGAAATTCTCATACAAAAAATTATTTTTTTGTATGAGAAATTCGTTTGAAACGAAATACAAAATAGGGGTGATAGCGACTATACAGCTAACATCATCTTATGTTGAACTGTCCTGTGAGCTTAGCGAGAAATTCGTTTATGTTGCCGTGGTAAATCAAAGAGAGAGGTCGACGATAGGCCTTTTTCAAATGTTCCTCAAGAATACAGAATAAAATTCGAAAAACATGTTGCACCATAGCCAGGGGCACCTCCAACAGCTACGCTAACGGGACCGATGGCCAGTTACCCCCCAGGAAAAACTCGCTGCACACGGCCAACGAGATCAACCCAAATTTGATTTTACTTTACTCATAAATCACAAAAAGTTTTTTTTCCAGAATACCAGAAAATGATAACACCAACGATTGGATTTACTCGGTCTATTGATACTACTGTGTAAAATTTTCGTAAATTTTCCTCATTTTCCAGCAGATTATTGAGGTTTTTATTTAGGTTGATCTCATCGGTCGTGCACAAATTTGAAGGGACAACATCTGACTGGTCTTATAGAGCTTCTCGACGCCTAATCGCCGGATACTACTGTACAATTTAAATCCAACGAGTGTGAGCAAGAGGGAAACACATTAGTGGGAAAATACACCGCCGATTCATACATATGTGATAGATAGAGAAAGACGATTAAGCATCGAAAAGGTCTATTGGAATATTGGATGGTTCTCTTTTTTTTTTTCTTGGATTTGTTTTCCGTCGATCTTGTTTTCCGTGCTGAGCACCAATGCTACCGACGCCAGGAAGGCAGCTCCCACACCTGGACCCTACCACCTATCGACCCATCAACTCATGAACCGGGGACCAACGGCTTTACTTCCCTTCCGAAGGAAGGCGTGATCAGAGATGTTATGCCTCAGAACATCCCGGCGGCGCCGACTGGGATTGAACCCAGGCCAGCTGGGGTGAGAGGCAATCACGCTTACGACTACACCACCGGCACCGCTTATTGGATGGTTCTCAACGCACCCCTGGCGTGAAATGGCCCTGCGCTGTTTTTCATAGCTTTCCGATTGTCATTTCGTGAATTTAAAAATCAGCATTGCTAGTTCAGTGCTTGAACTAACATTCTGGCACATGATATTTCCAGAATTAGTAATGGATAAGCAACGAAAAACTGCACGGGGCCATTTTAACCCAGGGGTGCATTATGGGCTATTCTCCCCTACATTCCACGGTTTTGCTTCCGATTTCTTCTTCTGATCATAGCCCCCAAACTAAACATAAAGCCTTCTTCTGGAAAAAAAACAGGGGTCAACCGACATGCACGTATCAACCATATTGATCGAATAAGCCATCTCGAAAAAATCTTGCCTAGATTAAATTGGGAATCGATTGGGCTATATAGATTGGGAATGTTTTATACAGGTGAGATAGCTTGTGTGGATGGCTATCGGGCGCAGACGGCAGGACGTGTGAAAATAGATTCTAATACCTATGTTACGCTAGTAACAAAGGTAATATGTTACGCTAGTAACAAAGGTAAAACGGGATAGCTCTATTTGAATGGGATCCCTCCTACGTTTCGATTCTATTCAAATCTTCCATTCCGTCAGGCCAGCTCCCAACAACAACCTTCAACATACGACCAGTATCTATCGGTATTGTGAGCATTCAGAAAAATTGTAATAATACAGTCCCTAAAATAGGTCCCCAAATTACCTAACTCGTCCATGCCCTTCCCCCGTTCCCCATTCCCAATGCTCATCAATGAAATTCTACAACCAATCCCATAATTCAAGCAACGGTGGAGAGAAAAAAACCGAAATTGATATGACCATATCGAACCGGGCGAACCCGGTGGGGAAGAAGCTTCTTTCAATCAGCTCCCCATCAGCCGGGCGGAGGGATATAAAAAATTATTTCAAATATCTCGACCGCTCGTTCGGGATTGCTGTGCTCGGCGATGTTGTCCTTCCAATACAACCGGAGTCCACGTCCGCCGCACAGTTCGGAGAGCCGGACTGGCGGAAGGAAAATCATAAATATTTGATCACGCAACATTTTCCATACTTTTCCGCCCGTTTAGCTCTTCCCTGAAACGGCTCGGAACCGATTCTCGTCGAACATTATTATCAGCCATATTCAGAAACGAACTTCTAAACGGCCATATAGCCCGTCGCTGTCGTTGTCGTTGTTGTGTTGCTACACGGGGAAACATGGTCCTTCTTCCAAGGAGCAGAGGCTAAGAAGATGAATAAAAAAACGTGTCAGAGGCCGTTCGCTCCGTTTATGCACATCCACTTACCCTTCCGCTGCCCCGTTCTGGGGCGATGGGCGGTTTTGCAGGGGGAAGGGGAGTGAGTGGCATGAGCGGATGATGGCCATTTCCTTTTCGAAGACGACACGGTTTATCCTCTGCCACCGTATGGCATCAGTTCATTATTTATGATTTTCCGGAATTTGTTCGGATTTTTCGTCTTGTATTATGATTTATTTCGATAAATATTTTGCTTACCGCTTCGTTATTAGGACTTTCCCCGGATCGGAGATATTCGGAGGAGATGTGTCGTCCTGCTGTGCATATGGCAGGGCAAGGGGGGGGGGGTGAACGGGGATTCAGCAACAGGAAAAGACATCTACTACGAATATGATTCGCGGAAATGGGGATCGTTCCATTGAGCGATTTTGGCGCGGGACACACTAGACGTACGCTATGGGAAAAAAAACCTTTAATTGAAATGCATTTTAACTGAAAGTCCTCTATTTGAAATAAGTTTCAGTTAAAGGGCATTTATTTGTCAAATTTATGCATTTGACCAGTGAGAGTCATTTTTGTCAATTAAAAAGTAATCTCCACAAATTAATAGTATGCTAGCCATGAGATCATTTTTTTTTTTGATTTTCAGATTCAGACCTAATCATTAATTAATTTCCTTTAAATAACGCAATTTTTTAAAACCAGCTTCCTTTAAGCAGTATCATGAAAATTAATTATGATATAGGTTATGAGTTCATGGGTGGATCATGTTTGTAAGACGGCTATTCTTGGCATCCTCACTGGCAAAAAAATTGCTCTTACATGCAATGTAAGGTTACATTCATTACAGCATTTGTTTCATACATGCTATCGCAGTTCTTGAAATGAAAAGCAAGTTTTTTCATAACACATATTTTTGTATAGAACCTTCACGAGATCATTTTCTCTAGTTCTACGTCCCTGTTATTTGCCGCTGGCAAGCTATTCCGAAGCCAAGTAGAACAAACATGGGACTCCTGAACCTGACGATTGGCTACGAAAATGCTTTCCAATGCACATCAACACTCGACTACATCCGAACATCTTTTATCTCAAATCGAGGGAAGACATTCCGTGCAAGCTCTACCACAAACCGGACTAGTCCATGTTGATCTTCGTCAAGCGGACTTTCTTTTGGGCCTGTTCATAAACTACGTAGACAGTTTTTTGGGATTCTTGACCCCCCCCCTCCCCCTGCGTAGACAATTGCCCATACAAAAAATTCAAAATTTGTATGGGCCGTCGATAATTGTCAACCCCCCCCCCCCCTAAACTGTCTACGTAGTTTATGGACAGCCCCTTTTTAGCTGTACTATAGAAATTTTTAGCCAAAGGCTAGTTCATCTCTATTTAGCTGAAGATGCTTATTTCTAATAATAGACTAAAGTTGTAATTTTTATACGTTGGATGAGCTAATAATCTTGCGGTCTACAAACAAATCATCATTTCGGATGCCAATCTGGGAGAGTTGCGCCAAATGCCATCACCTTAAGCTCCAAAGGATCCAGAACAAGATCCTTAAGATGGTCGTAATCAACAAGCCCGCTAATTCGCCTTTTTGCAATATAAGGTTGATACACGGCTAGCATAGGACATGCTAAGCTTTATATAAGCCGCATATTAGCCTTATATTGCAAAAAAGCGAATTAGCGGGCTTGTTGGTTACTTGAGTAACCAGTCCCCCACGGACTAGAAATTCCGAGATCCACCTCCTGACTGGAATTAAGACATTAGAATAACGGATAGTATTCATCCTGAAAAGGTTCTGAGACACCTGTCTGAGATCAAATCATCAGATCATACGTGATCTAGCACGTTAGGTTAAGTTATACTCATAGTTAGGTAGGTTTTCACTTTTTTCAATTTGAACAAAACACACTTCCAATAGGGATATTCTGTAAATTAGTTGCAAAACGCAAATATTAAATTAGAATATCAAATTTTACAAAGGTAGGCTAATCATTTAAATTGTTAAATCAATAGAAATAAACATTATTCTTACTACTCTTTCAGTCGATTGTTGATAAATCACAAACATGGTAAAAATGCATCGTGAGCGATTTTTTTTCTCAAATTTGAATGTTTTGGCTCTCTGGGAAGAAGCGGGAATTAATTTTACTTAATTCTAAGTTTGTTAATTGTTATTTATCCGAAAAAAAAGTTCATGCTTTTTCATGTTTATGGGGGGATGTGGGTGTTTTGTATAAATTAACCTAAGTCTCCTTCGACCTCATCGCTGGTTGTCAAGGTGATCACACCATAATCCATCTCTGGGAGTGTTTACATCAGCGCTAGTGTACTATCCAACCAGCACATGCCCTGTTTACATTATGCTGGCTACTTTTTTGCACAGTGCTAGTACACTAGCGCTAGAAAATCCGCATAGATGTAAACCACATTAACCGCTGACTCGCTCCTGCTTGCTGCAGGACCCAGTGCCATGCCGTCCGAAGCGGTAATGAGCAGAAGCACGACAGCAGCGCTGTTTTATATCTTTTCAGGTTCAAGCAGAACGATGTGCAACCAAGTGGTACTCGATTATGACGACTGTGTTTGAGGAAAAGTTTATTTCATGAAAAAAGTGATAAAATTATCATTTGAACGTTTTTCATGATTTTTTTATGGAAAATTGGTAAAGTACTTATTTCAAAAGATGCGTAAAGTAATATCCTATCGATTGGCGTATTTGGATTTTTATTTCATCTATAAATGACAAAGTTATAAGCTTTCAAAACCTAACACTATTTCACCACACATATTTTTTTATTTGCATCCCAGTATAGTCGACAAAGACGTAGTTCTACGTCAAAATCATATTAACTGCAGGGTCCCTTATCAGAGCTTTGAATTCTAACATGGTGAAACAAATTCAAAATGGAGGCCTCCGGCCCATGTCATATGGATATCTACGGAATGAGCTCAATAAGTTTTACAAGCTGTAATTCAAGATGACGGACCCAAAATTCAAATTTGTAGCTTACGGAACTTGGCAATACGCATATATGTATATGCGATGGATTGACTAATAGAAGCATAGGTCATAAACTACGAATTCTAGTAGAACACTTCCGACAAAATAAGTTGAAGCTGACTGATTAGAGTCACTTAAAAGTTGCCACAACTGATTTGTGAAAAGTGTGCTAGTTGGGCCCCTTGCCCCATGTAGACATATGTCCAAATCCATTTGTTTATATTTTGTATAGACCGTAGACAACAACACAATCCCAAACCCTTTCCACTCCTCATGAAATCACCTGGCGAATCTAAATTCTCAAGATGGTGGCAGCAGTAGAAGCTGGAAATGTGCACCCGTTGTCAATTTGGAAGTCAAGAAAACGACTTCCGGGTTTCAAACAAGTAGGGTAAATGTTGGCTTCGGCACCCATTGACTGTTTTCGGCAACCAAAATTTAAACGTTAATTTCACTATGTTTTCCCATCAACGCACTTCCCTGAATGTGTCCAAACGATTGTTTAGCCTTTCAGCTTCAATCTGATTATATTTGAACGATCGAGCAAATCCAGTAATGCTACATTTTTCTTCAAATAAAGCATACGCACTACAAAATGGGGTTGATTTCGAGTTGCCGATAATAGAACAGCTGGTTAACACGCAGTTCTAATGGGAAGGTTGCCGAAGAAAAAGAGGCTGCCGACAATAGTCACACTCACCTGAGAAGTTTGAAGCGTTGTAAAAACGCTTTCAAAACGTTTTGAAAAATTCTGTCGATTGGAATGGATAGAAAATCAAGCAGCAGATGAATGTAAACAAACAGACAGATCATATATGTGCGTGACGCTGAGAAAATGCTAGTAGAAGTGCAGACGCTGCTTAGATTGACGAGAATACGTAAATTCCCCTATAAGATATTGTTTAAAATGGTTATTTTTTTTTTCTTTGATTTGTTTTTCGTCAATCTTGATTTCCGTGCTGAGCACCAATGCTACTAACGCCAGAGATGCAGCTCCCACACCTGCTGGGGTGATAGGCAATCACGCTTACTTCTACGCCACCGATGCCGCTGAATATGGATAAAGAGTGAACACGAAATTATCGCAACACTTACAACTGGCTGTATTTTTATTCCTACTAGGCGGAAATAATCCAAACTTTGCAAACTTTCTCTTCAAACCGTATTGTTTATATCCTCTAAATTGCGTTATTGTATGTTTCGATGAAGCTAAGATGGAAGTGAGTCAAGTGAAGACGCGTGAAAAAATTGTGTACGCTCACATGGCAAATCCAAAGCTGTCCCATCGTGTTTTAGGAAAATACAGCATATCAATAATTCAACCGAGCCATAAGCAGGTTCACGGACCGGTTGACATTGAATCACAAGCACGGAGCAGGAAGGAAACCGGGAGCATTATGTAGGAAGACGGAGGGAAAGGTGGAGGTGATGTCACCCGAAATCCCAACATTTCAACACGTGATGTTGCCAAAAAGGTCGGTGTTTCGCAAAGTTAAGTACAGAAGGTCAAGACAAGAGCTGGATTACATGCATTCAAGGTTCACAACTACTCAAACCGCCATGAACGCCAGCAAACTGTTGTCAGAACCCGCACAAGGAAGCTCTACTCGGAAATGTTGACCAGATACAGTTGCTGTGTGATGGATTATGAAACATACGTCTAAGATGAATTCCAACAAATACCAGGACAGGAGTTTTACACCGGAAAAAATAAGTTTCAAGTGGATGATCGTTTCAAGGAAAATAAAATGTCGAAATTTGCATCAAAATACCTCATTTGGCAGGCTATCTGCATCTGTTGAAAAAGAAGTAAAAAATTCGTCACAAAAGGCACCATCAATGGTGAAATTTACAAAAATGAATGCCTCCAAAAGCGTCTGCTGCCATTGTTTTTGCCGGACTTGGCTTAATTTTACTATTCTAAAAGCGTGCTGAAATGGTATGAGTGTAACTCGGTGCATTTTGTCCCCAAGGACATAAATCCACCGACCTGTCCAGAACTACGCCCAATCGAAACCTTTTGGGCCATGATGAAGCGGGAACTCAGAAAGACCAAGGATACATACGTGAAATTTGAGAGCAAATTAAATGCGTTGTAATAATTTCGTGTTCGCCCTTTCTGGTTTTCTCGTGGTTAGGTTTTACGCGGTTTTTCTACGTGGATTTCGGAATTAACGCGTTTTTTTTTTCGCGGCGCGTATCCCCTGCGTCAAAAGCGACTCCACTGCTTACTTGTTGATGTGTCCTAGGTAGTAACTTGAAAAGCCATGTGTGTCCGTTTCCTTGATTTCTGTTGAGTAAAATTGAATTCTGTTGTTTGTTGATCTCGAGGCTATCTGCAACATCCAATTTCCATGGTGTAGATATGGTTCATAAAATGGTGATGCCCTCCGTCGATAGTTGGTGGTCCTCTGTGAAGATGTTTTCTGTGTTTTTGGCCTTATTAAACTCCGCTATATGTTCTTTAAATCTAGTTGTTAAAAATCTCTTGGTTTGTCCATTGTACATATACTTTGCTACAATGATTACAGCTTATTTTATGTATCCCCGGGGAAGTGGTAAATCCATTTTAAATCAAAATCCATCAAGCGATACATCAAATCACATGACAATTCAAAGCCATATCGATTGGCGGTCAAACTGAGGAGTGCAGTTTCGAACGCCTTTGGATACGGTTGTGTTTGTTTGTTCTATGTTTTGTGCGTGCGTTCGCGTTTATAGTTTTCGGCTGCATTTGCCGGATTAGCGCTGGCGCTCTGCCTCCCGGACGTTTAACGTGTGAGATTGGTAGTTTTCTCGCTTTTCGGGAAGTTTTAGAATAAAGAAAGAAAACGCGATTCAACATATTTGCAAGCATCAGAAGAGATATCGCAATCTTCGTTGTTTGATTTTCTCCCGGATCAGAAATTAGTGGCATCGCGAGTGATAAATTTTAATTTCAGTTTATTTACGCGCTGCAAGGTGCGTGAAAGAGCTCGGCACAATCGGTGTTGATGGTAGCTCACTTGCAACTTTCTTTGCAAAAAAAAAGTGTTTTCGAAAGAAATTGATCGAAAGTGTACCAAAAGTGCTTCTGAACGTGTTTCGCAGTTGGGTGTGATGAAATTCGTGAATTCGCGGTTAATGTTTAGTGAAAATTCCGTATCACAAAAGTGCTCACCGAGTTCCCTTTTTTTGCCGTTTGACGACGACGGGTTTGCGAGAGAAAAATAGGCATAGGGAATGTGCTCCCGGATGTATTGATTTGGTGAGTGCGTTCCATTTTCGAGGGGACGTCCGGAGAGCTTTGAGACTTAGGCGTTGTTGCTTTTGCGGGCAAACGCGTTGGTCGCCGGTAAGGGCCAGTAAGTGCTGCCAGCAGATGAGTCAAGAGGTATTCGAAACAAAATTGATAAGAAATGTCCATTCAAATCGGTTTAATACAGTTGAACAAAAGTCAAAACTATATACGTGCCAGATTTGGAAATAATATTTTTTGAATCTGGAAGTGTGTTTATGATACCATTGTCCATTTGATAAAGGTAGAGTGAACATGCGGGGCTTATTGTAAGTAAAAGTGACCTCGGAGTGGTCGTGAATTACCAGGCATTCTGAAATGGGTCACTGGAGCTGCAATAGAGCTAACACCTTCTAACTCCCGGACTAAACCTGCTTTAATTTAAGGATAATAAAAAGCAGTTTTCTTCCATAATAACACTGCCGGACAGTGGGAGTTAGATTGTGCACACACACACACACACACACACACACACACACACACACACACACACACACACACACACACACACACACACACACACACATACACACACACACACACACACACACACACACACACACACACCTGCTTTACATAAAACATTAGCTGGGTCTTTAGTGAATTCAAACAATGATTTGAACTGGCTATGTCTATTAGTGAAATCTAAATCTAATCCGTTTTTTTTTATCTGTGGTGTTTTTTTTTCCTCTGTTCGGGACCTAACACTACTGCGACCAGTAAATTGATCTATTGTAGTATATCCCGTGTGCATGTTTAGTGCATGTCGTATTACTCCATCACTATTGAGAAATGATGAAGTATTCGATTTTTTTACAGTTGCCACTCTTGCATTTATCGCAAGGATCCGACTCTAATTGAAAGGTCCCACTATTTATACTCTTCGGAGTGTTGAAACACCCTCCAAAGGTGCACCCCTTTGTCAGTCAAAATTGGATACCTTAGCAACAAAATTAAGGTATGACACCGATAATGACCATGCATCAGAACCCTAGTCTTAACCACTTCAAACTAGGGAACAACGAATAGAAGATTAAGAATCACATAGATGAAGACAACTAACTCATTGTTTTCCTTGTTTCAAGATCATCCTCGGTAGACAAGGCATAAAAAGTAACAAGGACTAAGATGTGTTCCTTGGATTACTGAAAAATCGTGTTCCACTAGTTTGAAGTAGTCAGGGCTAGGAATCGGTGGTGGTGTCAGTATTCAAGCAATATCTTGATTTATTGCAACGGACACTCGTTTCAAGGGTTTAGGTGCTGTGGTGAGGGTTGTAAATAATCTCCTTTGAAGAATTAAAGGTTTTTTTTTTTATCGATGATTGTCTGTAAAGTGGTCTCCTTGCATCCGTTGAGTCTCGCTGTTTCGAAGATGTACTGCAATTCCTTAACCTTTCCTGTTTTGCTGAGTGGATGAGTGATTTTGCTAGAACGAATGGTTTAAAATATAAGGGATAACTCTTTCGGTTTTTGTTGGTTTCCTGAAAACTTCGTATTCAAACAAAGATGATGATGACGATTCCCTGATAGCTACATACTTAGAAATACCTAATCTTACGCGTGACCGAGTCCATCTTTGACATAAGGGATGAGACGCAAACAAACATGTCATGTAAAATTAAGTGCTCCGAGACTGAAAAGTTCGATACTCGACGAAAAGTACGTTTGATTGAGCTGAGTTTTGCGTCTAATATGACTCAATTTTATGTCAAAATTGACACTCGTATATGTCAGTCTCAGAGCACCTAAATTTACATTATTTTTTCTAAGCGTGTAGAAGATCGAGAAATGCGAGTTTTCCATCTTCTTTGACAACGTGAGTAAATTTTATGTCCTTGTAAATTTTGTTGATCGAATCTATAATTTGTGGAAGGGCCTCCCGTTTAATTAAGCTGAAGATATCGTCAAAAATCCTTCACCAACGGTTTTGTAATAATCCTTCCTCCTTCAGGATTGTCTACAAGTTAGGCATGAAAAGTTCACACAGGAAGGGGGATAGGGGGTTTCCCATTGGGGCTCCTTTCGTCTGCTTGTAGAAGTTACCTCGGAAAGAGAATTAGTCCTCTTCCATACAAAGGCGGATCAGCTTAAGGTACGTATGAACCTTGTTTCTCCATGCTGCATCCTCTCGTTGTGTTAGTAGCTTCCTTTACCGGTACGCTGGTAAAAAGAGCTGTGGCGGCGAAAGATACCATAATCTCGTCCTCTTTGATATCTCCTGAAGATTTTAATTGCTGGGCGAACTCCTGGGTATTTCTAACTGCCTTACTCTGGAACTCTGTGACTAGCCAAATTGCTAGTTTGTGGGTAGGGGAACCAATTACAGGCACGATTCCTCGCATTTCATTCCCCGGTTTATGGACTTTGAGGAGACCTTTGAAACTGGGTAGAATGTTATTGGATTCCCATAAACGAGCAGGTCGTTTATTGGAATCTAATACCATTCTAGGATGGGATTTCAATACTATTGATTTACAATATTAAGGTAATCAGTGACTTCTCCGCGTGTTTCACTATCCCCTGTAGGGTCTACTCGTTGTTAATCTTCATGGTCATCTGATTGTCGTAATCGTCCTTGTAATATCGGCCGCGATGCTTTCACATAATATACTGCTTTAGTTTTCAGCTCCTTTACAATTTGAATTTCCTTTTCATTGCTGCGACTTTGTTCCTGTCCGTTTTTGATTATTTTCGATGTAACCGCGTCTGTTTACCTTCCTATCGTGCAGCTTCCCTTTCCTATCCGATTCGCATTCCTCTGCTACCTAGGCCCTAAACAGAAACTCCTGGAATTGAATATGTCCTTGGCCAATTTGAGATGTAGAGAATAACATTCCAATGTCTTCATGTCCAGTTTGCTATATATTCGTCTGATACTATCCTTGATGAACTCTACTTCCATCCTCTTTACTACACTGGGTGGGGTGGGTGTCCGTACTTTAATCCTATGGCTTATAGGTATAACCTTATATGTTTGGCATTTCTTCAGAAATGCTACGTTCTTATGAAGCGATGCGATGGTTTTCTTCAATCTGATGATTTTTGACGTAGGACTAAGTCTGTGATTTTTATATGAGGGTACACTTTGTGAAAACCGAAAATGGAAGATGTAACGAAATTATGAAAGATTTTGAACGTTGATAATTCTGCTGCCCCTGGACCAATTTCAATAATTTTATCACCAATCGATCAGAAATATTTCTACGCAAAAAAAATCCAACTGTTGGTTTTCAACAAGAAACTAATGAAAAAGGGGTAAATGACAAGCATTGTCCAAAAGTGTCGAAATAACGAACAAATCCACCAATTACGTACATGCATATGCTGCCTCCCCAACACTGTCATCAGAGAGTCGTTAGTAGACGAAACAAGTCGATGTGGCATCCGCCTCCGATCTTCGGATGTGTGCGAATAGGGAGGATGCAATAACGTAGCATTTTGCATACTCATCGCCATCTTCAGAACCACACGTCCCCAACGACAACACAAAATTCTCTCCAGAGTTGTATTCTTGTAACCAAACTTGGAAGCAGGGGTGCACCTGATTTTGATCGATTCGCTTCATCGACTTTCTGTTTTGTTAATAACTCGACAGCAAAGAGTATAACCAGAGAGAACCCCGCTCAAATTCCTATTCCTACACAAAACGCAAGCTCCTGCTGCAGTTAACAAATAACATTTATTATATAAGACCACGCAGTCCTACGTCACCATTGCGTACAACCCCACAAGGCTGTCCCTTGGAGTTTTTTTTTTGGTATGACGGCTTGGTTGCCATGATAAATCCTGATGAGTGGAATACCTGTATAAAGCGAGAGAGAAGGATTAGTAATTTCCATTTAATTCCAATACCACTAAGATTTGCTTATCCTTGACAGACTAGCCTCCAGATAAAAAAAAAAACAACGGAATTCAACTTTACTCAACAGGGATCAAGGAAAGGACACATCAACGAGTAAGCAGTGGAGTACCTGGAGATAAGATTTAAGTTTTCCTAGCTTCTAAGTGAAAATGTACCTTGGTTAATATATATCCGGTAAAATGTGATGTTTTTTTAGTAGAGCCACTAAAGAAGCCTTCACATTGTAGACGAAATACGCGTATCTGTCAAGAATAAGCAAATAACGTAGTGGAATTCAATGGAAATTAATAATCCTTCTCTCTATCTCTCTCTTTATACAGGTATTCCACTAAGACGCCCACTTTCATCAGGATTCTCACTTGAGGCTTTCCAAACACGTGCGACTGCGTTTTATTCCCGGTCCGTTCTAGGAATGTGACGCGTTGAAATTTTTTCAATTTCCTTAGGCTTAAAGTATCATTGTGCTTGTCACACAATATATTAATACAAATATGGTACTGGCTTTGAAAGCTCTCAATTACCAACTGTGGAAGTGCTCAAAGAACCTAAGTCGAGACCCGGCATAAAGTCCCAAAGGGCACGTAATAATGCTAAAAATGCTAAAACGTCAATAGCGTAATAGAATTCCATTGCTTTTCAATCTTATGGAACTGAATTATAGGTGTATAAGAAATAAGAATTTTTGCTCATTTGTGAAATGTCCGGAGCGAATCATGCCAAATAATAATATTTGAAAAATGTGTATCCATAAATCACGAACCGGCCGAGTGTTGAGCAAAGATCTCGAATAAGCGCACAACTGTTAGACTCAAAGACAATCAATCATTGACGTGTATGCGTGCGATTCGAAAAAGCCGCTCGCTTCGATAATGATGATAGTTCACCTTGTAAGGTAATCTCCGGACATGTACTAGGGTAAGCGAGCCAGTTTTGGCACTAGTGCTGAAGTTTTTTAGCTCAAACTTGAAATTAAATTTGGTTACCTAGATTTGGTTGGCCTAGCTGTGAAAAAACGTAAATACCTACGTTAAATATGGAAAAACTTATTCCGAATATGAATTTGGCCGTATGGTCAATTAGGGTAGCTACTGGTAAAATATATTTTCTAACCATGAACTGAAATACGTTTTGTAAAGATTCAAAGCAATGTAAAAACTAAGACCGGGACAATTAGAGGACCAAAAACTGGCACACCTACCCTACCTATTCCAAAGAAATCACCAGAACGAAAACAAAAATCAATTAACTGACGTTTTACTCATTAACAAGAAACTGGTTCAGTTACAAGCGGTTCAAACGGCGACATGCGCGCGCGCACTGGAAAAAAAAACACGACTGAAAATCCATTTCTCAAGAACTTCCAGCCGGAAAAAAAATGATTAATGCTTATTCTAATTCGAGCTAAACCGAACCAAGCAAGCGGGAAGGTGTTTCCAAATGGTAATTAGTTTCTGCGCCATGCATTAATATCATTCAGCGTGCAGTAACAAACGTACGCACCGAATTCTCTCCTAAATCTAGATGGCAATCGAAGTGCGTGCCTGTCAAACTTGTTGCCGCTCAGCTCGTTCACTTAGCATTCGAACGGAAACGGGATTTTAAACAAGCTTGGTTCGGGTGTCACAGTCACCAGTTTTGCTGGAGAATTTTTTAATTTTCATTTTCATTGCAACTCATGCGTCGCTCCAGCTGTGTGGGGATGTAAACGGCTCGGAACGGACAATATTGTCTGAGTCTGAGATGCACCACAAATGCAATGCATGTGTGGGAATGTTTTGAAAGATTAATGATTAATGGGATCGGCAATTATCCATTCATCAACATCGCGCTCAATCTTGGTACCGATTTATTTGGAGGGGTGCGTTCAGCTGTTTTGATTTACTTGATTTTAAAACAAGTATTACTCTTCCTCGATTACAAATTGTGTGTTCTGAGAATACTTATGCTTCTGTTGCCTACTTAATTAGGGCAATAATCGTCCACCTCAGCTACCGTTCGTACCTCGATCATCATCATCAAGACTGTATCATGACTAGCATCGCAAATAAACCACAATTTTCATTTCACCTTTTCCTCCTACGGATAGACCTTCCTGTCCATCTACGGAGGAACCTGTTTCTCGGGCCCTTGTGCGACAAGACAGTTTTGATTCGCTAGGAATTTAAATTAAGTGATTATTAAATAGAAACAACTTGCCTCTCCCCTGCCCTGATCGGTCCTCTTCTGCTTCCTTTCGTTTTGCCCCAGGGACGACCGACTGTTATCATAATTTCATGCTTCCATTTACGAGATTATGATCGGCTTGCTGCAGGTTTACTCCGTCGATCGTCGTCTAGGTCGCCCTTGATTGATCTCTCTGCGGTGGTGGTGGTGGTGGTGAGATACCCAGCCTTCTTCGTCTCTATGGCGACGGGCCCAGGTACCTGTCGATCAAGATTTCTCTGCGCGTCTTCTTCGGATCATTCTTGAATCGGAACGATTATAGGGTTTCGCTTGTCGGTTGTACCTGCCGTAGATAAGCATCAACGATCTTCCTCCTAGCTGCTGGTGGTCGCCACAGTCGTGGCATCTTTCTTTTTACAACATTCCCTACAACTGAGATAGATTGTCAGCTTTGATACGTAACCCAGGGTCTCTAGGGTACAATCAATGCGATTTTCATAAACGTTCATTTTTTATTGTGAAACCAAGAAGCGCCCTGTTACATCGTCAACAACAATTCAGAAATCCTCAAACACGGCCAGTGAATGTCGCAAGGCTATATGTTAAACAACGTTCCACTTTTCCGCAATTTGCAAAATCTGCTCTTAATTGCTCCCAGGCACTTAAAATTCAGCAACACTTGACTGCGATTTAGATTTATGGGAAGTTAGGCAAACAACGCCCGAAGACGATGAAGATTTGATGCATGGAATGGAGCTTCCTTGGCGGTTCATCGTGCAACGCTCAGCGAGAGAGCGAGCGATAGAAAGGGAAAGAGCACCCCATTAATGAATTTTTGCAATATATGGGCCCGACTTGGAATTAATCTTCGCCTTCCCAAACACAAACCTCAAAGACGGCCAACGTCGAAAACGATTGCGCTTGAGTGCAAAAGTTTGCTAGAGGAATTAAAAGTTGTAAAAATTAAGATAAATGATTGTCGCTGGTTATAAGCGGCAAAGTGCTTCTCCATGGATGACGACGACATGCACGGTTGAATTGCACGTATATTACCGGGAAATGGACCGTAAATTGCAAGCCTGCAAGTGTTTTGCAGACAATTATGGCAGGCAATTGATCAAGAGTTCACGAATGGGTTGTGCGGGAAACAATACTGACTTATGGTTGTCTCAGATGTAGGCAATTAAGATTGTTTGATGCATTGGTTGTGACAAGATACAAATGGCATTGGCTGGGTTTGCGCGAGATATGGAAATACATTTCAGATCGACCAGTCCGCAAAGACGTGGCATACTAACCAGAGCTGGGGGGGACGGTGCTTTTCAATCTTTCTAAGGCCCAGTGTATCGTTGTGCAAAAATGGTATCGGTTTAAAGAGCTCTCAATTATCAATTATGGAAGAATTTAAGAAAACACCGATGAGGGCAGACGCAAAGATTCAGTTAGCACTTCAGGATGCTTGTGTCGGGTTTTTATAATGTGGCTACTTTATCGTTAAATCCAGATTATTCGAAGAACCAGGATATGGCCACTATATCCCAACGTATAGTTTCCATTTTAAATTCGCTTTGATCTCTTGATTCTGAACAACACAGTAAAAATCGCCACATTATCGGTTGTTCCGGATCCTCCTTTAGGCCAGTAGAGTTTCCCTGAGGGCGTATATGGTGTTTTTACATCATATATTCTTAGTACTATCAATTTCCAGTAATATTCGTTAAGTAAAGTGTAAAATTATGTCGATAGATAGTGGCATTTCCTACTTTATCGGGAACTCGGGTTGATCCCGGCCCTCTTTCTCGGTACGTAAAAGTATCCAGCCAATGATTCAGCAGAATCTTTCCTTTGAGAGTACCTATAAAAAAAACTGGAAATATCTCGGCTGCCAAACGGTTTCAGTCAACATGTTATACATAGATGTATAACATGTTGACTGAAACCGTTTGGCAGCCGAGATATTTCCAGTTTTTCCTTCGTGCGCCATCTACGACAAACACTAAATCGCCTACCTGTATCGCTTTGCGCTCGTTGATCCATTTTGTACGCTTGTGTATTGTTGGCAGGTATTCTTTGCACCAGCGCTGCCACATTTGGTCGGCCAAGTACTGCGGCCGTCCACAACCATGTATGCATCCTTTATAACGCCACGGAGAAAGTGGTTTGGTGTTATCGCTGCAGCTTCTGCAGAATCTTGTGGCAGATAGGTCAAAGGACGAGTGTTTATCATATCCTCTGCCTCAGACAACGAAGTCATCCGTAAGTTTTCGACCATCATCGAGCGCCTTCAATGCCTCCTTTACCGATCGTACCATACGCTCCCAAATACCACCCATGTGTGGGGTACCTGGGGGAGTGAAGCTCCATTTAAGTTTGGAACTTGTCACGCTTTCTGCACATGCTCGATCGATGTGTAACATCCTTTCCAACTCATTGCTAGCGCCTTTGAAGTTTGTGCCGTTGTCGGAGAATATTTCGTCCGGAACTCCACGTATGCAGACAAACCTCCTAACCACCATTAACCCGTAAAGTACCACGACGAACGAATTTTTTTCAACAAACTCGTTCTCAGCAATGCCTCCTCCGATTTTCATAAACTTTGGTTTTTATTCAAGGGGAATAGTAGAACTAACTTTTGTCGTAGGTATCGCCCCCTTAGAACCCTCCTCGTTCTTGGAAGATGCAAATATGTCTGTGTTTTTTTGTACTTTTTTAACCAGTTTGACCAAGTGTTTTAAATTTTCACGCGAATCGGTTGTCTGGTGCAGCAAATGATATCAGATAGATGAAATATGATAAGTAAAACTGAATTTAGATATTTCCATAACGCATGGCTACGATTATTGGTACCCGGAGTCCCGGAAATCGATTCTGTAGGACATAGTAATATCTCAGGCAAAAGTATCTTGTGGCATGTCAAATCATGTCAAATAGGTAGAATCAAGTGAATGAAGATGATTTGGGATGATTTTGGCCAGTTTGGCATCGGTTCCGGAACGCGGATCTGTGAATTCCGGCGAACGGTTTGTTGGAATATAATTTCATTGAGGTTATGATATCATATTATGCCAAAATGGCAAGCTATGATCACTGAAATCAGGTTGTAGTGTATGGGGGTTATGATTTTGTGACAAGCAATGCATTATAATGGTAAACGTATAGGAAAACATGGCGAAAGGGGGGAGGGGGTTAGTTTTCTCTCAATTCAGCGTGACATAATAAATGGATCGTCCCTAATGCAAATAATCTGAGGACAGTAGCCACCATCCAGGATCTGCTCTTGGTGCTCCGGAAGTCATTTATATTCAAAAGAGTATGATAATCCGCGATCTGATTCTGGTTCTCCGGAAATATTTCCAATGCAATAAACGAGGCTAAAATATTTTATAATTTAAATTACCATAGCAATCCCATGTGAATATCACAATGCCAATCATTCAGGAAATTGTGAACACATTCCTTCATACGGGATTTGATCCAGGTTCTCCAGAAGTAATTTTGAACTAATGGTCCTGGCTGAAATATTCCAAGAAGTGCAACATAACAAGCCCAAGTGAATATTACAATTCCAACGTTTCATCTGGTTACTGGGATCAGTAAGCAACTGTCCAGTCGCGTCTTTGATAGGTATCAATGATTCATCCTTGTTCCAATCAGACGTCGTGATATTTCGCAGAGGAGGTGGTCGGTTGTTGCGGCATTCTCTCCTTCGTCGGTCAGGGAATCCACCCACACTCGCTTGTCCCGTATGCAATTGCGGTTTACTTCCTTCTCTAGAGCCGACTACCGTTGACAGGCTTCGTTCTTGGCTCCTCTGGTTCTCACCCGCTCTATCGCGGTTTTTGCTTCTTTTGGGGTATAAAACCGGATTCCACAGATTTCCCGGAACTGATGCCAATGTGTCCATATGTCATCAGATATACTACAACCTGATATCAGTGATCATAGCTTGTCATTTTGGCATAATATGATATCGAACCTCAATGAAATTATAGTCCAACAAACCGTTTGCTAGAATTCACAGATCCGCGTTCCGGAACCGATGCCAAACTGGCCAACATCATCTGAAATCATCTTCATTCACTTGATTCTACCTATTTGACATGATTTGACATGCCACAAGATACGTTTGCCTGAGATATTACTATGTCCTACAGAACCGATTTCCGGGACTTCGGGTACCGATAATATCGTAGCCATACGTTATGGAAACATCTAAATTCAATCTTACTAATCATATTTCATCTATCTGATATCATTTGCTGCAACCGATTCGCGTGAAAATTTTAAACATTTGGTCAAACTGGTTAAAAAAGTACAAAAAAACACAGACATATTTGCATCTTCCAAGAACGACGAGGGTTCTAAGGGAGCGGCAAAAGTTAGTTCTACTATCCCTCTTGAATAAAAACCAAAGTTTATGAAAATCGGATGAGGCATTGCTGAGAAAGAGCTTGTTGAAAAAAATTCGTTCGTCCTGGTACTTTACGGGTTAAGCACGCTTGGGTGGTCAAACTGTGCACAACTTCTAAGTGCACTGCTCGCACCGCTAGACAGGTGAAGAGCGCTATCCACCTTTTCTCCCGCTGTCGGCCCACCAATACTTCAACGGGTCCCAAATAGTCTACGCCAACCGAGCTGAACAGACGAAGCAATTTGGGAATGTGGAACCGTTGCCGCAATTCATTACACACGGTCTCACCGGTTCCATGGCCGAACTTCTTATGGTAGTGCATTATCAGCCTGTTGGTCACCGCATGTCCTTTAGGGAGTATGACCGGATGTTTCATGTCGAATGTGGCAAATTCCGCTTGCTCTATTCTGCCCCCGACATGCATAACTCCTTCGGTATCGAGTACGGGGCTTATCTTGCAGATGGAGCTTGATTTTTCTAATCGTCCCGGAGCTTGTTCTGGTTTCAGATCTAGGTTTCTCTCAATGATCCTTTTCTCCTCTGGAAACCCGTCACGTTGAGCCTGCCTCCACAAGATCGTTTCGGCCGCTTGCAACTCGTCCTGTCGAAGAGGTTGCAGGATAGATTTTAGTTTGCTTTTAGCAGACGTTCCTGATCCGGGGTTGCCTTGGACACCAGGATGGGTTTACCAGCTATTTTTCTGCGACAGTTCGCGACGGACCGAATCACCCTGGCTGTACTTCGAAGCAGACGAATCCAACAATACGTTGACTCGACGTTGATCAAAGGAGCTACATACGTACGCATCTATTCACTGGCCACCGTTTCTCAGTCTCCAAAAGAAATTGTGGACCGTTGAACCACGAACTGTTCGACGCCAATGTAGGACCCTGTGCCCATTTTGTCAGAACGTCGGCGATATTTATTTTTGTTGGCACCCAACGCCAGTCGGATATGTTTGTGTTTTCGCGAATCTCGCCAATGCGAAAAGCCACAAACTACTTATATTTGAGCTGGTCGGAGCGAATCCAACTGAGCACCGTCTGGCAGAGTTGCGACCTATCACAATCACCATCATCAAACAGCTGATGGTAGTAAAGCTTTGTACATTCCTATCAATGTGCTCGTCGAAGCTCTCTCCATGGCCATCCATTAAGTTGACGAAAGAAGTAAAAAGCAACTGGTGAATGTCGTCTTCTGTTGTGATCCATCACCGATCTGGTCATTCCTGACAATCACGACACTCATCTGTGCTCGTTTTGAAGCAGTTGCTGCTTTGCTTGCTTATGTGAGTGTGTAGGTGAGTGAGCCCAACAGCTTCCGTTTAATGTTGCCTGCTTTGTTTGTAACTCACACACTCGCGCCTGCCGAGACGAACTTGGAATGGTTTAGCATTGTTTTCATTTTCTCCTGTCGTTTCGCTTTTTTCATGATCGTACTGCAGAAGTCTTCACTGTTTTGGTTGTGCTTTACATTATCAGCAGCGAGTGTAACGTTTTGCTTGTGAGCAGCGACGATTACTGGTGATTGTTGTTTGCCATGGCTCTAACTCTCACTGCGTGACAAAACGATCTGTCAGCGTTAGTCGGTTGATGCGAAGACGAGTGTCATGATATTTTGCATCACTGGGAATCCGTCCAGAGGAATTTGTTACTTATAGGCAGGGTTACTTCCACTCACTTGCTATAAAAAAATATTTTTCCTAATTATGAAAACATTAGATGTTATAATGATAAAAAGAACTTGTTGGTTACAAGAAGAGGTCGTGAAGTATGTGTTTGACACATAAAATCTGTTAATATTGCTTTCAGTGCATCACAATCAGCGATTTAACGATTCGTGAGCGCTCACTCTGAGTGAACGCTCGCGAATTATAAGATCATTGATTGTCACGCTCTGAAAGCGAAATTGACAGGTTTTATGAGTCAAACACATACTTTACACCCTCTTCTTGTTATTTACAAGTACAACATATCATTATATCATCTATTGATTTCATAATTCCGAAAAACATTGTTTTATAGCAAGTGAGTGGAAGCAACCCTGCTTATAGGGAGGCAATGATCCCAACTAACAATTTTAGCTGCAGATAAGCTTATACAGCCAAAATTTGCCTTATGCAGCTAATTTTTGCTTGTACAAGCTGGTCGGCAGCTAAAATTGTTTGTTGGGATGTGACTGGAACTTGCACAACAGCCGTGAACCAAAAACCACTGCCATCAGTTCAAGGCGCGGGATCGATTGTCGATTTAGCGGCGCTACATTCATGCGATACATCATCAGAGAAGTCTTCACGCTTCCATGCACTACCGTTCTGAAATAGGCCACACATTCATACGCGTGCTCGCTGGCATGCATGAAAATGTGAAGCTGGAGTGATTCGACGGCGGATGAATACGAGTCCCCGAGATAACAACGAGGAATACGAATACCTTCTACCTGCGTCAACAGCTTCGTCCAACGCTTCCACTTCTTTTACGACTCATCGTCTATTTCGTCATCCCAACCGCAGCCCATCATCATCAGCCACAAATCTTGGATGAGCATTTTGCCGTGTATCGTAAACGGCGCCAGAAGTAAACCCCTTTACGTAGCTTAGGACCAACCGCTTTGTTGGTCGTTGAGCACTTTCGAAAAACGGTTTTAGTTCTGGTCAATGATCGGTGGCGAATGAAAAGACGTCTTGTCTTGGATTCCAAATTATTCCAAGCACTCGCTCGTTCTCCGTTGCTTTTTCGACATTGAACTGAACTGTTTGGGTCGGCTGTGGTTCTCCAAGACACTCAAGTACTTCGGCGGAGTTCGAGACCCAGTTTCTTATCTCGAAGCCCGCATTTTGAATCGTACCTTCTAAGCTCGACGTACTGCTTCTTTAATGGTGTTGACGCTGTCGTAATAGTCATCAACATAGTGTTCTTTAACTATAGCTGCCGCCACTTCTGGATACTCTGCTGAAAACTCCGACGCGTTGAGATTTTTAACATATTGTGCCGAACATGGGGAGCAGGTTGACCTAAACGTGGCAACATCCATGATGTACACGCTCGGCTCCTCATCCTGTAGATTCTTCCTCGACAGGAATAGCTGCGCTCCCTTGTAGGCCATGCGGATTTTCATCTGGTAGTACATCTCACGAATGTCTCCCTCGAAATTAAATTCGGTGCTCACGAAAGGGACAAAACACAGCAATCAGTGGTGTCAGCATATCGGGACCTTTGAGCAACTGGCTGTTGAGAGAGACACCATTTACTGTTGCTGCGGCATCCCATACGAGACAGATTTTCCCAGGATTCTTCGGATTTTAGACGTAATTCAGAGGAAGGTACCACCTTTTTTGTGGATCGATTTCCGCCAGCTCCTTCGACGTCGCTAGGTGGGCATAGCCTTTTAGCTGATACTCTTCAATCTGTTGTCGAATCTTCTCGTACAATTCCGGAGCCTTTCCCAAACGCTGCTCCAACTGCTTCAACCTCCTACGGACCATCGGAAAGCTGTCCGGAAATGTTGGATCGACGGTTCTCCAGAGCAGTCCTGTCTCAAAGCGATTACCGACCAAAATCTCCCGAACTCTCTTCTCGTCTTTCGTCTCTTGTACAACCGCCACTATGGATTCCTCCAGAGAGTAGTGGTCTTTCAGCAAATTGTACACAGCTAAAAAAAAGTAGTGTAAATTTCCGTTACTATGATGCACATAAATGGAGCGTCATAAATCATACAAATTTACATTATAAATCGTGTAAATTTATGAGACATGTCATGCAATATTCCATATATTGTATGCAACTTTCCACCTTTGTTTGCAACATTTCTTGCAAGCTGCTAGTTTACGTGAAAAGGAAGTTTACATGCATGAATGTTTGCATGCATGGATGTTTACATCACCAGTAAAATTCAGATTTTTTTAGTGTGTAGATATCTTCGTTGCTAATTCCACGGTGATGTCCGATGATATTTCCACCGCCTGTTCGGCCTGCTGACGGACCATAAATTGACCATCCGAGCTTAGAACGTACAGCTATCGGCTCTCTTTTACCCCGGACCTTGACTTCGAATTGGCACAATGATGTGAAGATTGCTTAGGCCAATGAGCAAACCAGGATGTTGATCCGTGTACGAGACTATTGGCACGTCACGAAGATGGCTATATTTAGCGAATATTTCCGCAGCGTTCAGTGACTGTTTCGGAAGAAGAAGTTTTTCAACCGTCTGCGCGGACGAGAGTAGGTATTTTTCGTCCTTTCCCACAGCGGATATCCTCAAATCCATCCTTCTGGATTCGGTTCAACACGTGTGACATCCGCGGTCCATTTTATGGTGAGTGGCTGCTTGACACCTTCGACACCTTCGACACCTAGCTGTTCAGCCAGAGAATGTTCAATCAGGGTAATCGATGCTCCTTCGTCCAGGAACGCTAGCGTTGATACGTGCTTTTCCCCGCATTGTAGTGTTACGGGTACCATCCGGTAGATTACGGAAACCGATGTTAATGACCACCGCACTTTCGAATGGGTGCAGTAACGGATGATAGCGCTCACGGCAGTCTCCTACGGTTCATCGGACTTTAAATTTACATGGAGCGTTACCATGATCATTTAAGCAGATTTTGCACCATCGACTGGAAATGCTCTCGCAACGTGGGGCTTTAGGTAGTGATGAAAACGTCGCTAGAACTATTCCACAGCCGCATGATTTCTTTGTAGACGGCCAGTTTGTTTACCCCTGAGAGGCGAGATCTGCGGCAAATCAGCGGATACAGACACCTAACCAAGGCAGAACACTTGATTACGGTTTTCTCCACATGCGAGCGGAATAGGAGCTTTTCATCGAACAACATCCCGAGATAGGTTACTTCGGCGGACCACTCAACCCTTGTGCCATCCATTATTACAGTACAAGATGGAGCCGGTTTCAGTTTGGGCGATTGCCGATGCTTAGTTAGCAACATGTTATATAGACAACCAGCTCTGCCTTTTCTCGCTTTCCATTGGCTACATACAGTCATGATGATGCAGCTTTGTCGATATTGGGAAATTTTGCGTGAGAACATCCAGGGCCTGCCATCCGTCGTCTGGCTCGAAGTGGGGGTGCCAAGCGTATTTCCGTTCTGATCTACGAAGAAACCCGAGGTGTGCTGATGGTGTTCCTAGAAAAATCCGTGATTCCGTCACCTACACTGAACACGCCAAGCGCAAAACCATCACGGCCATGGATGTCGTCTACGCTCTTAAGCGACAGGGACGCACTCTGCAATCAAAATTTAATTTGTTACATGCATTAGACATGTAACAAGAAGTGTGTTGGTGAGTTCTGTGGCGTTAATGTTCCCGAAAAGTTCAGTATTTTGCTATAAGAAAATCCAAACCAAAAAAATATTGGAATATTTGGGAAAATGTTGACCTGTTTCATGCTACCAGAAGATATGAAGGTCACAAATGCCGTGCCAAACTCATTTCCTGCGCAAGTGATATGTATAAACGCGAATAAACACGAGATCCAGTGATTATATTTAGCTAAGCTTGCCATAGAGAAACCATCACAGTTCAGGGCCACCACAACTTTCTACAAAAGAGTTGAGTTATGAAATTCACTTAATTCCAAAATAATATCCGAAACAACAAACTAGAAAATCAAACAAAAATTTCGTAGCCCTACGTCAACAATGCGGTCGTGTCTTGTACACCACCCTCCAACTTTTTCATTTCCATTTGTATTACACATTTAGATACCCCACAGAAAGGTTCTGGTCCTATAAATTGGACACTTGAGCCTTGTCTAGCGAGTAAATAGGCTTTGTCGTTTCCTTCGATTCCGCGATGGCCTGGTACCCAGTACAGATAAACCTGATTTTTGACTGCCAGTTGCTTCAGAAGTATTATGCATTCCCACACCAGTTTTGATTGACATGTGAAAGATTGTAGTACATTCAATGCTGCCTGGCTATCTGAAAATATGCAGTAAGTTGGTAGCTTATCAAATTTTTTTAAATTCAATCAAAACACAAAGGGGAAATTTGTTAACTAGTCGAAAACGCAAATATTAAATTAGAATATCAAATGAAACAAAGATGAAGAGCCAGGAAGGCTAATCAATTAAAATGTCAAATCAATGTACTATCATAATCAACAGAAGTAAACATAATTTTACTACTACGCTGGTATGGTGGCAAAAGGTTCATGCAAAAACAACAAGGTAACAGAGGAATCAGTACAGATACTTGATGAAGAAGTAGTAGAAATGGACGTGATGACTCCGGAGCCCTAAGAAAACTGTAAAGAGACAACAGCGATGCCTAGAAACAACAGCCACTGGTGCTCAAGTATCCGAATGATGCGTTTTAGTAGAAGTCCTTACGTAAGACTTCGGCAGCCTCTGGAAAGCTGTCCTGTTCATCATCTGCAAGTTGCAGGAGAACACGAGTAGCGAGAAAGCGCGCGCTTGCAGTGCCATAAGTTACAGTTAGCAGCTCATAGGTGCCCAGTGGTAGCTCCGATGATGTCGTCCAAACAATTCGTAGAAGCGGAGTGTCCCGTTCATCTACGAGTACTTGTCGGTACATCTGCTTGGCGTCAGCGATGACGATTATTCGACGGATTCGGGAGCGCATGATGATTGACCGAATCTCTCGCTGCACGGTTGGACCTATCATGAGTGTGCCGTTGAGCGATGGTCCCTCCGGAGTCTTGCATGATGCATCGAAGACCACTCGCAGCTTCGTAGTAGTGCTCTCTTCTCGAACTACAGCGTGGCATATGATAGCATGGAGATGGAGGCGGCTGGTAGTCAAACAACTGCTTCATGTGGCCCAAAGCAAGGTATTCGTCCATGAAGTCACGGTATTGCTGCGCTATGTCTGGGTTACGAACAAGTCGACCTTCCAGCATTCGAAAACGATGGACGGCAGTAGAACGGTTGTCACCAAGTTGTTCGATGACGTTTTCCTTCACGGGTAAGCGAACAATGTACCTTCCTTCAGAGTTGCGCTTCACGGTGTGTCGAAAGTGTTCTTCGCAAGTGGCTTCTTCGACGGAATGGTTTGGAGTGCTTTCGTCTTCTTCGATTGACCAAAACTATTCGATGAGCTTATGTAAATCGGTGATCGTTGCAACATTGGCGATGATTGGAGACCTCGGAGTGCCGTGCGAAGTCTTTCCAGACACTATCCAACCAAGAACCGAGTTGACCAAGGTCGGACGGGATTCGCCAAGCTGAATGCGACCTGAAACCTTAAAGAGCTCAAGGAATACTTCTGCGCCAATGATAATATCCACTGGATTTAAATCGTAGAGCAATGGGTCGGCTAGCTGAACACCGGGGGGAATATTCCAAGAAGAAGTGTCGACTTGAACAGATGGCAAATCGATGGTAACTTTGGGCAGTACAAGGAACTCGGCAGAGGTGAAGTAGTCACAAACCCTTGATTGAATCGAAGCGACGATCTTGTACCGTGCGTACGTTGATGATTGCCCAATGCCACTGATCGGCACGGATATTTTTGTGCGTTGAGATTTGATGGCTTGCGAGAGTGATTCGGTAATGAAGCAACATTCACTACCGGAATCGAGAAGCGCTCTGGCAACATGTTCAGTGCCGTTGTCGTCCACTAGTTTAACGACTGCGGTAGCTAAAAGCACGCCCTTTTGTGCTTGACCGGTGCTTGCATGGCTTGAAGGTCCGGTGAAAGTAGCGGATACAGATGCTTTCGGCTGTTCGAGCTTCGCAGAGGATGTTATGGCTTTTTATTGAGGACTTGGTTGCCTGGAGCTTACAGTGGCAGAATTCATCCCGGAGCAGAGCTGTGTGTGATGACGACCTCGACACTTTCGGCAGGAACTGGATGACGAACAGTCTAGAGCTTGGTGACCCGTGCGCAGGCAGTTGCGGCACAGTTGATGGCGGCGAACTTCCTTTTCCTTCGCTTCGACGTCGAGTTTCGAGAACAGCTGGCACATATAGAGTGGGTGATGATCAGAACACACGACGCATTTCCGGCCAGCGTGAACTTGATTGTCCCCATGACTAGCACCGACACGTTGACTGGACCTTTTCATCTGTTGAGTAGATGCTGGAGTGTCACCAGCTTTTCCCTGGATCGTTTGCAGAACAGTCACTCTTCGCTGGATGAAGGATGTCAGATCCTTGAACATCACGTCTGGTTTAGTTGAAGATAATTCCTCCCAGTCTCTCCGAGTTGTGGGATCTAGGCGGACACTGAGCATACGGATCAGAATGGAGTCCCAAAACTCGGTTCTCTCACCGAGCTGCTTCAACACCTTCACGTTGGCTTCGAAGTTCTCTACCAGCAGATGTAAATCGGCCCCAGATTCACGTTTCAGGGTACCGACTTCGAAAAGAACATCGAGGTACGATTGTTTCAGACGCAAAGGGTTTTGATAATGCTCAACCAGCAGATTCCAGGCCTTGTGGTAGTTATTGGCACTGATGGTAATCGTTTGAACCAGTTTTAAGGCCTCAGCCAGAGAGGAACGAAGGTAGTAAAACTTCTGGATGTTACATAATTCGACAGAAGAGTGAACCAGAGAGACATACAGATCATGGAAATTCAACCAGGTGTCGATGTTTCCACAAAACGTAGGAAGTTTTATTTCGGGTAAGCGCACATGCGACGACGAACTATGGACTTGTGAGCTTGAAGAAGAAGACGTAGTCATGGACGTCGATAGCGGAGATTTATTTTTGGATAGTAGAAGACCTTTCACCCGGTAGTAGGCGGTTTCAAAGTCGACCCGTTCTTTAAGCTGCTCATCGATCGTCTCATCGACGGATTCGAGCTCCGATTGAGTGCTCTGAAAATCGGTCCACACCTTATCGAGGTTCTCAAGGCGTACCGGTATCTCGAAGGCATCCCTTTCTTCCTGATAACTGTTAACGAACGTCTTGATCAGGTTGAATGAGACGGTTAGGCTCTTCAGCTTGGTCTTCAATCCCTTGATGCGACGTTCCGTTGACATGATGAACGTCGACAGTGGTTTGCAAAGCGAAAGACCGCGCAGATCACACGAGAAAGGGTAGAGGAAATAGGAAATCTAATTACCTTTGAAAAGGCAAAATGTGCCTTGTATAGCTATTCAATTAGCGAAAGTGATGGCGAGTTCCAACGCTACTTCGCGATTGTTCCACGGACTATGATAGCGGACCGTGCGCTAGGTGGTTGGTAGTAGCGATGGCGGTTGTCTCACAACGGATAGTTATGGGAACGGACGGAGTTCGACGGCCGTAATCCGGTTCGAAGGACCATATGTTCGAATCACTCAGTTTTAAAAACTCTTTTCTGTGCTCAATCTTTATTCACCATTACACAATAGCACAACGGGGACATATGTACTATGGCGGGTAAGTTTCTTGAGGTTTTACTCACAGCACAGGTAAGTATTTTACGATAATCTTAGTTCATTTATTTATCACTTCACTAACTTCAAATAACTTATAACTTTATTACTAATTAATACAAATAATTCAAATTCAATTTTATGATTCTTCTCTACTGGTTCACTAGCGGGTACACTTGATGATAATGATGATGATGGACGTCGTGTTGTCACTTTTGCTGATCATGAAGAACAATCTTGCTTCGGCTTTTATAACAGGTCGTCTTCTGTTTGGTTCGCCAAGAAAAATGATAGATGTATCATTTTCCAGGATTCTTTCAAGTACTGGCTGTGTATGTGTAGACTAGACTAGACTAGACTAGACTAGACTAGGTCGTCTTCTGTTTGGTTCGCCGGAAGAGTTGAATCGCAAATTTCCGAAGGGAGCCATTGTCGATGAACGGGATGGTTGGTGCTGACATGCCGCAAATATTCATACCTAGATACCTTGACGATAATATTTTCGTGAAGCGAACATTTGATTTGCAATCCCCCGCAACTATGACCTTTTTGAAGCAAACCTGCTTGTCCAGGCAACTTGAGTCTTTGCTTGTCTGGCTTAACGTTCCATTTCACTTTCCGTAGCGACTTGGTTACTGACGATTCAGGAGCTTCGCATTGCTCCAAAAAATCATCATGAATATGTTATAATTAACAAATAGTATCAACCATTTATACAATCTTCAAAGAAAGCAACTGCCATAACATCGACCGATAATTCAGACAGACAGAGCCTTATCCGGATACTTTAAAACAAGACAACAAGTATTCCATGGAGATCATCGCACCCAACCATATTAAGCATCTCTATTATCAACCTTCCTCCAGTGTCAACAGCAACTACCCACCGAAAGGGACACATTGCGATAAAATCCATCGACCCCAACAACCGCGGAGTCATTACGGCCATCATTACGTCTTAAAGGCGTCAATCAAGCCCGGTAGTAGCAAAAAAGGAATCGTTTGACATTCCGGGCCATAATCTATTTTCCAATCGCTGCACGCATCCAACTTCAGTCAGTAGCACCAACACGTAGAAGGAAATCGATTTGAAGGAGGAGCAAAAAAAAATAAACAGCGATGTGACACCACCGACCGGGAGAACTCAAGAAAAAACAACGAGATGTGATGCCTTTCGTCTACTGGGAATTGCTTGGGAAGCATCGTCATCATCACACATCGAGCAATCGAACACGAATTAATGTCTTAATCACTCGCACAGCGATGCGTTTTCTTATGGAATAATAATCATCGTAAATTATTTTATTTCAATCATCAGCACCCAGTCTCCGTCCATAGCAGCACTGATGCGGTGAGAATGGACCCGATACGGTGACTATGAAAAACGTTGCTGCCAGCAGAAAATCTAAAAAAGAGTTTATTCTCAATAAGAACGTCAATATTCCAACTAAGGTTTACGTTATTCCCCATTCTAGATCAGACGCAACAAGGCATCCCGAAGTTCTAGTGCGTCCAACCAAGACTTCCTATGGCAAGTCGTTACAGGGCAACCTTTACTTTTAGACTTGCCAGTTGATGAAGGAAAGAAGGACTAGGGCGCAAAACAGTTCCTACTCTTCGCACAACCACAGGGGACCTGTGTGTGTGTGTCTGTCTCCTTGGACGAGTAAACGAGAGAATAATAACACGGTTCTGCGGAAGAACATCATCCCAAATGCTGCGAGCCGACCACCCGCCCGCCCGTGAGCGATCCCACACGGTAACCGAAATCGGAGTCGAGAGACAGAGAGAGGCTAAATTGAAACATATGTGGTGTGTGGTATCATGGTCCCTATCTACAAGAAATGGACAGAACAGAACCTCGTCGTCGTAGTCCGTGGTCGTTCAAATTGAGACACGGACGGATGGAGAATCGGAAGAAGATGGCTCACGATGTGGTGGGTACGAGTGAGGGCAGGTTAGATTCTTAATGAAGTGTAAGCGTAAGCAGAACCCTGTAATTATTAACACTGAAGCGCAGTGCAATGTGTGAGATGCGAAAAAGGGAGAGAAGGGCAGGCAAGACCACCCATTGGCTCATGTTGATGCAATTAATTAAAGATTTTCAGTTTCGTTTCCGCAAAACGAAGCGGTGGGCGAGGAGGATGATACCGGGCTGGAACGCTACGGGGAATTACTGATGAAGTTTTGCTCACGTTGAAATCCTGTTGTATAGTTGCAATAACTTGGATGAGAATCGACTGATTTTCCCATTGAACGATAATTCGTTGCTGAAATATTTGTAGACAGGTAGATGTTGTTCAAATCATTGCAGTGGAAATCCATGTTTCATAATGGTTTTTTTCCTTGATTTGTTTTCAGTCGATCCTGTTTTCCGTGCTGAGCGCCAATGCTACCGACGCTAGGAAGGCAGCTACCACACCTGGACCCTACCTATCGACCCATCAACTTATGAACCGGGGACCAACGGTTTCACTTCCTTCCTTTAAGCGGCACCGGTGGAGTAGTGGTAAGCGTGATTACTTCTCACCCCAGCAGGCCTGGGTTCAATCCCAGGTGGCGCCGCTGGGACTTTCTGAAGCATAAAATCTCTGATCACGAATTCCTTTGGCCTGAAGTGACTTGAATTGAGCTTGATTTCTTTCCGTTGAATTTAATTATTTATTGGTGGTTAGTTTAATATGATTCAATCCACTTCAGGAGTCCTTGCTCAATTCCATTAATTTTAATATCACATCAAAGTGGATGCACTTCAATTGTATCAAAATATGGTGTAATATAACTTGCCAAAAACGACAAAATTGTCGTAAATACAGTGAATGAACTGACATTGCACTGCTTTTACTGCATTTGCCTATTTTTGAGGCCGTACAAATTACATGAGATTTTCAATATGATTTAAGTACATCCTTTTGGATGTAATATTAACGTTTATTTTTTATTGTGTAGCATTGGTATGTCAATGCGGTCAAATGCCTTGCTAAAGTTTGTATATCTAGCTTCTACATGGTTTACATTATCCATTGCATTCAATTAATAGTCTATAAATTCAAGTAAATGGGTCAAGGTCGAACGACCCTTGAAGAAGCTGTGTTGAATGTCAGTAATTCTATGTTGTAGCAATAATTTTTCGTTGACAATTGCCTCAAAAAGTTTATGTATGCAAGAGATGACTATTCCACGATTTTACGTACATCAGATTTTCGTCCAGATTTGAAGATATGTACTAGCATTTCAAAATTTTTGTGAAGGTTCCGGATTCCCGGGACATAAATATTAAAAATCCAAAACAATGAAGCAGTGACTTCCATTGCTAGATGTTTAAAAAAAATATACGAGGGTTTCCGCCAGGACCTTTGAAGGTGTCTAAGTCGATTGACGCCAATGTCCATTGAAAATTCTGGATACAATGAAAAATAATCGCGGTCACGATCTTCTTCATGTCATGTTGATTTCAAGAAAATAAATTGTAAATCGATTACAGTTCGACATTTTTTACTAGATGCATTATCAAACGAAATTCTGACGAAAACACATTGTAGCCAACCCTCGGTTGCCATCCCTCGGTGTCAAGTTGGTAAAGCAAAAGTGCATGAGCTGTGCATGACTCTCTTGTAATAACAGCACCTAGTTGTTAGTTTTTTTACGTAGGACTACGTCTGTGATTTTTATATGGGGGTACACTTTGTGAAAACCAAAAATGGAACATGTAACAAAATTATGAAAGATTTTTAACGTCATAACTCATAACATTATAACGTCATAACTAATTATGAAAGATTTTTAACGTCATAACCTTGACTAATTTCAATAATTTTATCACCATTCGATCAGAAATATTTCTACGCATCTGTTGCTATGATAATGAAAATTAGCACCATTTGCCTGCGAATTCCCTAACACAGATTTCAAAGTTGAATTTCATCCGGTCTCACCAAACGGTGTTTACTCAATCACCGTGTACCGCTCGAGGGGGGCGACACATCTAAATCTCAATTCTAGATGCTCAAAAAATCTCACACTAGCGAATAAATCTTCAAAAAATCTTCTTTCATTTTTCGCATCTACTTGCATCGCGCATCATCTTTTTGCAGGAAATCTTCAAAATCGTGATAAATCTTCTTTCGAGCCACAGCAAAACACAATATTTCCTGCATCGTAGATAGAGTCGTCCCCCTCGGTACCGCTATTGATCGGAATCAGTAGCTCTTCGTGAGTTGCTGTGGGCCATCTATGTCAAGCGCGTCAAGAGTATAAACAGAGATAACCTTGCTCAAATTCCTATTTAACACAAGCTCCTGCTGCAGCTAACAAATAAGATTTATTATTTAAGACCACATAGTCCTACGTTACCATAGCGTATAATCCTATAGGGCTGTCCCCTGTAGTTTTTTGTTTCTCGTAAGCAGTTGAAATGCGATGTTACATGAAGTTGCAACTACACTGCAAGTGTAGCTTATTACGCTTCCCGAAAGTTCGCTTCCTGGTAACGGCAATGTCCAGTAGTGCCAGACTGTGTTGTGCAGATTTTTAATCGGTTAATATGGAAGTAGAACGAAATTGTTTACACTGGAGTCGCTTTTTCGCGGGGGATACTGCCGCGTAAAAAACCGTGTTAATTCTGAAATCCGCGTTAAAACCCGTGTAAATTCCGAAATCTGCGAAAATTGCAAAATTTATATTTTTATTAAATGTAAAAACTCATGTTATCTCACGTATCTTCAGTGTATAAGATATATTAGTTTACACCAAACATTGGGTTTTTCTACCGTTTTTACAAAGACGCTTTTTAAAAACCCGATTGAGATCGGCAAATATCTGTATGAATATGCGCGCGTGAGTCAGCAGAGGATTAGCCCGACTTGAGAAAAAGTTTTTTTTTGTAGGATTGTCGTGATGAACTAGCCTTTGACTAGAAAACAAGTTAATAATGCAAAAAATAAATGTCATCTGATATAAAACCAGCTTGAACCACATTGACTTCGATTAAACATTCTGATCCCTATCCGGATAATTTCAGAACGGAAGATATCCGAGTTAAAATTATCCGGATACCCATCAATCCCAAGTAACATTGCTAGTGTTATGGAGGTTTTCAAGTCTGAATCATGGTCTACAGAACCCTTATAAAACCGAAATTCTTACTGTGGATGTGACTACATATTTTTAGAATCGAGATGATGTCGCATATTGATATCCGACGCCATTTTGGAATCGAAGATTGCGGCTTCCGGTTTCATAAAAAGTGGGAGATACTGTCAAATACCAATAAATATATGGGTATTTTTGGAATCGGATTGATGTCCAGAGGCCAGAAATTGATATCTGACGCTATTTTTAAATACAAGATGGCTGCTTCCGGTTTTACAAAAAGTAAGAAATACCATCAATACACAGATAAAAATTCTGAATTTTAATTGTGATGTAAACATTTATTCACGTAAACTTGTATTTCATTTCATACAACCGAGCAACTTGTAAACAATGTTGTTTACATTGTTATTTGACGCCAGTTTTAAATTCAAGGTGGCAGCTTCCGGTTGCATAGAAAGTGTGAAATCAATATGGGTATTTTTGGAATCGGGGTAATGTTCTGAGACCAGAAATTGATATTTGATGCCATTTTGAAATCCAAGATGGCGGCTTCCGGTTTCAGAAGAAGTGTCAAATACCCTACAATATGGGTATTTTATGGAACGGGGTCAACGTGTAGATGCCAAAAATAGATGTCTGACGCCATTTCGGAAACCAATATGGTGGCCAGTGGTTTTTACACGGATTTCGGAAGATACGCGGCTTTTTACGCGGATTTCGGAATTTACGCGGATTCCGAAATTTACGCGGATGACACCGATTATTTTTATCAATATGGGAATTTTTGGAATTGGGGTGATGTCCAGAGGCCGGAAATTGATATCTGATGCTATTTTGAAATTCAATATGGTGCCTCTCGGTTGCATAAAAAGTTAAAAATACTGTCAAATACCCATCAATATAGGTATTTTTGGAATCGGGGTGATGTCTATAGGCCAGAAATTTATATCCGACGCCATTTTTAAATCTAAAATGGCGGCTTCCGGTTTCATAAAAGTTGGTGAATACTGTCAAATTCCCATAAATATGGGTATTTTTGGAATCGAGATAATGTCCAGAGACCAGAAATGGATATCTGCCGCCATTTAGAAATCCAAGATGGCGGTTTCCGGTTTCAGAAGAAGAGTCAAATACTCTACAATATGGGTATTTTTGGAACGGGACGACGTGTAGATGCCAAAAATAGATATACTTCATTCATTCCTTTATTTAACGTCGGTCTCTGTTCCGCAATCTAGTGCCAATCACCGACGGACATCGATTGCCATCCATTGACGGCAATCGAATGTGCAGGAAGACAGCTTCCACACCTGCGTAGGATATCGCACCCATTCAACACACATGGGCCGGGACCAACGGCTTTACTTCCCTTCCGAAGGAAGACGTGACCAGAGATTTTTATGCCTCAGAAAAATCCCACCGACCTCGGCTGGGATTGAACCCAGACCCATTGGGGTGTGAGAAAGCAGTCACGCTTACCACTACACCACCGGCGCCGGCACCAAAAATAGATGTCTGACGCCATTTCGGAATCTAATATGGCGGTCAGTGGTTCATAATAAGTGCCATACTCAACAATCTGGGTATTTTCAGAATGGGGACGACCGGTAGATTCCGAAAATTGATGTCCGACACTATTTTGGAATCCAAGATGGTGAGCATCGAGTTCAGCACAAGTGCCAAATAATCTGCAATATGGGTATTTTCTGAACGGGGACTTCCTGTAGTGGCTGAATATCGATGTCCGACGCCTAATTGGAATCCAAATGGTGGTTGGTTTATAAAACCTGTGAAATATCTAAAATATTGGTATGGTGGCCATCTGTTTTAGGAAAACTGTAAAGTATTATACCATATAGTCGCTATCATGAATTCCAAAATTACGTCGGAGCATCAATTTTCGGCATCTACACGTTATCCGCGTTCCAAAAACACCCATATTTTAGGGTGACACTTTCTGAACCCAATAGTCACAATACTGGATTCCAAAATGGCGTCGGATATCAAGTTTCGTCATCTACACATCGTTCTCGTTCCGAAAATACGCATATTGTATGATATTTGACACTTCATATAAAACTGAAAGCCACCATTTTGGACCTCAAAATGGCGCCAGATATCAATTTCTGGTCTCTAGACATTACCCCGATTCTAAAAATACCCATATTTATAGGTATTTGACAGTATTTCAATCAGTACCAATTTTCGGCATCTACCGGTCGTCCCCATTCCAAAAATACCCATATTGTAGAGTATTTTACACTCATTCTGAACCACTGGCCGCCATGTTGAATTCCGAAATGGCGTCAGACATCTATTATTCGGTTAAAATAAATCGTATAAAATGCATAGAATTCAACTATACGTACAAATCTGGAGGCCATATACGTGCATGTGGAAAAATGCTCCTATATTGTATGATTTCATATGATTCAAAAGGGTACTTTATAAAACTCCATGTACAACTCTATCTTGCATCTAATATGATTTTGTATATGCCAATATATAACTTAAAATATTATTTGTCCGACTTTCACATAACATCTCTAAAATTATGGCAATCCATATAGTCAGACCAAAAAGCAAAAAGCAGGAAAAAATATCTTTAAATTATTCTTCAATTTCCTCAAGTTGGTGGCACCTGGTGATATTGGTTCGAATGGAAGATGGAAATTGAAATATAATTTTGTTGTTGCTGTTCTTTATTAGAGACATTTTACATTTATTAGAGACATTGCATTCATGTCAGTTTAATAGGTTTTTGTGTAAACAGTGTGTGGGTGTGTTCAGAGTGATGTGAGGGTGAGTGTTAGTGTTTACGATACAATTCAAAATTCACTTAGCTTTCTTATCGTTTGCTCGCTTCCTGGTTCATCGTCTGCATGCTTATCTCATGTTTTACACTTCTTCTCCATAAAGTTCTTCTTTACTTCTTCTATATATATTCACCATCTTCATTCTTCAAAATCTTCCACATATCTTTTCCACATTATTTTCGATTTCTCCATTCCTTCCTTGCGCTTCATCTTTATCTTCATTCTTCTGGATCTTCATACTCATTCATGTCTTCTGTAGTACTTTTGTTTTCTGCTTCATCTTCATCCTTTTCCACTAATTCTTCTTTGATTTCCATTCAGCATCTTCTTCATGAACCCATTTGCTTCATCGGTAACTTTCTTCCGCTGCATCTTCTTCAATTTCCTGTCCGACATCTTCTTCCATTCAGACTTCGTTATTACTTCTGCATCGCTTGCTTTTTCTTTATCCTGCACTTTCCTTTCCATTCTAGCTTCCGATAAAGTTTGATTTCATGCATAAACTTCAGCAACCGCTTCTCAGAATCATCGTCGTTGCGTAACGTCGTAAAAAGGCTTGTGGAATCGATTCCGTATTTCGTCCTGGCCGCTTCAAATTTCCTGCAGTGCAGAATAATGTGACGAATGTCAACAACGTTCCCACAGCATTCACATGCTGGCGGAGCTGTTTTCTTCAGCAGAAATTCATGCGTAACCCTAGTATGACCAATGCGCAGACGAGTGAGTACGCGTTGATCGGCAGAGCTGTACTGATCGATCCACTACTTCGTTTCCCTTTTGACCTCCTTCAGCTTCACATCTGTCGTGCTTCCCATAGCTGATGAAAGACTTGATTAATGTTCTTGATGGAATCCACTCGATTTCCTGGATCCACGGATGCTGCGATCTTCCACTCTCTATGGTCGAAAGACAGCTGGCCGAATCAGACAGAATGATAACACATTCGGTTGATGCTCTTGCAGCGATGACGGCCGACTTGATTGCAAAGGCCTTCGCCGAAAACACGCTACATTGTGACGGAAGACCTATTGCTTGCTGAATGCTGCTACTAAATACACCTGATCCAACTATGTTCTCGCATTTAGAACCATCCGTATAAATAGCCTAAGCATGGTTAAACCGGTTAGCCAGCAACTCCTGCACGATGGGACGCACTGTATTCGGGGGATCCCCAGCTTTCACCTGCCGTTTCACATCCCAAACAATATGCGGCTTGGGTTCATACCACTCTCGGTTGGCAAGACGTGTCACGTTCCACAACTGGAAGATCGATATTTCTGGAATCCTTCTCCATCAAACGAATTGCAGCACGAATTATGGCTTGCATAACCATTAAATCGAACGGAAAAGTGCCTGCTTCAGCCATAATCGCTGGAATCGGTCTGGTGACGTACGCCCCTGAGGCGAACCGGACCATCCGGTTGTAGATGGGTGCAAGGGTCTGCACCACCGAGTCCTTCGCTCTACTGACGAGTCCGATACCGTAGATAAGTCGCGACGTGACGATTGCTGATCCGATACACAACAGAGAATAGCGTTGCCCTCGCGGAAGTTTAGCCCCGATCATCTTCAAGATCCGCAGTCTAGAGTCGCACGTGGTTTTGACTATCTTGCAATGCTTTTTGAAGGACGACGACCGGTCAAGGTTGACACCAACAACTTTCAGTTGATTCGTCCTCGGTACAGCTGTACGGTGGATGAATATATCGTTGCTGGGTTCTCGACGGGCGTTGGGACTGCCGTAGAAAATTCTAGATTTTGTCGCGGAAATTGTGAAGCTGACGCTTTTCGCCCATTTGTCAACAGCTTTCACTGCAGCCTGTAGATCTCTATACAGAGGACGCTCCTTACTCCTCCGTACCACCAGCAAAATATCGTCGGCATAGAGAAGCACGGCAACGGTATGCGGCACCACTCTGAAAATTGGCTGCATCGCTATAAGGAATAACGTGACAGACAACACGGACCCTTGGCGGACTCCGTTCTCCAATGGCATTTCACCCGATAAATGTTCTTCCACGTTCACTCGGAAAGATCTAATGAGTTATGTTTTTGAGATGATGAACATATTTAAAGCTTACAGTCTATATTACCTGAAATACCTAGGTTCGAACCAAAGATCTTTAGCTCCGTAGTCCTGCTGCGATCCTCGCTGACATATGAGCACGTAAATTCAGAGCAATAAATCTAATCCGATCTGGTGTATTATATGATATCATTCCTCCTCTAGCTGAAACTGCTTAGAGCAGTGCAGATTGCATTATACAATCTTGTTCTGACCTTGTATCCGTTACCGAACAAATTCAAACTGCACAAACTAACAATAAGAAGGGCTTGTAATATCTGGAAGGTAGGCGATCTTTGAGCAGAACCATGCATTGAGTAATTTCCGCATTACTCCTCGTTCCAGTTGATGTAATGCATCGGTAACAATTACTTCTTGCACCATGTTAATCGGTAATTTTTATTAACGGTGATACACCGCGTTGATGATCTGCTTATCTACCGTCACGGAATAGCTCATCAATTCTCAGCTCCACATCTACTTTTGGAAACACCATGGTTCTCGTATCTGGAGAATATTTCCCTTTGGTAGTGCATTTAATGCAATCATGTTTCCCGTTAAAGTTTTTAACACCTTTTATAAATGCCCGAGCAAGTGTTTTTACAGATAAATGCTCGAATTTGAAGGTAAAATAACTTCATTTCATACTATAAGGGCACTGCAAATCTTTTATTGCGTCAATTCCTTTGAGATGGTGCCTGAAAATTGCACCACAAAGGTGCATCAAGGGACAAACTTCAAAGAAATTTGTTGGTCAAAAAATTGCACCACAGCGGCAAATACAAAAAATTTCCTGTGAATTTTTTTTCAAGGGGGTTCATGGAGGGTTAAAAGAAGAGGGTAAATTTAAGGTTGAAAATATTCACCTTCGTGGTGGTAAATCTAAGAAAAAGCTTTTTATTGAATAATTCTGGTGAAAAAATATCATCAAGGTGGTGCATGGAGGGACTAATCGAAATGCATAACTCTGGCGGAAAAATAGAATCACGCCAAAAATTTGGAGGCGCCCATTAAGCTGAAAATTTCTGGTGGAACGTTCGCAACACTGTGGTGAATTTAGAAGCAAGGTTTATTCATTTTTCTGGTGCATAATACGCATCGTTCTGATGAATGCAAGCTTCATTGAAAATTTATGCTGGAAAAGTTGCACCATTCTTATGCATGAAGAGGCAAAGCCTGAAAATTGCACCACAAAGATGCATGGTGAAACACACTTCACTGACCATTTTTGGTGAACCGTTCTGGTGAATGGAGGAGCATGCTTTATTGAAAATTTCTGGTGCAAAATTTGTATCGCTCTGATAAATGAAATGAACAGAAAATTTCTGGTAGAAAACTTGCACTGGTCTGGTAAATGAAGGTACAAGCTTTATTTAAAATTGAGCTATATTGAAAACTTCTGGAGGAAAATCTGCACCGTTCTGGTGAACGGATGGGCAAGCTTTAAGAAAAAGTGTTGGTCTTAAATTTACACCCTTCTGCTGAATAGAGAAGCAAACTTTAATAATAACTTATGGTGTAAAATTTGCACCATTCTGATGATTGGAGGGAAGCTGCTTTACTGGAAAATCTGAAAATAGGGGCAAGCTTTATTAGGGGCAGCATTCTGATGATAGGAGAAGCAACTATATTGAAAATGTCTGGTCGAAAATGGAAAAAGGAAATCTGCAACAATCACAAGATTGGATAACAGTTCGACAGTGAGCATGCATTAGGGCGTATACGCGATGATCGATACTCTTCAACAATTTTCTCTTTGCAGTGCTACAGCTAAGCGAAACATCTTTTTAGAATTTGTTCAATGCAAAGTTGTAACAGGTTGTATTGGCTATCAAAAGAAACAGAAAACGTACCGAGAAACGTTTATTCTAGCGAGTTATTAACATAAGAGAAAATCGTCGATCATCGCGTATACGCCCTTATGCATGCTCACTGTCGATTTTTTATTGAACATTAATACCCCGTAAAGACTCTGGCTTGCAATGAGCACTCATACATCCAGTTTTCACTGGAAATCCTATGCTTGAGTGTGCATTGCAAGACAGCCTATATTACATGATATAAGCCATAGTCTGTACGGGGTATAACCATTGAGGTAACTCTAAGACCAGCAGGTCCCGAAGAAACGTGCTCAACTTTTTGGCTCAGCTCTAGTACTATATTCGGTCCCAAGCTAATCGATGCACCCCTCGAAATATTGGAAAATCCACGAACCCCTCATTTTATCTGTCAAACTTTCATAGCGAATCAAATCGATTTGCTTGGGACCAATAGGCTAGTCAAGTAGTGAGCCAATTTTAAATCGATAGTTTCGTATTGATTGTTGGTATAACGGTGGAAAACTTGCATCTTTCTGGTCAACTGAAATTTTCCGGGGGCAAGTTTTTATTGAAAATTTCCGGTGTAAGATTTTCAACAATCTTCTGCATGGAGGGGCTAGCTGAATTGAAAATTCCTGATGTGAAAATTGCACAGTTCTGGTAAATGGAGGGGCAAGCTTTATTGAACATTTCAGGTACAAAATCTACAACGTTTTGGTGAATGGACGGCCAACTTAAATTTGACTTCCGAGAAGAACTTCAAGGGTATTGAATTCTGAAGGCAAGTTCCAAAAGAAAAGGTTTCTGGGGATCATTCCATGAAAATTCTGTGAATAATTTCTAGTGAATCCTGCAGATAGTTTCATGATAATTTCGAAAAGAATACCGAGAAAATCAAATTTTGAGTGAAATTTCAAAGGGATTTTAAGAAAAATTTCAAGCGAATTTCGAGGATAATTTCTAGCTTATTCCGGGAATTTTTTTTAAACTCTAAAGGAATTTCAGCTCCAAGGTGTTCTGAGAAAAAAAATCATGAAGAGTTCTAAATATAATTCCAGTGGACTTCTGAGAAGAATTTCAAAAGAGCTCTTAGAAGAGTTCTAAAAAAATCTGAGAAAAAAAAGTTCTAAAATATTCCGAGAAGAACCTCAAGGATATTGACTTCTGAGGATAGTTTCTTAGGATTTCTGGGGAGTATTCCAAGAAAATTCTGCAAACAATGTCAAGTGAGTCCTGCAGATAGTTCCAAGATAATTCCGAAAAGAATACCGAGAAAATCAAATTTTGAGTGAAATTTCGAAGGGATTTTGAGGAAAATTTCAAGGGAGTACCGACAATTTCTAGCTCCTTCCGGGAATAATTTTTGTATGATACTGAGGAAATTCTTCTGAAACTCTAAGGGAATTCCAGTTCCAAGGTGCTCTGCGCAAAAGTCAAAAAGATTTCTAAATATAATGCCAAAGGACTTCTGAGAAAATTTTTAAAAGAGCTCATAGAGTTCTAAAAAAAGCTTTTGGATTCCCTAATACAGATACGCGTACTTCGTCTGCTACTTGCAAACTTCATCAGTGCCAAGTACTCAACACCACTGATTAATATTGGATTGATCAAGAGCAATGTACTGTTTGTTCACTGCTATGCGCACTGTTTGAACCTTCTACACAGCAAAAAATAAATTTTAATATTGCATCCATGAGGATTCACTTCAATCATGTCGAAAATCTCATGTAATTTTTATGGCCACAAAAATAAATAAATGCAGTAAAAACATCGTAACGTCAGTTCATGCACTGTATTAACGATAATTTTGTCCTTTTTGGCAAGTAATATTACACCATATTTTCGACACGATTGAAGTGCATCCACTTTGATGTGATATCAAGATTATTTTTTTGTTGTGTACTTGTCGACTCAGTGTGCATGCGAAAGGATAATGCGATTCTCATTGGTCATTCATATCGGTTTGTCGGTGCTATCACCACCATCTGACGTGACTTTAGCTGAATCCAACCACCAAGGCATCAACATTGCAGCAAATGTATTATTTCGGATAAAGCCCTACTATTGCAACCATTTGACAAACCGATCATCATCGACATCGTCGATGGGATTAAATTGCCATTTTCTATTGGCTGTCTGAAAGCAGTTTGCATTGAAGAAGATGAACCAAAAAATAACCGAAAAATAAATAAACCTAGCTAAATTGAGCAGTAGGGAAAAAGTGGGAGCAGGACAGCACCATCTACCACGTACTGTGGAGTACTCCTCATCTCCAGATTAAATGCACCTTGAAAAAAATCCATAGTAAATTCCAAGAGTCATTGGCTGAATGTGACGAAGCTCATGAATATTGGCCACAATTGGCCAGCAGGGTTGTTAAGTTTGTGTTTGACTCATAAAAGCTGTCAATTTTGCTTTCAGAGCGTCACAATCAGCGATCTAATGATTCGTGAGCGTTCACTCAGAGTGAGCAATCACGAGTCGTAAAATCGCTGATTGTGACCCTCTGAAAGCAATATTGACAGATTTTTTGTGTCAAACACATACTTCACGACCTCTTCTTGCAGCTTACAAGTACTAATTATCATTATACCATCTCATGATTTCATTATTCCGAAAAACATTTTTTTATAGCAAGTGAGTGGAAGTAACCCTGTATGGCCAGAAATGATTTGCTCTACTTTTGTAGATGGGAAGTCTATAAATATTTATGTTGATGGATACAAACATATCGGTTGTTACGTGTTTAAGTCGATTTTGAAGACTTTTCCTTAACAATGGTGCCAACATTTCCCGTTATCCTTAGTATCTATTATTTCTAGATACCTAGGAGTTCTCATCAATGTCCTAGGCTCTTTCGGAATGTCAAATTGCAAATGAGTGTTAAGAATATCAGTTAAGGATTATAATGTGGCCTGGGTTATTTTGAATTGAGATGCCCATTCTCGGATTACCGACGTTAGGTTTGCTGAAAAATGTTAACACACAGTTAATACAACTCCCATACTGTTGTTAATTGGTAAACTACCTTCAGAAGGTTTGATGATTATAGGTCATATCAGGAAGCTCATCAAGAGAATGCATATCATCCACAGGATCGTTGAATCTATGTATCGACTTCTGGCAGTGGTTGAGGTGAAAAATTGAGATTTTCCTTTTCTGTATGCACCCTCCAATTTTTGTTAGCTTTTGCAGCAATCGGTTGTATTCTCCACTTTTTCGAATACGTGCCAATTTATTTTTCATCACAAAGGAAAACATTTGGTTTTTGGATTTTAAACGAACATCCTTATACGATTGTTGGTTTGCTGGGGATCATTTCATATCGTTTGAAAAACATGCAGAAGTTAAAAATAAAGAAAAGTCGATTCAATAGCAAATGTATGATGAAATAAGATTTTCCCTGTTGCTTATTTCGTTTCTTTTAATTAGATAGTTGATATGAAATAAATGATAAAAAAAAGCCCAGGCAATACGTATTTGTTTCGTAGTCTTAAAGTTGCTTCCAAAAAATAATAACGGTTGAGTTTTCACTCAGATTTCAATACCTTCTATCTATTTCCTTTTTAAAATAACAGTAAAAACTGATTCGATTTTGACAGTTCAAATTGGTTCAAAAATTTTGACCTAGTTTGAAAGCACATTTTCGAAATTCAAATGACCTCTATGTTGGCTGTTGTTCATTGTCTAGTGTTAACCAACCTCTGGTGATAGAAAATGTCTACGGTCTGTGTGTGTAAGAGCCTTTATTGACCAATCATGCAGTAATTTATATCTATTTTTCCTTGAAATTGTTCCACACCAACAACCCCTTGCACTTGGCTAAATGAACCGATCGGGCGTGGGGTGCTTAATCAATCTCACTAGAAACGGTATCCTTCCACGATGCACCAACCGAAGCAATTGACGATGACATCAATAGTTATGCTACTGCCATCGATACTCAAAACCATCACCAACATCATCATCATCATCATCATCATCATCATCATCATCATCATCAACCGTCAGAAGCAGCACAACCGCCGATAATGAAGAACGAACAGCAGAAGATTTGCAATAAATAAATCATTTATTTGCCCATTTATAGACAGGTTCATTACGAGGAATGCCCCGCGCTCTGTCCGTGTGCCAGCGTGATGATGGCGGGTAGCGTGTGCCTTAGTCAATGTATTGCGAGTCGTTGTCGTCGTCGTCGTCGTCGTCGTCGTGGCTGCTATACAATGTTCACTAGGTTTAATCAACCATCACCGTGGTAAGCCAACTGGCTGAGGGTGGTTCCAGATGATGGATGAAAACATTTCAACAACGGTGATAGTTTCCAACCGATCGGAACAACCCTTACCGAACATAACCGTCTTTGATCGCGTTCCTCGCGTATCCCTTCGAGCTATAACGTTAGTTCGCCTGATCCCCATCGCGTCCATTTTTTTTGCCTCCAATAAATTTATCATGAATCAATATAATTTATCTTTTTATCTGATAGATTTCTGCTTTATTATGGCTTATTTGTGTACAACATTAATCAATAAATATGTGTGTATTATGTAATGCGAAACCCAGTCAGTGTGCTTGGCGGACGCGGTTGGTATTGAAACTTTTATTGCTGTGCCGAGACTTAGAAAATGCTCCTAGTGAGTGCGAAAGTCTTGGATCACCGCCCACCGAGCGAACGACTAAAATACGATACGATTCAAAGCGCAGCATAAAACCGATATGGGGTCTTGGCTGGAGGCTTGGTCAGTCTTTGCGCTACGCAGTGTTGAGGTAAAATGAGGCACAAATCTTACAGGTTGATTAAGTAATAATCCAGTTCTAATCAAGACAGCTCGTAATTAATCGTTTTGGGAAAACCCAATCCAAATAGGTAACTGGCGATTGCAATTAGTGGAAAAATTCCAGCAACGTTTTGCATTGATCAACATTTTATCTGCAGCAGCAAATTGGATCTACGGTGACCGAAAGCAAAACGTTCAATCTTGCCAATGGTGTCCTGGGTACAAAATGGAACCGAAACAACATTTTCCGTCAAACTTGGCTTTTTACCGCTACAATGGGGGAGTATCATGACTCCCATAGGCGCCAACTCCTTCCAGGCGGCAAGAGCTGAAACCTGGCCAATGCGACCCAAATCCATTAGGAAGTCAATATCAATTCGCGGTCCCTTCGTCTCTTGGTGCCGCCCATACCTATCCTGGTGGCACTTTTTGTGGGGAAAGGTTCTATAACTGGTAAAGTGGAAGCTTCCGGTGGTAAAACTTTTTAATTAAATTTCTCCTGGACTATGTTGTCGGTAGTAACTGATGGTTGGCCAACACAGAAGGACCCCTGAGGCGGAACAAAAACATAAGCGTCTAATGGAGGATGCCCACCGACCACCACCACGCCACAACCGAGTCCTTTGCCGGTGGTTACCTGCGATGATGTTAACGGGGCGATGCGATGATGGGACACCCGCAGCAACTCATCTATTTTGAGCGCCGCTGAACTTGGTTTGTTTTAAGTTGTTCATCACATTGCAGAACGTGTGCCATTAACGTCAGCCCAGTCCGGTGCCAAAAAAAAAGAACTTTGTCCTAGGAAAGGGTGTTGATGTTACAAAAGGGTTCTACTTTTTTTTCTGTTATTTTAAAAGGCTAAGAAATTATACCGAGGAAAGTGCTTTCCATAATCTGCTGCAAAAAGAGTTGGAGAAAGATCGTACCATATAAATGCCACGGTTCACCAGTAGCCAAGAATAGATGAAAATTATAACTTTTTCCCCTGGAAGGAACATAGAGCAAACATTAAAAGAACCGTAAGATGGGGGGACATTGGGCCAAATTTGAAAGATGTTTTTTGATGAACCATTTCTATGACAGTAATTTATTAACATGCTTAATATTGTGTTCCTTTTTAAAATGTGAATGTTGTAAGGATGGGAACTAAAAATTTAGATTTTTTGGCTCAAGGAGGTGACACTTACGGTAGCATTATTTAAAAATTACATGAATTTATTTCGAGTAAAGTTAACCCGATCTTCAAAGGGTTGCAGTTAAATTTTCGAAATTTTTACGAATTTTTTTTCATTTTTTCAAATTTGGATGTACAGGAATCCCCCAATTAATGCGGTAGGTAATAAGTTCTACCCATCGCTATTACTGCTATTGTTTTCCAACTAATCGATCTGTTGAGATCAATCATATACACAAAATCAACTTAATTGATTGAAAGTCAACCATGGATAACCGGTGAACAGTGGTTTAAAAGTTTATTTTTATGCTCTTAATTAAGAGCACCATGACAACATGGATTTAGAGTGATAATGTCTTCAGCAAAATTGTTGGGCATGACTTCATCTTTTGAAGATATGTGTTTTGTAGCTAATGCCCCTAAAAGTGAGATACGAGTTTTAGTTTTTCATAATGTTGAGATACAGAGTTACCGAGGTAACAATTTCATGCTTAACAAGTGTTCTTTTAATAAATTTAATTCAGTCTTAGTTTGAATCATGGTTGTACATTCACCACATTTAACCATTGTTCAACTTTTAATCATCTAAACATGTCGAAAGCTTAGCAGTACTATAAATTTTGTGCTTTTTAAGGCATTCAATAACAGTCTTTTTCAACCCTTGTTTAGCTTCTAGCACAGACAAACAGACATA